>NW_023270454.1:3387904-3610603 GCF_011800145.1 Mirounga leonina | reverse complement strand
GGAAGGAAGGAAGGAAGGAAGGAAGGAAGGAAGGAAGGAAGGAAGGAAAGAAGGAAGGGAGGGAGGAAGGAGATACTGGAAACATTTGGGGTATAGCTTTGATGTAAAGATTAAATGATATGATGTATAAGAAATCATTAGTTGGTTGTGCTGAAATGTTTGCTCCCACTAGCCTAGGGAGATGAATTCGATTTATCTGGATTTCAGGTAGTAATAAAGCCCAGAGAGTCCTTGTAACATTGAATTCTCTTAAGAAGTTCTATTTAAGAAACAGTTGATCTGAAATCCCAAAAAAGAACTCTAGTGAGATTTCATTTTGATTAAAAGATATTTTTAAACTCCCTAGAGTCTGTGCTGAGACTGCCAACCCTAACTGATGTTTTTTTAATTAAACCAATGTAGCATGAGTAATAGCAGGGGACGGTCATTGGGGTTTCATACACATTCTCACAATCATCCTCTGATGGGCCTATTCTTATCTCCATTTTAAAATTAAGCCTAAGTTTACAGAGGTAAATACTTTGCCCAAATCCCACAGTTGATGTGTTCCAGAGCAAGGCTAGACATGTTGACTCCACCCCCACAATCATAGCTACTGTACACACACTCTCTTTTTAAAGATTTTATTTATTTATTTGACAGAGAGATAGGGAGAGCCAAAGTGCACGAGAGGTGGGGGATGGCAGAGGGAGAGGGAGAAGCAGACTTCCCGCTGAGCAGGGAGCCTGATGCGGGGCTGGATCCCAGAACCCCAAAATTATGACCTGAGCCGAAGACAGATGCTTAACCGCCTGAGCCATCCAGGCGCCCCCACATTGTCTCTCTTCACTCGGTGCCAGCCTCGTCAGAGGAGGTTTTCTGAAGATCTAATGCTGGTCAAAATTTCCCATCCCTTGGGGGCAGGGGAAGGGGGACACGAGGACACACGCAGGCACGCTGAAAACAATCAACTTTAGGAAGAATAAAGGGGAGGGAGAGAAGGAACTGGGGGCGAGGAAGGGCAAGGTGAGCCCCTGTCTGGCACCTTCTTGAGAGCTGGGGTTATTACCTTTCCTCCTCCCCACCCACTCACAGAGCCTGCAAAGAGGCCAAGGGGCCCCCTAGTAGAGCTTCCTAGCCCTTTCTTCGCGCCCAGAGCTGAGAGGCTCTTCCTAGGAAGTGGCCGATCTTGTTTCCCCAGACCCAGATTCTGCTCTAAGCGAGAAGTTTCCCGCTTAATCTAGGTATAGACCGGTCAAGACTAGCTTCTCCGCCGCCCAGCCTCTGCTCCCTGGACTCAGCTCCCCCCGGCGGCGCCCCCAACCTGCGCCCACTAAGACTCCAGCGTGTTCCTCCAATCCCACGGGTGCCCAGCAGTCTCCACCTCAGTTTTCCTCGGCCGAAGAGTGGAGAGTTGAGTTAAGGCCAGGCCCGATGGATAGGCTTGGGTTGCAGAGCAAGGGTTCCACCCCCCAAGCCCCCAAGTCCTCTAGGAGAGCCCCCTTCGGCCGGGGATTGACCTCGGCAGCTCGGGCCTGTACCGTAAGCACCGAGGGACGAGCCGCGCGCAGCACTCTCTCCCGTTTCCCTTGCTTTTGAGAACCGTCAACACAAACCAAACCTTTCCGGAAGGTGGCTGGGGTTTGGAGAGGAATTAGAAGGGCGCGGGAAGAAAGCGCCTGGGGGAGGAAGGTGCAGGTTAGCACGTGGTTTCTGGCCGGACCAATGAGGGTCCGCGATCTCGTCACTTGGCCTCGGTCACCCCGCCCGCAGGGATGGCCCAGAGGAAGGCGCAGTGCTGGATACTGGGCGTCTGCCCCAGACCTCGGGTCTGCGGTGCTTGCAGCGACAAGACGGGAAGCTCAGGGCGCTGCGCTCCTGGGGGACGGGGACCTCCCCAGCCCCGCCTCCTCCGCCTTCGGGATGCTGCTGAACCCTGTCACCTCCACTCCCTTTTCGGTCAATGACATCCTGAGGCTGGAGCGAGAGCAGATTGGTTCCGAGTCCTTGCAACTCCGGGGTGCACAGAGGAGCCCTGAAAGCTTTCAGTGTCTGCGAATGGTCCCAGAACCGCGAAAGGCTGAGGTTCCCAGCACTTGCAGGGCCGGCGGCGGCGACAGCAGCAGAAGGCAGGACGAGTCGGGGTCTCCTGGTGGTCCCTGTGAGACGGTCACGGAGATGGACGCGGAACGGGTGGGGGAGCCACGTAAGTACTCGTGCTCGGGTCTTGGCCCCTACAGGGAGATCACGGCTGTGGGGGGATGGTCACTACCAGCTGGCGCGTGCGGGTAACACGCGTCTCCGGGTCTTTCCTGCTCCAAGGGCCTAGCCCCATTTTCTCTTATTTGAGAATTCCAAAAGACAGATCTCTCAGCCCCCTCTACCATCTCCTCCGGACACCCAGTGTGCTTCCCGCGGCCCTATCCAAATAAGGTCCCTCGTCTTAGGCATTCATAATTTCCACAGCCTGTCCTCTGATTCCCAAAAACGTATCAACCCCCACTCACAGCCACACTTCCCAGAAACTCCAGCTTCTCTTTCTTACAGCGAAACCCTCTACAGTATCTTAGCTGTGCTCCATCACCACCAGACTTCCCTGCCATGTCCGCGTCTCTCCACCCTAAAGCGTCTGCCCGAAGTGTAGCCATCAAAGCAGCCAAGCGCCGGGGAGTGAAAACCCGGCCGGCTCTGGGGTCAATCGCAGCCCTTTCTTGGGGCTTGCTAAGTGGCCTGGCCAGCCCAGTCGATCCTCCGCCCGAATTCCTGGTCTGGACAATAAGAGGTGGCGACCAGATCAGTTAATGTCTGAGTCCCTAGGCCTGGACGGCCCTGCGGGCGCTGGCGACCAATTCTCCGCGTCTGGGAGCATAGTAAGGGGAGCTCCGGTTTCGCTGCTCTGGGAGACGACTCTCCGCTCGCTCTCCGCAAGCACAACCTCGGGCGCGGACAGCGAGGCCCCGGCACCTGCGTCCAGCGGCAGGAAGTCAAGGAGCGGGCAGTGAGTTATGTTGCCTTGTCTCCTGCGAAGCTTCCACAGGGGAGTATCGACATTCGGAAGGATGAAAAAGCCTGTCTTCCTCTCGCCAAATCTGTGCACCTCGGTCTGCAGCCTCCCGGTGCGCGTCTGGGGGCCCCAGCGAGACCTCGCAGGTCGGCCTTCCGCTGCCAGGCTGGGTCACGGCCCGTCCATTCAAGGCGCAAACGAATAAGTAAAGGGGCTAGTTCGCAGTTGTTCGTCGACTGGTAGCCTGGTTATTCAGGCTATTCTCCAGGAATCTGGAGAACATTAAACTTTGCTGTGTTCGCGGAGAAGTCTGGGGGTTTTCTGCAGTGGACTCTAAACACTAATTCCCTCGGAGACGCTCAGCCAACTCGGCGTTCACTCTGGCCTTGCTGAGAAAGGGTCACAGTCCTTTCTGTCACCCAGCAGCCGAAGGCACCCGCAGCGCGTTCCTCCTCCCCTGGCGAACCCTGGGCAGCATCTCTTAAGGGGCTGCCTGTCCTGGACGCCAAGAAGGGGCCCACGCCCTGCTCCAGGAACCAAGCCCAGGGCCGCTGCAACGATCGAACCTTCCTGGTAGTCGCTGCATGCCTATCTGTCCCCAGCCGAACCACCTTGCTTTCAAGGACACAGGGCAAGAGGGGCTCCAGACGGTGACCAGGAGGGCGCAGGGGGCTGGTAGGCACCCAGACACCTCACAGCCCCATGGCCTGCCTGGTTAGGGACTCTCAAATGGGGTCCTGCTAGTTCAAGTTGCTGAAGGTCAGTCGTTACTTTTCAATTTGCTAAGAATAAAACCCCAGCCCATATGTTTCCTCTTTGAGAGAAAAGATGTCCCCAGTTTCTCTGAGCACAGGCTTCTCTGAAGGAAGTTTTTATTTCCCCAAACTTCAAATACCAAACAGCCCCATCACCCACCCCCAGGAGATTGCGTCAATGTGGCTGGGGATTTGAAGTCCGGTTGCAATCCGCACCTCCTGTAATTAGGTGCTTCACCTTGCTATGAACTTGCAGCCACTCCACATTCCTGGTTTCTCCTGACATGCTTTCTCATGAAAACTCAGCCTTTCCTCTCTACCCAGCCTTGGGTTAAAAAAGAGCTTAGCCAAGACAGAAGATAGGTGGGAAGAAGGGAAGGAAAGGGCGTATTTCCGCGGGCTTCAGGGACAGCCCCCCCCCCCCCCCCCCCCCCCCCCCCCCCCCCGTGATGAGATAGGGCACCATCCCGGGGAAGAGGAAGTCAGAGCGAAACCAATGCCACCTGCTTACCAAAGAGACCCCAAAGGAGAAAGAGGCTGCTTTTTAAAAAGCCAAATATGGATCTAAACTTTGTATATAACCCCAAGAGACCCTCAGTTTCTGAGCCAAGAATCAGGACTCAGAAAAATATTCCATTTGCCTTTATTTTATTTTGCTAATTTGGATTACAGAACATCTCATCCAAGAAAGATGGGACGGGTCCCTGGTGCGGGTGGAGCACTTGATGAGCAAAAAGACAAGGGTGTGTGCAAAGGTGGGGTGAAGGTGGGAGATACTCGGGACACCCACCCTGAGCTTGGATCGGAATACCCCGTGATTCGCGGGGGACCACCACGGATAACCAGGCAGACAGGAACCGACGGGCAAGCAGGTCACCAAGTTTTCACGCTCTCTCTCTCCCTCTCTCTATCTTTATCTCTTCCTCTTTCTCCACCCCCTCCTTTCCACCAAGGGCAGTCCAAAGTCAATTTCCATCTAATAGTCCCCCCACATTAGCACTTGGTCCTTGCGGCTAAAGCTCCCCCAAACTCGACCACACTTTAGAATCGAATCACAGCGAATCGTCCCCCACCACCACCCACTCACAGACATTCTAAGAAGAAAATGAAGTTTTCTTAGACTCTTGATCAGCTACCTTTTGGGAAAAGACTGCACACCGGACCCTAGAGTGTCACAATTTACGTACGTGCCTGCAGGTACAATCGTGACAGAGCTTGGGGGAAAGGAACCTACGGACCCTCCGGGGACTGGGGGAGGGGTCAGCAGAGGGGACAGAAGGGGACCCGAAGTGAAGGCTACCAGGGGAGAGGGGAGTCCCTCAAAAACGACGTTAAGACTTGCTCAGGTAAGCGTGAGGCTGGGCGCTGACGCTGTTCCTTCCTGTGCTTTTAGAGCCGGGCCTCAGCGCAGCCCCGCCCCTCCACGGCGGGACCAGGGGGCCAGAGCGCTGCGTTGGCGACATTGGCATCGGCGCGCGCGGGGACGGCACCGAGCAGCCCAAGGCGCGGCAGCGGCGGAAGCCGCGCGTGCTCTTTTCGCAGGCGCAGGTGCTAGCGCTGGAGCGGCGCTTCAAGCAGCAGCGGTACCTGTCGGCGCCCGAGCGCGAGCACCTGGCCGGCGCGCTGCAGCTCACGCCTACGCAGGTCAAGATCTGGTTCCAGAACCGGCGCTACAAGTGCAAGCGACAGCGCCAGGACAAGTCCCTAGAACTGGCGGGCCACCCCCTAGCGCCGCGCCGCGTGGCGGTGCCCGTGCTTGTGCGGGATGGCAAGCCGTGCCTGGGCCCCGGCGCGCCGTCCTTTCCCGGCCCCTACGGCGCGGCCGCGGCGCCCTACTCCTGCTACGGCGGCTACGCGGGCGCTCCTTTCGGCGCCGGCTACGGCGGGGGCTACGCGGGTGCGCGCCCGGGTCCCGCGCCGCCCGCAGCTCTGGCCCGCGCCGGCTTCGCTGGGGGTGGCCCCGGCGCCAGCCCGCAGAGCCACCTGCCCGCCCCGCTGCAGGGTGTCAGGGCCTGGTGAGGCGCCTGGGCTCCGTACGGCCACCGTGTCCTGGCGCTCCGTCCCAGCCTCTCCGCACACCGGCTTCGGCCGGGAAGAGCGGCGGCGGCGGCGGAGGGCGTAGGCGACCCGATGGCACTTCTCCCTGAGCAATCCCCGGAACTGCGAATCGTCCCCAACAGGGACAATTCGGACATCCCGCTGAGGCACTGGGGGACATTCTTCTCCGCAGGGACCTAAAGCCGGCCGCCCACAAAGTAGCACCGGGAGGGAGGAAAGCCTAGGGTGGCTGGCAGTTTCGGGTGTCGGAGCAGTACCGAGGCAGGTGACTTGTCGGGCCTCAAAGCCAGGGTTTGCTGACAGGCTCTTTAATTTCTGTGCGGCCGCCCGGGGGCCTGGCCCGGGGGAGGGGGGTGTGAATGGGGGTACGGTGCTCTAGAAGACCTCGAGCCTCCATTAAACGCAAGAGGTTGGGGATGAATGTGAAAAGTAGCGGAGTGAGGTGTGGGAACCCGAGTGAAGGGTGGGGGAAGGGGAGGATCCCGGAGGTCAGGGAGAGGGACTATTGTGTGAGCCGTGCCCTCCTGGGAGTCTAAACTGCCCCTCCCCCCCTTCTTCCCCCCCCCCCACCCCGCCCCCCGCGCCCCAGGCTGCTCTCCGAGGACTCCGTCTTCATTCTCCGGGGACAAGGTTGCTCTCTGGGAAGGTATCCTGTACATTCTGATTCTCCTCTTCACGGTCACTGCATATTATTCCGTGTACACACCCTAGCACCTTGAGTAAATATACTACATATATTTGTGTGTGTGCATGTGTGTAGACCGCTAGAATCTCTCCACCTTTCCTTACCTCCTATACAACTGCGAATTTCCCTAGGAAACGAAATGGATGGAGCCCTAGAGATAGGTTACCTGATTTCTTCTCTCACAGCCCCCTCTCCCTCTGTAGGGTTTCTTTCAAAACATAACCTTTTTCTAAATTGGGCTCGGGAAAGGAGGCCTCCATGTGTCCATAAGCCAAACACTATGGGTGGGAAGCCTGAACTTCAGGGGAAATTATGACTCCCCTCCCCAAATATGTTTGAAGTCATGCAAATTGAAGACTGAAAACAAGCTCATTTTATTAAGGGGAACAAGGGATCAAATACATTTATCTTCGGCAGGCACTGGTAGGGAAACCAGGCTCTTGGTTTTTCCTGGATAACATTTTTAGACAATGAAAACTGATTCTTCACCCTTCCACCACTACCTCGCCAAAAGTTAAATTCTATTTAATAAATTTGAGTATTTAATCAAAATGTACTCGTCCTGCATATGCTCATTTCTGAACATGTCCTGGTTGTTTTCATGAAGGTGGGAAACAGACTTCTTGGTCCTTTGTAAACTATACCTGACTATGGATAGCTTACATCTCTTAAAGTTTATGTGTTTAAGCTAAAAACAAGAGTACCGTTCTTTTTTCTTACTGCCATTTCCTTACATTTTCCCTCCTCTTTATTTTCATCCTTTTCTCTGTTCTCTTTACTGTTAACAAAAATACATTCAGGGGCGCCTGGATGGCTCAGTCGGTGAAGCGTCTGCCTTCAGCTTTGGTCATGATCTGGGGGTCCTGGGATCCAGCCCGCATTGGGCTCCCTGCTCAGTGGGGAGCCTACTTCTCCCCCTCCTCCTGGCTTGTGCTCTCTGACACTCTCTCTGTCTCAATCTGTCAAATAAATAAATAAAAATATTTTTAAAAAATAAAAAATAAAAAAATATTCAGAAATACCCCACAGTGTCTTGCAGTGATGGTGCTGTGCTCCTGAGCTTAAACAGGGCAGTATGTACACTTTAAATTTGGACCTATCAATAAATATTCCGTAGCCAATTAAGATAAGATTTAAAAAAATAGGGGTTACAGTTAAAATCTCCATCATGAGGAAATGGCCATCCAGTGTTATCATCCCTCTTTTGCTTTGGGGGGTATTCCTTTTTTTTTTTTTTTAAGATTTTATTTATTTGACAGAGAGAGACACAGCGAGAGAGGGAACACAAGCAGGGGGAGTGGGAGAGGGAGAAGCAGGCTGCCCGCTGAGCAGGGAGCCCGGGCTGGATCCCAGGATCCTGGGATCATGACCTGAGCCCAAGGCAGATACTTAACGACTGAGCCACCCAGGCGCCCCTTGGGGGGTATTCCTTACAAGAGAGATACTGGGCTTACATTCATGACAGTTGACTTTAATTTCGGTGCTTCTACTGAGTAACCATCTGTCTAGCCCTCAGTTGTTAAGTGAGTTGTATTGCATTTTTCCAAGATCAGATTCTAAAATACTACATGGTAATTTTTAAAAAAATCCTGTGTTGCTGTTCTTTGGGTAAGGTCCTTACCCTAGAAATGTAGCTCATCATCACATGGATCTAGCAAAGTCCTGGGCACAGAGTAGAAAATTAATAAATGTTAGTTTCTTTACCCTTTTGCCCATTCTAACATAGAAAAGTAACCCAAGAGGCAGTTAGCAAACATGTGATGTTCTGAATAGGCCTTGCGTCCCATGCTCCCTCCACACTTTGTACCGCGTGGAAAAACACAGGAGGAAAAGCCAGGGCTTGGTTAAGTCTGTGAGTCAGGGAGGGTGGGGGGAGCTTGGCTCAGTCATCAATAACTCAGTCATCACTGAACATTTCTGGAAGGGATACAAAAGGAAATAAGATTTGGCTGCTACCCTTAAGAAAGGTATTATCTAATTGGATACCGAGACTAACATGAGAAAGGTATCTAAAAATACACGGTGGTAGATGCTGCATGTCAAGTAGGACAGACAATATGCCCTCTCTAGAAAGAAGGAGAAGGTGTGGGGGAGGAGCTGGGTGCTCGCAGGAGGTGATTAAGCCTGGTGATTAGTGTGGGAATGACACTGTTTACTGGGAGAGGTTCCAGGAAAGGTCGAAGACTTAGGAACAGAGAAAAGTTAAGTGGGCACATGCCAAAGCCATGGTCATATTTTACAGGAGTTAGATACAATTCAAGGCTAGCTTCTGGGAATTTGTAAACTGCATTCAGCTGGCGGAAGGGATGTGGGTGGCGGCTGGGGTGTTCCTCTCATTTATGCCAAGATCCTTTAGCAGTTCCGTTGATTTATGACATTTTCTCTTCTGTTCTCCAGATAATTGTAGCATCCACATTTGCTGGTCTAAACAAACAAACAAACAAACAAACAACCCCCCCCCCCAAACTAAACTCACAAAACCTTGTCCAGGTACAATCCATGTGGCTTTCTCTTCAGAGGAGAGCCTGGAAGTTTGAGATTCTCAGGGCACCAAGGATTTCGTTCCAAAAGGAAAGGGGAGGGGAGGGAAACTCTCTTCTCCCATCTCCCTACTTTCTGCCTGTCAAGATCACTTTAAAACGATCCCTCTCTCAGCTCATCAAGCCCCCCGCCCGGCCCAGCTGCCCATCTTCCGTCCTGTAATCTCTCCTTCGCTCTGAAAGCTGCCCCTTTGTGTGTGCGTCTTAGGGTCCCCGGCTTATCCAAGGCCCAGCTTTCACCAGGGAGGCGCTCTGCAAGCAATCAGCTCTTATCTGCATCGTTCAGGCCCGTCACTCCAGTCACCTCTTAATGTTCACAAATTTCCCAAATGGGAAGTAATTGACCTCTAAACAAAACAAAAAAGCTCTCAGAGAGATAGCAGAGGTTCCTTTCCTGACTGTCCCAGGGCTAGGGGTCTCACCTAGGCCAGGTGGATAAGTCAATAAAATTGCAGACTTCTTGGCTCCCTGTCCTTCCTTCCCCCCTCCCCAGCCCCTTCAAGCCCTTCATCCCGATACCATCTGTAAATCAGATGGAGCCTGAGTGCAACTCTACATTTCAGAGTTCCCAGAGATTTCTGGTATTTGTTTTTTTGCAATGTTATCGCTACAATGATGTGACTCTGGAGGGACATATTTAAATCTTTTAAAATTCCATTTGAAAAGTGTTTACCATCTGCAGAGTTTATACCAGCTCTCCATTATATCAGCCTACTAACTTACCTTTTTTTTCTTTTTCCCCAAACAAGGGAACTTCCAGGCTTAGAAAGCCATGCCTTCCACCTTCCCCCAGAGAGGGCTCTTCAGAGAGATGGAAGGCAGGACAGGAGCGCTGAGTTAAAAGTTGTTGGACCTCATTCTGGTCCTGCTTCGACTGGTAACACATTCTGTGACCTAGAACAAGCCTGTAACTTCTCTGGGCTTCGGTCTCCTTACTTATAAAATTGAGGCAGTGGATCTCTGAGGCTACTATTCTAATTTTAAGTGGCTTCCTGTGGATTTCAGATACATTTATATTTTTTTTAATTGTAGGATAGATCATATCCAGGAGACTACATAAAACATGTATGTACAATTTAAGGAATAATTGTAAGGTGAACACAGATGTAACCCCCTCTTGAGGCAAGAAACAGGGGGTGCTGGTTCCCCAGCAGCCCTTCTCCCCATGCCACTTCCAGAATGCAAACACCTCTCTTCCTTCCTTCCCCAAGGGAGATACCAGCTATTCCTACTTTTGTGATGATTATTTACAGGCTTCTCTTTGTGGATTTACCCACAGGGACACATCCCTCAACAATATGGTTTCATTGAATGTGGACCTTTAGTTTGCTCATTTTCCTCTCCTCCTTCTCCTACTTCTGTCTCTTCTTCCTCCTCTCCTTCTTCTTCTTTCTCTCCTTCTTCTTCTTTCTCTTCTTCTTCTTCTTCTTCTTCTTCTTCTTCTTCTTCTTCTTCCTCCTCCTCCTCCTCTTCCTCCTCCTATTCTCTCTTCTTTTAGTGTTTTAAATTTTATTTTATTATTATTTTTTAAGTAACCTCTAAGCCCAGTGTGGGGCTCAAACTCATGACTCCCAGATCCAGAGTCCCAGGCTCTACTGACTAAGCCAGCCAGGCCCCCAAGTTTGCTCATTTTTATTACTACATCGTATTCCATTGAACGCATGCACCTCAGTGCATGTATTTACTGAAAAAGTAGATGGTTTCCAGCTGGGATTGTAATGAAGAATGCTGCTGGTGGCACCTTTCCCATAGGTACAGCTGCATTCCTTAGCTGGGGTTTGTCCTGGCCTCTATGAACTGACTTGCAGGGCCAGGAGCTATCCTCGGACAAATTGCTATGTATGTTTCATAAGTATATCAGCCTTACACTGATATAGCCCTTTAATTTTGTATAATTTCATTGCCTACTCATCACCACCATTTGAGGCAGAGTATATTCCTGTTCGTATTCCACAGAAAGAGTCCAAGGGCCAGAAACTCAGACTGGCCCCTGTACCCTCTGGTCCTGAGTGACTCCTACTGAATACTCATCAGGGAGTTCAGATCCTTACACAAATCAAGTGACTGTTGAGTGACATTGTTTCTTTATTCCCTGAGGGAAAAAATGCGTAAGAGGGGTAGGAGCCCTTTGGAAATCTCCCTGAGGGGATAAATATGAAGCAAAATGCCAGAGAGAGTGGGAAGTGGATGGGAGAGATATAACCCTCAGTCACTTGTGGGCAAACGGATATTTAAACACTCTGGCTGTTACATCCCCTTTGCCCATTTTTTCTACATTTCCCCCTACACTTTAAACCGCCAGAGATGCTGATTCACACTCTGGAGAGTGAAAATAATTCGGCCCTGAGCTATTTCTCCTTAGGTCTACCTCCCTCACTGAGGGGAGAGCTTTCTGGGAAGTCACTCTGCCTTCCTCCCTGACTCTCTGTTTAGACTCCAGCAAGTCTCCCCACCCTTGGCCCAAGAGAAGGATGTGGTCTTAGTGACACAGTCCAGATTCCCCTGTAAGAAAAGCACATATGCCCAGCAGGCTTGGCTGCAAATCTCAGAGCGCTTGCTAACTTAGTCCCTCTGGGGCTTTCATTATAAGCTGGTCTCAGCCAGACCTGCTTCCTTCCCATTCATGCCTCAATGACTCCCGCTTCCTCCTGTCACCAGCCCAATTTAATTGCTTAAAACCCTAGGGCCCAGGAAATTGGAATCTGAAGTTAAGACTTCAGTGAGCCAAAGGTGAACCTTTCCTTTGATGGCTCCTGTCTCCAGTCCTACACTGGGCCCCCTGATGTCTCCCTTGAACATTCCCTGTGGGTCAGGTCCCCAGGTACCTACTCCTGGAGCATCATGGACTTCCCCATCATGATGCATGTACTCTCTGTGTCTTTTGTCCCTTCCTAACAAAGACCCTCATGTCTGTGACAGACCCCAGTGTGTTTCCAATACACACTGTGCCTGTCATGGAGGAGGGGCCCAAAGCCATTGGTTGATTGACCAAATGAGTAAATGGTTACTGTCTGGCCTTACATGACCCCACAAAGTCTGCATTAAAGACCCAGATTCTGACCTGGCTCCTTGGTAGTCAGAATCCTCTAGATGAAAATTCCCCAATGTGTGGATAGGGATCTGGTTCCTGGCAGGGGTCATCTTGAGCCATGATAACAGGGACTCTCCGAATTTCTGTCAGCCAGAGGTTATGGCCATGGTAAAAAAAAAAAAAAAGAATTCCTCTATTTTATTCTTCTAGCCATTCTCCTATAGGTCAACTTACCTTTAACTGGCAAGTATTAAGGATAATTAGATTGAACATGGGGGTGGTGGAATACAAGGCCAGTATAAAAAGAAAATATTTAGGGCGATTGGGTGGTTCAGTCGGTTAAGTGTCTGCCTTTGGCTCAGGTCATTATCCTGGGGTCCTGGGATCGAGTCCCACGTCGGGCTCCCTGCTCAGTGGGGAGTCTTCTTCTCTCCTCTAACGCTTCCCCCTGCTCATGATCTCTTTCTCTCTCTCTCTCTCTCAAATAAATAAATAAAATCTAAGAAAGAAAAAAGAAAAAAAAATATTTACAGGATCAGAAACAGACTAGGATGCATAAGACAGAGTCCTTGCTTCAAGAGGGACATTAAACTCTGGGTAAGACAAGCACCTATGAAGCCAAATATACGACAGGAAAAACCTAGAGTGGGTGCATTATACACATATAAATTATTCATTGAATTAATTGAACACTGACACTTACAATTCCTATCCAAAAGATGCTTATAGTGGGGACACATGTGGCAGAGACTTCTAGCTGTCATCCAATATCCATTTCCCCTTTTTTCTTTAGTAACAGAATCCCAGAGGTTCAGTTAATCACACAGCCTTCCAGATATTCTATTTCCCAGACTCCTTTGCAGCTGGAAGTGGCCAGGTAACTAAGTTCTGACTAAAGGGATGTAAGCAGAAGTGACGTGTGCCACTTCCAGGACACAGCCTCACATGGAAGGGACCTTCTCTCCACTTCCCTTCTCTTCCTGCCCTGGCTGCAACAGCATTTATCTTAGATTATGATGCAGCAACAAGATGGAAGAAGCCTAGGTCCCCAGCACCTTAATCAGCTTTGCTCTGCTTACACACAGGGTATTATAGAAAAGAAAAATTATCGTTGGTCTTGTTTGAGCCAGGTATGTTGGCTTGTTATTTGACCACTGTTATCTGTAGCAGCTCAAGAGGTATTTCATCTAGCAGAGGACACAGGCAGGTCATGAGAAAGCTAGCTCACACAGGTACCAAAGATGTTTCGAAAAGAAATAAATCAAGTCAAAGTCATCTGGGAAATCTTGAAGAAAGAGAAGGAGCTGGAGGTAAGCCCCCTGAAAGGGTGAACAAATTTGGATAGGGGGGGAGGTAAGAGGAGCAGGGGTGGGGCGAGACTGGGGAATCTACAAGGAGGAATGTAGAAAGAAATATACAACACAAAGTGCATGGGAACCAAGGCCTCTGTGAGGCGACATGGAAGGCAGCACTCTGGATTGCCCACGGTCACAGGGTTCAGCTCCCCTGCCCTCTCCCCAGCTGCTGGCATCTCCTCTGAAGGCTTAGCTGCCATTTCTGTGCAGGGAGCTGCCAAATCCAACACTTGCATCTCCAGCTCCACCCTTATCCAGAATTCCAGATCCAGAGTGCCTGTCCCTTCCTGGACATCTCTATCGGAATATTTCCCAGACACCTTAATCTAAAACTGAGCCCCTCTCTCTCCACCTTCTTCCTGCTCCACTGTGCATTCCCTCTGCTGTTCACGCTGCTCCCCGCTGCCTGTGACGCAGGCTGACTCTCCATTGTCCTATTTCACCTTCCAGCTTCCCTACCAGCCCTATTCTAGGTTCCACTCCTACTCCCTAAGTTCAGATGCACTGTCTCTTGATCATGCGCAAATGCCTTCTAACTGGTTTCTCTGCCTCTAACTCTTTACTCCTGGCCGTTTTTCATGCTGCTATAGAATTTTTTAAAAACCAACATATGGCTTAGTTGGTTAAGTGACTGCCTTCGGCTCGGGTCATGATACCGGGGTCCTGGGATCAAGTCCCGCATCGGGCTGGCTCCCTGCTCTGCGGGGAGCCTGCTTCTCCCTCTGCCTGCCACTCTCCCTGGTGGTGCTCTCTCTCTCTCTCTGTCAAATAAATAAATAAGATCTTAAAAAAAAAAACCCAACATATTGTGTATTCCTTGATGAAGAATTCGCTTTTGAAACACAGCCCACACTCTATAACCGGACACAAGAGAGCCTCCAGAATTTAACTCTTACCTACACTTGCAGCCCCACCTCCTGCTGGGTTCTTCCACATACTTTCTGTTGTACTCAGCCAACTAGTCTGGCGTTCCTGAGCACACTAGGCGTGGCTCCCCTTTTGGTCTCTGAGGTCTAGCTCAAAAGCCACCTCCTGGAGGAAGTCAGGGTCTCTGGCCAGGATTTTCCGAGCTCTCACAGCTCATGGCGTATCCCGTTGTAATATTCGATTTGCAGTTGGTTGTTTCCCTAATTGCTCCCCAATGATAGCATAAGCCTCTTGACTGAAGAAATAAATTTCACCCAGTTTATTTTATTTTTATAAATTTTTATTGAAATATAACACATATAGAGAAAAGTGCACTACCACCAAACCTACACCTTAATGAAATTTCATAAAGTGAATTTTCCATGTAATCAGCACCCAGATCATGAAACAGAACATTAACATCCCCCATCCCCTGCCCAGAGCTCTCTTGTATCCCCTTGGTGTCACTGACCCCAAAGGAAACTACTAACTTGACTTCTAACTTCATGGATTAATTTTGCCAGTTTTTGAATTTTATCTAAATGGAATCATACGGTGTATATTCTCTTGCCCGGTTTTCTTCGCTTGACATTATGTTTGTGAGATGCATTCATGTTGTTATGGTTAGTGGCAGTTTGCTTGTTCATATTGCTGTTTGGTTTTCCATGGCCTGAATATATGACATGGATTTATTTATTCTACTGTGCATGGGCATTTGGGCTATTTCCAATTTGGAACTAAGTTGACCCTTGAACAGTGTGGGGGTTAAGAGGCACTGACCCCTCTGCATAGTCAAAAATGTGTGTGTAAGGTTATTTTTTTAAAGATTTACTTATTTATTTATTTATTTATTTTAGAGAAGGAGAGATGAGGGAGGGGAGAGGGAGAGAATCCTAAGCAGACTCCACGTCCAGCACAGAGCCCAACGAGCGGCTTGAGCCCACAACCCCAGGATCATGACCTGAGCTGAAACCAAGAGGCGGACGCCTAACCAACTGAGCCATCCAGGTACTCCTGTGTATAACTTTTGACTCCCCCCAAAACTTAACTACTAATCAGAAGCCTTACCACTAACATAAACAGTCGATTAACACGTATTTTGTATGTTGTAAGTATTATACACTGTATTACAATAAGGTAAGTTAGAGAAAAGAAAATGTTATAAAGAAAATCATAAGGCAGGGTGGGGGGAGGGGTGATATAAGTGAAAGGGATTAAGAGTACACTTATCTTGATAAGCACTGAGTAATGTAGAGAATTGTTGAATCACTGTATTGTACACCTGGAAATAGCATAGTACTGTGTGTTAACTACCCTGGATTTAAAATAAAAATTTAAAAAACAGAAAATCATAAGGCGGGAAAAGCACACTTACAGTGCTGTACTGTAAAGAATCCATGTAGAATTAGTGAACCCGAGCAGTTCAAACCCATGTTGTTCAAGAGCCAACTATACCATAATTAGTGCTGCCATGAAATTCTTGCACGCCTTTTTTTTTAATAAAGATTTTATTTATTTATTTGACAGAGAGAGACACAGCCAGAAAGGGAACATAAGCAGGGGGAGCGGGAGAGGGAGAAGCAGGCTTCCCACTGAGTGGGGAGTCCGATGTGGGGCTCGATCCCAGGACCCTGGGATCATGACCTGAGCCGAAGGCAGACGTTTAACAACTGAGCTACCCAGGCGCCCCTCTTGTACATGTCTTTCAGTGAATATACGAGCACATTTCTGTTGGGTATGTTCTAGATGTGGGAATTCTGGGTCAGGAAGTGTGCATGTGAGCAGGTTGAGTAGAGTCTACTCTTTATCCAAAGTAGTTGCATTAATTTACATTTCCACTAGGAGTGTTTGAACATTCTCGTTCCTCCATCTCCTCAACATCTCTTGTCAGTTTCCCTTTTACTCCACTTTTACCCTCTTTTCTTCTACTTCCTTGTCCAGAACATGGCCATAGAGGCCGGGAAGGTGTGTTCTATGACTCTTTGTACTGTGGTATAGTTGCGTGGAGCCATTGGGGAACTGGAAGGCAAGTTGAAGAGGTGCGTACTCAGTGGGCAGAGAAACATAATGAACACCTATTAAGCCCACACTAAGTGCTCACACTAAATGCTTGACAAGCGTTATATCATTTAACCACCATAATCACTCCTTGAATTCTGGCTTCCCAGGAGTTCCATAAGCTCCCAGATTAGGAAACTGAGGCTCAAAGTGATTAAGGAACTTATCCAAAACACCACCACTAAAGACAGAAGTAGAACTTGAAGGCCTCCGAAGGTCATTTACTTTCTATTTTATTCTGTTGCCATTTCAGCTGCATTTCTGGCCCCTGCGCCTCACTGTGATTGAACTACCCAAACAGACAGCTGTCTTTGCTGATGACTGAGCATCCAGCACGTGCTCTCTGACTGATAGCAGTGTCTTTCTGAGCCTGATATTTCCATCCCAACCTCACAGAGCATCACCTGAGAGAAAAGGTCTGGCCTAACGAGCACCCTCAGATGTTGGAGATGTAAGAGATCACAGAGATTCGTTCCCATGGGGTCTCGCTCTCCACCAAGGGATCTTTGCATTCAGAATCAGTCCTGTAAACATGTTACATAGAAGCATTACATACAACCCAAGAATATCTGGTGATAATGGAACCAGTGGAGGAATCCAGTCACTGTTTGCGGCACTTAAACTGTCCACCAGGGGACACCATTGCTTCCAGTTTTCCATCATGGGGGAAAAAGCAAATTCCCCAAATTCCTGAGGCCTCCACCTAAAGCATTTGCTTTTGGCTCTAAGCAATGTTTCAGATTTCTTTTTCAGGTCAAGCCCTTTGCCTTCCTGTTTGGATATTGACAGTTGGGAGTGGACAGAAGGAGACTGAATCAGTAGATCGAGGGCTCCGGAGACATCCACTGTTGGCCATGGTTTCAGTGTGACAAATAACTAACACTAGTGATGCTAGTGAGTGTGAGATGTGTGGAGTGTTTTCTGTGCACAAATGTCCTTCATAAATACTGTCTCTCATTTAATCACCATACGTGAAAGTACTATTCTCACACCGCTGCAGAAACTAGAGAAAGTAAAGGACTTACCCAAGGTCACATAGCTTGTAGGTTAGGGTCCTGTTTACAAAGCCTCTGTCCTGATTTGCACTAGAGTGTTTAAAATATACCTGTGTGGGTTTGGAATGCTAACTCAGAAGGGCTGGTAAAGCCACAAATATATCTAGGAGATGAGCCTGTCACCCTGTCTTCCTTTCCTCCTCCCAGGCTCTCGCTCAGACACCCCGAGGGCAAGTGGTCTGATTGGTTCCTTCACAGTGAACCGTTCTTGATCCCAAGCAGAGGTTCTTAACTCTTCCTGAGTTGAGAACTGCTTCCAGAATGCACATAATTGATCTACTAGATCCTGGCTTAGCTCTGTCACTGACCGGCTCAGCGATGGAGGGCAAGATGCCGTCATCTCTCCCAGCTTCAACCTCATCTTGGGTAAAATGGTGTTCTGCGACTTTCTGGCTTGTAAATGATAGGAACCCAACTCACACCAGCATGAACAACAACAAAACAAAACAAAACAGATCAAGGCAATTTCTTGGCCCATATAGCCAAAAGGCAAGAAGGCTTAAGGTGAAGCTGGCTGAACCCAGGCCCCTGAGCTCATTCACTACCTCCCCCCGACCCATCCATCTCTCGTCTCTGTTTCTGTCCACATGGTCGTCTTTGTAATCTTGGGCTGGCTGAAACCGTGGCCGGCCACCCAGCCACTGGCACCTCAGCATCCTGTCCTCACCCTGCCATAACCAGGGAGGAACTGGCATTCTCTGCCACTCCAAGTTGAAGAACTAAGAGCCTCTGCATCACAGGGGGTAGTGAGCGCCAGGCAAGATAGCAAGGACGAGAGTGTTTAGAAAAGTCAAGCTCACCTGCCGAGTATCTTCTTCTTGAGGGCTATCCTGCCCCAGGGCAATTCCCGTGCTGGTAAGCCTCAAGTGCAGATGTCCAATAGTTCCTCATGAGACTAGGATCTACAGGGGAGAGGGTAGACTGGCAGAGCGATGTGTTTGCCCCTCTCTTCCTAGGCCTCAGCCTGCGGAGTGAGGAGGGTGCCTCCGTGGGTCCATAAACACTCTCCATAAATCTAAAGAAAGTGACCCAGACGGATCCGCCCTATCACTTTGCATCATTTCCTTCTGTCTATCAGGGTCACATTGTCACCTCTGAGGCAGCAAATGCAAAGCAGAGGCAGTGGGGACACCCCCACGGCAGCAGGCCCACCACTAATGCCACCTTGGTGTTGTGTGACCTCTCCTGGAGAAGCAGACTCACCTCTCCTCAGCATCCTTCCAGACTATGGGTCTCGTAACCTGCCACCCTCTCATGGAATCCTATTCACCACAGCCCTTTCAAGCAGAGGCTCTTTTCCTTCCTAAGGGGCAAAGAAATGGGGCAAAGCAACTCTTGCCCTTTTGTGCTTTCCTACCTGATAGGGAAACAGCCTCCTGACCCGAAAATAGCCTTATCTGTGCAGCAGGGCCAAGACTCCCGGGTGGGCCAGGCTGTGATGCGCCTGCAGGCTTGTCCCCAGGCTGCAGGCAGCGGGAACTGAGCAGTGACACAGAAGGGTCCTAAGACGAAAAGGCCATGGCTCCACCCAGGAAGATCAAAATTGTCATCAACACCAGTAAGTAACACACGCAGTGTCCCTGGGGCAGTGGCAGACACCCTGATCCCAACCACACTGACCTCCGGGCCTGTAGCGGTCCCCTGCCCGCTGCCGTAGCCTCTGTTTTGATCTGACCACCTCTCTGTGTCCAAGTGATGGTGGTGGTGGGAGAGCACACAGGCCAGGACTTGCTTCAGTCCACACCGCCTGCACAAGGCCGCTCCTAGGCTGCCTGCTTCTCTTCCCCTCAGCAGCTGCCCTCCCCTCTGAGCCCCAAAGGCTAAGGAACAGAGCCCCCACCTTCAGGATGACTGTGTTTCCAGAGGCAGTAACCAGGACTCATGCAATGATGCTATCCGGGTGGAAATTGACTTCTTCACACAGATTCCTTCGTGCTCCTTAACACTCTCTGCTTCAAGGTCAGATAATGGAACTGTTGACAAAGTTTTTTTCCAGGCTGAGCTGGTGGAAGGCCTAGCCTGCTGCCTCGTTTCTCTGTCCTGATGGGGAATGTGACATGACCCACTGGAGCATCAGGGACGATGTTGGCTGGCGCTCTCCTTGGTCTGAACGCTGACCTGAGTGCTTCATGTACACGACCCTGTTTGATCTGCAGGACATTTCTGCATGACAGTCAGCTATTAACCACTCCTATCTGCCAGAAGAAGTAACTTAGACCAGGAGACGCTAAGAAGCTGCACCTCAAAGTGGCAGAACTGGGATTTAAACTCGGCCCCCTTGGAGCCCAAAGCCCACCCTGCAGCCCTGTACCTGCTGTTCCTTTGCAATATCTCCTGCATGGACCCTCTTCTCTTGCCTCCCTCTAACTGCGTCAGCCCTGGAACTGGCCTCCTGACTCCCTTCTTGCACTGTCATTGTTTCTACCAGCACTCTCTTTTTCTTTTTAGCTTTTATTTATATTCCTGTTAGTTAACATACAGTGTAATATTAGTTTCAGGCGTACAGTACGGTGATTCAGCACTTCCATACATCACCTGGAGCTCATCACAGCAAGTGCGATCCTTCATCCTCATCACCACCCACCTCTGCTCTGATAACCATCGGTTTGTTCTCTAGAGTTAGAGCCTCTTTCTTGGTTGCCTCCCTCTCTCTTTTTTTTTCCCTTTGCTCGTTTGTTTTGTTTCTTAAATTCCACGTGAGTGAAATCATATGGTATTTGTCTTTCTCTGACAGACTTCCCTTAGCGTTATAATCTCTAGCTCCATCCATGTCATTGCAAATGGCAAGATTTCATTCTTTTTGATGGCTAAGTAATATTACATTATATGTATATATATCACATTTTCTTTATCCATTCATCAGTTGATGGACTCTTGGGCTGTTTTCATAATTTGGCTAGCGTAGAAAATGTTGCTATAAACATTGGGGTGCATGTATCCCTTTGAATTAGTATTTTTGTATCCTTTAGGTAAATACCTAGTAGTGCAATTGCTGGGTCATAGGGTAGCTCTATTTTTAACTTTTTGAGGAACCTCCACACTGTTTTCCAAAGTGGCTGTACCAGTTTGCATTCCCATCAACAGTGTAAGAGGGTCCCCTTTCTCTGCATCCTCGCCAACATTTGTTGTTTCCTATGTTGTTAAATTTAGTCATTCTGACAGGAGTGAGGTAGTTTTGATTTGCATTTTCCTGATGATGAGTGATGTTGAGCATCTTTTCATGTGTCTACTGGCCATCTGTATGGCTTCTTTGAAGAAATGACTATTCAGATCTTCTGCCCATTTTTAATTAGATTATTTGTTTTTTGGGGAGTTGAGTTTGATAAGTTCTTTATATATTTTGCATACTAACCCCCTATTAGATATGTCATTTGCAACTATCTTCTCTCATTCTGTAGGTTGCCTTTTAGTTTTGTTGATAGCACTGTCTTTCTGAAACACAAATTTGATAATATGACTTCTCCCGACTTTAACACCTTCCAAGTGGCTTGTTGTGTATAGAACCTCCTGTGTGGTGGTCAAGTCGGCTTCCCTTACCAGGCAGACTCTTATTTCTCCAGTCCACCTACTCCAAACCTCTGGATGTGTCCAGGCCCCTTTAAAGGCTTGCCTTCTCCATGAAGCCTTCCATCCTGGAGCTGCCAGGCTTTGAAAGTGAGTTGAAGAGGCCCCTTGTCTAGCAGTTTTGAAGCCAGGTTCTGAAACACCACAGGGGATCTCAGGACGGCACCAGGACAAACAGATGCTGGGCATGGGCTGGGTCACCAGCTCCCTGCCTCTGCTTAGCAGCCAGAGATTCACCTTTATCTGCCTTGTATCTGGGGTTCACGTAAAATGTCATCTGAAAAGGGTCCTGCTGCTAATATATTAACATATACGTTACAATAATACAGTAACAATAGCATAATAAACAGTATCCAGCCAACTTTCTAATTTTACAAATATGGAATTCCTCCTGCCCCTGCTGTCCACTATCGATCTGACACCTAGTAAGTACTATCCCCTGCAAGTTTAATTGTCTTTTCCTTTGGATGTCTGTCTCCTCAACTAGCGTATAAACTCCTCATGGGCCAGGACCAGGTCTTATACTTGGTTATTTCCAGGGACTAACATGGTTTAAGACATGTTTATTTGTTAGGACTGTTTTCTGCTTAAGATATTTCCCTAGAGACATAAAACTAAAGCCCCACCTAATACCTCCCTCTTACTGCCTCCCCAGAGGTAACCACTCCCTAAGTTAGTGTGAATCATTTCTCTGAGTTTTTAAATCACATATAAAGACACTCCCCCCTTTTTTTTTAAAGATTTTTTTATTTATCTATTTGACAGAGAGAGACACAGAAAGAGAGGCAACACAAGCAGGGGGAGTGGGAGAGGGAGAAGCAGGCTTCCTGCCGAGCAGGGAGCCCGATGTGGGACTCGATCCCAGGACCCTGGGATCATGACCTGAGCCGAAGGCAGACGCTCAACAACTGAGCCACCCAGGCGCCCCTAAAGGCACCCTCCTGCTCTGTGATCTATCGTTCCCGAGTTTCAAGGGCGATCTCAGAGACACATGTGAAATGAAGGCCGCTCCCCTGCGTACATCCTGTTTCCCTGTTGGATTCGAAGCTCCTAGAGGGCAGACGGCATGTTCTATAGCCGCCCCTCCAGCACACACTCTTCTCTTCCCAACTCACGTCACACACAGACTCCGAGGACAATTTCTACTCATCCTTGAGGAAGTAGCCTCGTCTCCTCTGTGAGGACCCTGGCTGGAAGTGCTGCCCGTGAAAGGTAGATCACCTGTTGGTTAAACACCCAAGACCCCCGGCCAGCCCCCCTGGTACGTATCTTGACTTTGTCACTTTTTAGCTGAGTGTCTACCTCACTGTGCCTTGATTTCTTCTTCTGAAAAGGGGGGGAGGGGGTAATCATAGTATCTATTCATAGGGCTCTTATGAGGACTAAGTGAGTTAATATAAGAAAAGTACTTTAAACAGCGCATCTTAAGCATCAGGTAAGTGTTAGCTACTATTGTTTTGATGCCAAGCCAAGGATTTCTGTATTGCTGGATTTCACTTGTTTAGAAACATCTACTTCACTCGGTCCCTATGCAATGCAAGGTCACCCTAAAATGGCTGGACCTTAGCACTGAGCCCTCACTGGAGGAACTGGGTATGTCTGTCTGTCAAGACCGGGTATCTCACCTGGCCTCCTTCCTCCCTTGTTCTCTTTCCACAATTTTTCTCCTGCTCAGAACTCAGACGGCACCAAACAGCTGCCATCCCTGTATGAGGAGATAGCCATCAGGAATGTGCTGGACCCACTGGGGTGCCAGCAAGCCTAGCTTCTCAGGGGCCTTCGGCCAGACTCTGCCAGGAGAAGCCAGTTCCCCAAACCCAGCCTCATCTCTTAGAATTCCTGGTTGGACGGGCCCCTCTGCCACCCCTCTGTCTCCCCCCGCCTCCGGCTCTCCATGCCTCTTCACTCCCTGCCTTCCCTGTGCCTCCTCTAGCTGGGGTCAGTCCTGTCCAGAGGTCTCTGGGGAAGAAGTGGTGTCATGCTTGATTTGACCCATCAGTTTTTCTACTTACCAATCAGCTACCTGCTGGCTCCAACAAGAGGATACATGAGCAGGTTTTCTTTAAAAGCCTTAACGTGTCCATTAACACGTCATAGAATTAGAAGAGTGACAAGGGGACTTCAGCCATGCCTGTAATATTTTATTTCTTTTTATAAAATATATGAAATAAATTAAATTATAGCAATTATCTCTGCATTTTTTAACTGTTTAAAACATTTTATAATAAAAAAAAATCACATGTGTTAGGAGACAGAAATAAAACTGACCTACACATTGAAAGACATGACCAAGTTCTGACTCGGTCACTAACATAGATTTTTAGATGATGAGGCATTTAGATTCTCCACACCTCAGTTTCCCCACTTATAATATGCTGGTTAAGGTCTCTTAACATCCAATTTTGTGAATTTTTAAATAGGAATGCCACAGTGCCTCCTGGTTCTGGACATTTCTCTCTCTCTAGCATACCTGTTCCCTTGCCTTCCAGATTATTCTCGTTTTGTCTCTTTCCTCCCCTTGTGCCCCTTCAGAGGGGTGGAAACCAAGATAAATACATAAATGGGAAGAATGGCTTTGCGGATGCCCATAGGGGCACTTTGTGGGGTCATCTGGAAGGATCTGCCTTTCCTTCCCCTCATGATCCAGGTGGCCGTTTCCCTTATGAACTGTGAAAACACCAGGGTGGCCTTGCCTTCCCTGGGGGCAGGACTTGCCTCAGGCCAAATAGGAACCCCTGGCTGAGTGACTCAATCTCTGCCCAGTCCTAGTGACCTGTGGCTTTATTGTCCCAAATAATTTTCAGGAAAGTGTCTATCAGAGAAGCTCTAGTCAGCAGGTCTGGAAGAAAGCAGTTGTTTTTGTGGGTCCCCAGGCCCTATCCAGTCACGGGGGTCAAGAGACCCCTCTGGAGAGCTGAGCAGAATCTTAGCCCCCACCCCTCACCCCACAGGGCTGTGCACCCATCCCATCCCCAGAAATCGGCTCTGCCCCCTTCTGCTTCAATCATCCGCCCTGGATACCTTCACTTTGGGGCACCATCTGACGGCCTGCTCAGTTTTAGGGGGGCATCGAGAGCTGAGGGAGTGGGAGAGAAGAGGTCTCAAATTGCTTCCGGCAGTGAGGGGTGTGGGAAGGTCAGAGCCTCCTTCCCTAGACAAACAGCCTCCGGCTTGTCTCCCCGTGAGGGCCTCTGTTAAGCTGTTGAGCAGACCAGACGCGAAGGGACCACGGCCACCCAGTTAGTGCGCAGGGAAACTTCTGCAGACGCAGCCCCGTAGCCCGGGCTCTCCACAATCGGGCAGCCGTGCTGGGGGCACAGGGGAGGTGACCAGGGTCACCGTTAGCAAAATACTCCTGGCTTCCCATTGCCCAGTAAATCTTCCCCGATGGCTTTTCTTGGGCAATAAGCACTGATGAGGTGCCTAACGAGGTTGAGTTATTACCTGCTAGCCACGTTTCCCTGAACCCTAATCCCTTTTGCCATACAGAAAAGACTGTAGGGAAAACTGGCATACCTAGCCACAGAGTTGGAGGAACAGACCTTCTTAAAAGGTCTGAGGATGGACAGAGAGAGGCCTTTTGCAGGTCTGGGATTTGCAACCTGAGTGGGTTTCAGAGTGGGATAAAGGGCACAGGCAAATACGAGGCTTGGAGTCCCTCAAAGGAAAATGGAACAGATCACCTGGGTCCATAGTGGCTCCCACCCCTCCTCAGAGTATGTCCCACTCTCCTGCACAGAGCTGCCAGCTCTTTGCTGCTCAAGGGATGAGGATGGGGTTTGGACCGGTCGTGGTATTGCTTGGGATTGTTAGAAATCCTTTATTACGGGGCACCCAGACCTACTAGTGCAGAGCTTGCATTTTAGCAAGAGCCTTGGGTAATTTGTGTGCACCTCACAGTCTGGGGAGCACTAGTCTGGCCACTCCGAGTACTAGCCCCTCCCCCCACCCATCCCGGGGCTGGTTTTCCTGCTCTCCTACCCTCTTCTCTTACGCCACATCTCTCACGCCCTGCGGCTCTGCACGCTGACAGCCTCCAGTTGGAAAATTAAAGCCTGACCCATTCATGCCACTGAGCAACCGAGGGTAACTTAGTGTGTCACCAAACTCACATAGCATTTTCACATTAACACATGAAAATCATCTTTTTTTTTAAAGATTTTATTTGTTTATTTGAGAGAGAGAATGAGAGAGAGAGAGCACAAGCACATGAGAGGGGGGAGGGTCAGAGGGAGAAGCAGGCTCCCCGCTGAGCAGGGAGCCCGATGCGATGCGGGACTAGATCCCAGGACTCCAGGATCATGACCTGAGCCGAGAGCAGTCGCTTAACCAACCGAGCCACCCAGGTGCCCCACATGAAAATAATCTTAACTCAAACACTACATAGAAAAATGTAGGGTGCCGAGTGGTATCAGGGGGATGCCAATACCTTTAAACCACTCTGGGGACAGGTGCCTATGTCCAGGCTCACCTTGTACAGGGTAGTTTAATTCATCCCTTTGCCCCTCTTTTCAGTGCCTCTGCCCATAATGCTCCCATGAGAGCAGAGAGAGAAGCAGGGAAATAGGGTAGGAGGAGCAAGTTCTGGAAGAGGCCAGAGAAGATGCTGCAACCTGAGGCCACATGGCTATTAGCACCTGCTATGTGCCTAGTGCATGGCCTGCTGGGGAAGGCACTGGCTTTGGAACCGGACTAACCTGGATTAGCTCTGAGAACCTGGGCATGTTACCTTCAGTGTCTGAGCTTCAGGCTTCTTATCTGTAAAAAAATGACCCCCAGGGGGTTGTAGTGCTGATTAAATGTCTATAGTGAGCCAGCCCAGAGCGAGCATTCAGTGTCTGTCAGTTTTCTCCCCACTTTCCTGGTGTGTGCAGGAAAAGGAGGAGCTGAGACACGGCCCTGACCTTCAATAAGGCTAACGACAAAACTGGTAGGCATACAATGATTAAATACTCCAAGGCAATAGGGGGTTAAATGCTCAACTGAGCAGCAGAGCCACTGGCAGGCGAAGACTGGAGAGTCCTACACAATCTTTTGGGTGGAAATTGAGCCAGTGAAGATAAACAAGAGACGAAGAATGTACACAGAGCATGCATAGAGACTTGGAGAGGGGGCTGGGCGGGACATGAGTGGAAACCCTGCCGGAAAGAGTCAGTAGAAGCAGAAGAGAGTGTTGGGGAGGAGGAGGGGCAAGAGGAGGCAAGGAAGCGCCTGTGGAAGGTGCTGGAAAGCTGGGATAAAGAGCTGGGAGATTGAGTTTGTGTGATGCAGATGGTGTGGTGGAGGAGGAGTACCACAGGACTGGACCTGAAGTGTGGTCATTGATTGAACACACTCTCCTGCACCTCTCTTCCCCAGTTTTATTAGCGACTCCTAGACCCAGAGTGCCTGTTTGTTCAGCCTCTTTGCAGTGTGCCTGGAAAAAGCAAATTTGATATATTGCAGAGGTGGGTCTAGAACTGAATATGACTAGGAGAAATGAGCCATTCCTGGGCGCTCTGTGCATGCCAGGCTCTGAGGTTCTTCATTATGAAAGGCTATCTTATTCCTCTCAACAATCCTTAAGGGGATGCTGTTTTTGCACCCAGTTTGCATGAGGAAACTAAGGCATGCTCCAAAAGGTTAGGTGACTTGCCTAAGGCCCCACAGCTAGTCAGTGGCTAATGGAGTAGCCTCTAGCTTTTCTCCACAAGGGCAAAAAAGTCTTTAGTTCTACTGCAGGGAGGACATGAGGATGGGGAAACAAACAGGACCTGTCCAGTAAGATACGGACCCAGCATTTTCATGTTCCTGTCCAGCCCAGAAGGATACTGAAGGGAAAAGTCTGAGTCCCAACTTCACTGAACTTCCAAGAACATGTAAGAAAGTGTTCTCCCACCCCTCCACCTCCACTTAAAGCAGATTTAGGAATGGCTGGCGCTGTACCAAGGAGGCCTGTTTTATATTGAGGTTGGTAGGAGTCTCTACCATGAGAAATTCAGGCAGTCTTCCCTCACTGAGGCACATCTAGATCCATTAGGACTGGGAACTGGAACAGGAGGCTGGGATGCGGGGGAGCTATGAAAGGAAGGGGAATAAGAGAAAGAAGGTCATACCCACAACAATCTCCTTTATGTCGTGAGCAGGTGGCCTTTAGGGAAGGAGCACTGCACCCAGACATTTACCCTTGAAACTCTGCCAGTTGAGGATTATTCCTCAACCTCTCCCACCTCCATCTGGACTGCAACCTTCTTGGAAGTCTGATAAACCTTTTTGGCTGATGCAAGGTGTATAATCCTCTTTGTTGTGGCAGTGGTTATGGTCCATTCCTTTTTTCTTTCTTTATCTTCTTGTCTTTCAGAATTAGCAAAGCCAACATGAAGTTCCTTCATGGAAGACGCACATCATGATGTATTGAGATAAAGCGTGAACTTGGTGTGGCTACTCTCAGAAGGTCTTGAAACATATATTTAAGATTTTATTTATTTATTTGAGAGGAGAGAGAGAGCGTACGAGCAGGGGTGAGGGGCAGAGGGAGAGAGAGAAGCAAACTTCCCGCTCAGCAGGGAGCCCAACGCGGGGCTTGATCCCAGGACCCCAAGATCATGACCTGAGCTGAAGGCAGATGCTTAACTGACTGAGCCACCCAGGCACCCCTGAAACATATTTTTTTATTGTTTTTTAATTTTTATTTTTTCCTGAAACATATTTTAAAAGAAAAATGTGTGCTGTGAAAATGATGCATGCTAACAAAGCATTTTGTATTAATCATGTTTTTTTATTTTCTATATTTTATGATAGTTGGACACCTTGGAGCCTTGCGGACCTGGGAGGGACAGCCTCTCAGGATTAGCTAATTCCTAGGAACAGCAAACAACTTGCCCACGAGCATGAAATGCAAACCAACCAATCCTGAGCCCATACCCCCAACCACTTCTGTTTTCCCGCTGTCACCCACCAAGCCAATATTCCCCTTCCCCCAAATCACCCCAGGGCCAGGTACCAGACAATTCGAGACCACCCCCATAGCCCAGAACCTGCTGAAATTATTGAAACCATCCAATTGTAAGCCTTTTCCATTCCTTCCCACAAAAAACACATAAAGGCTAAAGTCCATACTTTCCCCTTGCCCTTTCTGCCCCGGGACCCTGATGCTTCCCCAGGTGGCCCTGCACAGGGTGTCATGCTTCTGCTTCTAGGGATCTGTGAGTATCAACTTCTTCCTTCACGACAGTCATTTCTGTGTCTGCGTGTGTTACCATCCATACTTGCTTGAAACAAATCCCGGGTACATTTTTTTTTAAGATTTTATTTATTTATTTGAGAGAGAGAGAATGAGAGAGCGCGAGCACATGAGAGGGGGGAGGGTCAGAGGGAGAAGCAGACTCCCTGCCGAGCAGGGAGCCCGATGCGGGACTCGATCCAGGGACTCCAGGATCATGACCTGAGCCGAAGGCAGTTGCTTAACCAACTGAGCCACCCAGGTGCCCTCCCAGGTACATTTTAAAACACATTTTATACAGGAAAATTCTATAAACGCTGCTCCCATTTTGCACTCAGGAGGTAGCCTTGGAGGCAGGTGGGGGTGGGCAGACGGACGGGAGGTGACACAACGGAAGTGTTTCAGCCAGGGGTTCATGAGCCTGGACTCCCAGTTATAGTTCCATCGTCTCTGGAAACCTCAGCTTCTTGCCGAGATCACCACAAAATTATATTAGGTGATTCTAAACTCCCAATGTCTTTGGATCTAGAAGGCTCCTAAAATATGCTGAAGGAGCAATATATGAATGCTTATGCTGTAATAAAAGGTTGGAAGAAAAAAACAGGATACAAAATTATACTTATCCTACAATAGAATATGGCTGAAGACTGGAAGAAGAAAGTCTTAATAAAGGGATAGAATTATGGGTCTAAATGTGTGTTTCAATTTTAAAAAATGTCTCGAAGTTCATATCAAAGCAGAGCTGGTAATCCTCTCTCCATTTCTGCATCCTTTTATAAATGCCTTTGTATTCATTTCTAGAGATTGAAAGTCCAGAATGGGTCTAGTTGGGCTAAAATCAAGGTGTCAGCAGAGCTATTTCTCTTCTAGATGCTCTAGGGGAGAATCTGCTTCTCACCTTTTTCCAGATAGTAGAGGCTGCCTGTATTCCTTGGCTCAGGCCCAGACACTTCCATCTTCAAAGTCAGCAAAGGTCAGGTGAGTCTTTCTCACTTCCTATCACTTCTCTGGCTCTGACTCTTCCCTCCTTCTTTAACTTGTAAGAACTCTGTGATGACACTGGGTTCACCTGGAGGATCCAGAGTAACCTTGCCATCTCAAGGTCAGCTGAATAGCAACTTCGATTCCATCTGCAGCCTTAACTCCCTCTTGTTATCCGTATAGCATGTTCCTAAGTTCCAGGGATTTGGAGGGGGACAGCTAGGGAGGGGGCATTATTTTTCTCTGGAATTCTACCTCCTTTGTGTCTTCCTGATTGCCCTTGCTCGTTGTCACCCAAACTTGGTGAGGAAGGGCAGACCTTACACTGTGTTTTGCCTTGGGAACTTGTGGTCCTTTATGGATAATCCTGCCAGCTTGGGAGATGCCTCCCAGTGCCTAAAGCTGGACGTCCAGCCAGCAAACACTTATTGAGCACCTTCTGTGTGCCAAGATCTAAGCCAGCTGTTAGGGACAGTATAAATATGATGACGTAGTCCCTGCACAGGGAGCTCATAGTCTAATAAAGGAGAGTACCCATCCACATAAACATCCCAAATACAAAGCATGAAAGGAAGGCCATGTGA
Source organism: Mirounga leonina (assembly GCF_011800145.1). Lineage (NCBI taxonomy): Eukaryota > Metazoa > Chordata > Mammalia > Carnivora > Phocidae > Mirounga > Mirounga leonina. Next base: position 3,580,847 of record NW_023270454.1, on the reverse strand, counting down.
AGTGAGGTGAGAAGTGCTGTGAGCCGTGTCCCCATTCTGAAGGGACATCTGAGATCTGAGGTGCCGCTGGTGGAAGAGGTGAGCCCCCAAGTTCAGCTTCTGCTCTACATTTTTAATTTTTTAAGATTACAAATTAGCACAAGAAAATGTCCCCTGGTTCTACTCCCCTGTCCTCCTCCCGATCTGCTGTCTCCACCTCACAGATCACAGGTAACTGCTCTAGTGAGATATTTATATCCTTTTAGATATATTCTGCATGTGAACATGCTCAAATGTAAAAAATAGATAACTTATAACTATTTTTATTCTATAACATTATTTTGCAACTTGAATCAGTCTCTGACCAAACTGAGGATATTTTCCCAAGTAGTACAATGTATATTTGTATATTTCTAGGGTAAGTCTCTTAAGCACGGAATAGCTGTGTCAAAAGATATGCCCAGTTTTAATTTTGACAAGTCGTCATGCAAATACACGAAGCTGATTTAGTCTCCCTCCGGCTCGGTATGGAAACCACCGTTCCTCCACACCCTCCACCAACGTTGGACATCATCCATCTTCTTAACTTCTGCCGGTCTGATAGGTGGAGAAGGGTATCTCAATGTCCTTTTAATTTGCATTTTTCTAATGATGAGTGTGGGTAAACCTTTTTTTTATATATGCCTGTTTATGTTTTAAATCTTTGAGCCATCTGGGATTTATTTTGTTATAAGAATAGAACTTTATTTTTTCCAAATGGTAGTACTAGTTATTAAATAATTCACATTTCCTCCACTGATTTGAAATGCCACCCAGCTCTAGATTTTAAAAACTGAAAGAAGGCCACCTCCACCTACACTTCACACCATATGCAAAAATAAGTTCAGAATGGATCCTGTATTTAAAAGTAACATATAAAACTTTTAGAAGACAACACAGGAGAGCATCTTCAGGTAGTAGGGATAAGCAAAGAGTTCTCAGGTACGACACCAAGAGTAAAATATGTCAAATTAAAAAATTAATAAATTGGACTCTACCAAAATTAAAAACTTTTGTGCTGTGAGATATTCTGTTTAAAAGATGAAAATACAAGCTACAAGCTGGGAGAACATCTTTTCAAACCACACATTAAACAAAGGCCCATATAGAGAATATACAAAGAATTATTAAAACCCCAAAGAACTGAACAGATACTTCACCAAAGAGGACATATGGATGGCAAAGAAGCACATGAAAAGATGTTCAATATCATTAGCCATTTGGGAAGTGCAAACTGAAAATTTAAGACCACAGTGAGATATCACTACATTCCTCCTAGAATGGCTAAAAGACAATGATAATGCCAGATGCTAATGAGGATATGGAGAAACTGACACTCTCAAATATTGCTGATGGAGATCTAAAATGGAACAACCACTCTGGAAAATAGGTTAGCAGTGTCTTATAAAACTAAACATGCAATTACCATATGACCCAGCGATTGCACTCCTGGATATTTACCACAGAGAAATGAAAGCTCATGTTCACACAAAAGCCTGTATGTGAATGTTCACAGCACTTTCTTTTTTTGTCAGATTTTCTTTATTTATTTGAGAGAGAGAGAGAGAGTGAGAGAGAGAGCACAAGCAGAGGGAGCTGCAGAGGGGGAGGGAGAAGCAGGCTCCCCACTGAGCAGGGAGCCCAAGGTGGGGCTCTATCCCAGGACCCCGAGGTCACGACCTGAACCGAAGGCAGACGCTTAACTGACTGAGCCACCCAGGGGTCCCTAAAATATTTTTTGAAATGAAAAAATGAGAGAAGAAAATCACCTTTGTCAAAGACCTTCCCATTGTACACGGCGGTTCTCTTTGGTGGTTGCTTTATCCACAATAACCTACCCCACCTCTCTCCTCCCGAGACACACAACATGACATCCTTTTGAAGTTTCCAGTGGAATGCAAGTTGCCTTAGACCAGGAGGTACAGAAAAGTTGCATATATAAAAATAGTTCAAAAGAACACCAGCATATCAGATTCACCAGCTGTTAATATTTAACCAGTTCATTTTATCACATGGGATCTATCTCTCAATCTGTATCACTCTTTCGGAATCATGTGAGGGTTAAGTTTCATCCATCATGAGCCTCTGCCCCTAAGTACTTTAATGTTTATTTCCTAAGAACATTCTTTTATACCATCACCGTACTGTTAACTTCAGTAAATTTAACACTGATTCAATACTTTAATCCATCGTTCTTATTCCACTTCTATCAATGGCCTCAATGACATCCAGCACACAGTCGAGCCTGTTGTCCCGTGTCTTTGAGAGCCTTGGTAGATCCAGCTCTGCTACCAGTCTCTCCTTGTCACGGGGCCCTCGGAATTCGCATCTGTAAACTGGGATCGCAGTCATTTCCCCACCCTTTGTGAGTAAAGGCGCTTTAACAATCTATGAGGGCGAAACGGAGTATCTCTCGTCGGCATCACTACTCCCCACAGGGTCTAAACTTCCGTTGTGGGTCGGAGCTGGAATTTAGGGTGGGATCCTCTAGGGAAGAGGTGACAGAGACCGTGCGAGGGACTCCCCTTTTCCGCCCCCCTCACCTGGAGTGCCGGGCGGCCAATCCGCGCCGCGCCCCGGCTCCGGCGGCCAATGGGAAGGCAGCGCGGCGCGCTCCCCCAGGGCTATAAGTGCGCCGGGGCGGCGGAAAGTGAAAGTGGTGCGGACGCCGAGGACGCAGCTGACGCCGCCGGGCTGCAGCCGAGCCGCCGGGATGCTCAGGGCTCCCGAGCCGCGGCCGAGGGAGGCGGGGGCGGCCACCCAGTCCAAGCCGCTCACCTCCTTCCTCATCCAGGACATTCTGCGGGACGCCGCGGAGAGGCGCGGCGGCCACACGAGCAGCCCGCAGCCCCCGCGCCAGCCGGACCCGCGGCGAGACCAGGAGCCGGAGCCCGGGCGAGGAAGAGGCGGCGCTGGGGCGCCCGAGGACGAGTGGAGCGCCCGGCCCGGCTCCGGGCAGGAGGCCGACGCGCCGGCGGAGAGCGAGCCAGGTGAGCCCGCGAGGCTGGGGCGGCCGGGCTGGGCCAGGGTGCGGTCCCGAAGGAGGGGCGGGCCGGCCTGCGGGTTGCACCGGCGCGAGGGCGGGTCCAACGCAGGCCTCCCAGAGCTCCGGCTGCAGGGATGCGGGGCCCCGCGGCGACAGGCCAAGGGACCTCACCGCCTCCCGCCGCGCGCGCGCCTCGGAAACTAACCCTGAGCCCCACCGCCAGGGTGGCGCAGGATTTGTCCCTGGGCTGGACTCGCCGGGCACGGTGTTCTCTGCCCCGCGGGCTCTGGCGCCCGCGGCTCCCGAGCGAGCGCGCACGCGGCGCCCCCAGCCCCAGCGTCCCAAGACCCCGCCACGCGCTCCCAGCCACCGCGGGACCCTCGATCCGCGCCCGCCCCGCGCTACCTCTTGGCAGTTACAGTTACGTATAACAAGTAACTGATCAGGGTTTGACAAGCGAAGACTCCTTGGCTTCCCAACTCCAAGGGCAGTAAAACTACATTTGGAAGGTTCCTCTGGCCTTCAGGAAATGTAACACCGTTAGAACATTTAGAATAGACTTCTTACCTTTCCTGTCACTTCGGATGAGGTATTCTAACGGCTTGTTTAGAAAAAAGGGGACTGAAGCCAGAGAATGAACTTGCCCTTAGCCTGCGCCGCGTCTCTCCTATAACACAGACCCTCTTCGGCCACCCAAAAGTTAACGCTGATGCCTTTGGGTCCTGCGTTACCAGCTGTCTGATTCCTGTGTCTTCCCTGCCTCGCTTCTCCCACCTCTTCTCAACGCACACATCCAGGACCCTGGTTAATTCTCCTGGACGATATGGCAGGAAGCTCTACCACTAACGGCTTCTAACTTTGGGTTCTTGATGACTGTTAGAAAACGAATACATAATATACATATTCACTCACTCCCCACTCAGGAGAGTTCCTTAGTCATGTGAAAAAAGTGAAATGTATCCAAGATGACAGTGGGCTGTTTGTTCACTCACGGAAGAGATAAGGGTGGATTGAATTCTGTTCTCTTCCCTCTAACATGTAACCTTTTCCTTCCCATCCGTCCTTCTTCTCCCTTCTCCTTTCCAGATAGACACTTTGAGACTTATCTGATGGACTGTGAAAACAGTGCAGGCTCCTTACCAAGCCTTCCGCAAACCTCGAAACAGCCGCAGAAGCGCTCCCGTGCTGCCTTCTCCCACACTCAGGTCATTGAGTTAGAGAGGAAGTTCAGCCACCAGAAGTATCTGTCAGCCCCTGAAAGGGCTCACCTGGCCAAGAACCTCAAGCTCACTGAGACCCAAGTGAAAATATGGTTCCAGAACAGACGCTATAAGACCAAGCGAAAGCAGCTCACCTCGGACCTGGGAGACCTAGAGAAGCACTCCTCCCTGCCGGCTCTGAAAGAGGAGGGATTGTCCCAGGCCTCTCTCATCTCCATGCATAACAGCTACCCTTACTACCCCTACCTGTACTGCTTGGGAGGCTGGAACCCACCTTTCTGGTAGTGCCAGCTCAGATGACAATCATGAGTGGTCATATATGGTCTTCCCTGGGTTTGCGTCTTTGGAGGTTTTGCAAAAGGGGCCAGGCTCAGGGAGGACTGGGGAGCAAGGGACGTGCATACTGACCCTGTTGGAGGTTTGCATCGACATCCCAGATTCTTCACTGGTGAGCCAATGAAAGATCTGGGACAGTGAATAATATCCAAATAGATCCCCCAACACGTGATGTGGGACGTTTTTTGCTCTTTGAGACCTCCGCCAAGTGGGGAGGGATAGTCGAGTGCTGTTTCTAGCACTTCCTGTGATTTCATATGAGCTGTCCTCATCACTCCTGAGGATGCCGTTTCCACTCCATCCTCTTGTGTAACTGAACATCAACCTTGAAACTGCGAACCTGAAGGGGAAAAGGATGATCAAGAAGAGGGTGTCACCTCCTGAATTACACTTAAGTTCCAAAACCTCTCATTGACCTTGGAATACGACCAAGGTTTCTCTCTGTCCCCATAAGAGAGTGGAAGACAGAGGCTCAAAGAGAAGCCTGTCATGCTCAGCACGGACCTGCATGGGATTTGAAGATGGGTACGAGGAGGTGAAAATATAAGCTGCTCCTTCTTCCTTTTTAAATAACACACCAACCTAAGTATTTCCAGGGTGGCCCAAGCAGAACGCGAAGCACTCACTGTGGTTTTAGGACAAGCTGTATAAACAGAAATGTACTGCAAGGGGTGGGCCTGGGACAGAAGACTCTCCACATGTCGGACAACGGCCTGAGGAGGAGCCTCTGCACTGCGGCTGGGCGGGGGGGAGGCATTACATTTTTTGTTAATAAAGATAAAAAAAAAAAGCCTCCTCTGGACCTTTTTGCCCTGGGCCTGAGAATTAGAATGAGTAGTTTCCTGGAGTTTTCAGGCTGTAATTCATACTACACCATGATAGATCACATACTTCTCTCCTATAAACTCCTGCCTTCCCTCCTTTTATTTTTTGTTCCTTTTCCACAACGATCACCCACCAAAGGGCTTCTTTGCAGCCCAGACTTTTAGTCTGGCTGCACCTAACATACGCCTTCCTTATTTAGCCTGAGATCTGGTCTTTTTTTTTTTTTTTTTTTTTCCCCAAAGCTTTATCTCTCCTGGGTTAAAAAAAAAAAAAAAGAAAAAAGAAAAAAAGAAAGTAGGGTAGGGGGAAGATCCTGAATTGGCTAAAAGACGTGCGTTTTTTTTTTTAAACTAGCAATTCTTATATTTTTTTTTTCTTTAAAAACATACATTAAATCCCAAATCCTATTTAAAGACTTGACAGCTCGAAAAGGTCACTGCTGCTTTTATAAGACTTTCTGGTGGCTCTGTTGTTACAGTTCAAAGTCTGACAACCCTCTGGGATCCCTGCAGGCAGAGGAGTTAAGAGGTATCGGGCTTTCACACACAAGGAGAACACAGGGCAAAATGAAGGGTTGGGCGCCATTGAGCTGTCCAGTGGAAATGCAGGGTTCATGGGCAGGACACGGAGAAAAGGCAGCCGGGGCTTCGGGGAGCTGGGTCCCTGGCTGCAAGCTGAGGGGGCTGATAGCACTTTGCCAGCGGGGGCTAAGGAAAAGGAAACCGTTTTCAAAACACATTACTGTGGCGTCCGTCACCAAACAGCGAAACTGTCCAAATACTTCGGGAGCTGTATTTAATGCCTATAAAAAATGGGTCCCCCAAACGAGTCACCTAGTGACTTCAGTGAGAATGGGAAGAGGGCCAAGGAGAAACCTGGCCATGCTTCTGTTTCTACCTGATTGTCTCAGGTGACCTAGTGGAGGGGAGACGTCAGAGTAGAAGAAGCCAGTTATTAATGAGGTACCCTGAGGCCTGGAAATCTCTTGATCCCACTACTTAATTCTGTTTAGTGAGAAACCATTCAATTTCCTCCTATTAAAAGGGGGCGATTTATTCTTGGTGGCAAAACTGCCTGAGTTGATAGAAAGTTGGCCCGTTTCACCCCATTTTCTGCTGTTTGGGCTCCACATTGAAATACTGTTAAACGCTCGGCTGCTGACAAGCACCGGGGTGCAGACAGCAGACTGGCCCAGATTGCTTGCTTCTGCTCACAAGGTTTTGAAGAGAAGCATCCAGTGCCCACTCCCCGCTCGGTACCCTTTCTCTCCCACTCCCTTTCCACCGGCTGTTCTCCAAGTATTAAAACATTTTACCGTGATGTGTATTGTGTTGCAAAAAAAAAAAAAAAAAAGACTTTGTTTAAAATTATTTGGTCTATGAATCCATCTTGCTCTCCCTCCATTGGAGCTAGTTACTCCCCCATCTCTGTCTGGGTATCTGATGGGTGAACTAGAGCGTGCCCCTGACCACCTCAGACAGCCTGTTGCCCTTCCATAAGTCAGTTTGGATTCTCCACCTGCATAACAAACTCTGCTCCAGTCTGTAACGTGAAAGCCTGTGACTTGAAATTGAGTAAAGTACCCCAACCAAACTTTATTTTTCTAAGTATTTTTAGCAATATATGAGTGTTTTTAAAATAAAGTACTACGACTTTATTAGACATATTTGCATATGGGTTTTTGTTTCTTAAACGCTGCATGCTTTTGAGCTTACCTATTTCTGATTATCGTGTTCTCCCTCACTCAGCCTGCCTTACAAATCTAAGGAGACCAAATAGTCAAAAGCAGTAGCTTAGCCAGTGGCAAATGATGGTCATTCTTTTATAAATGCACTACCCGCCCCCCCAACTCCCATTCCTGGTAAATCTGTGGAGGGGAAAAAAATTTCTGCCTTCAGTTTAAAAATCATCTGCTCCAGCTCCAGCCCTTTTGTTTAAATAGAGAACGTCGGGTATTTCCATGTATTTCTGGAAGCCCCTGAAGGGAACATGGAGAGCACAGCAATACTTCTAAAATTCCCCTTGCAGGGGCACCTGGGTGGCTCAGTCAGTTAAGCAACTGACTCTTGGTTTTCGGCTCAGGTCATGATCGCAGGATCCTGGGATCAGCTGAGTCTGATTCTGTGCTCAGTGGGGAGTCTGCTTGAAGATTCTCTCCCTCTGCCCCACCCCGCACTTATTAGCGCGCCCGCTCTCTCTTTCAAATCTTTAAAAAAAATTTTTTTTAAATAAAATAAAATTTCCATTTCACCTCCCACCAGCCCCTCCCACTACAACCCTCCGCTGGCTCTCTGGTGCATGTATCTCCCTGGAAATGTCACCTTCATTTAGGGTGGATAGACCTCTTGGAAGCAACATCTTTGAATTCACTTGGTTCACCAAGTATTGCAAATAGGTTTAAAATAAAACATAGGGATGTCTGGGTGGCTCAGTTGGTTAAGCATTTGCCTTCAGCTCAGGTCATGATCCTGGGGTCCGAGGATCGAGTCCCACATCGGGCTCCCTGCTCAGCGGGGAGCCTGCTTCTCCCTCTCCCGCTCCCACTGCTTGTGCTCGTGCTCTCTCTGTCAAATAAATAAATAAATTCAAAAAATAAAAATAAAAAATAAAATAAAATATATAGGGGCGACTGAATGGCTCAGTTGGTTAAGTGTCTGTCATCAGCTCAGGTCATTAACCCTGGGGGCCTGGGTTCGGGCCCCGAATAGGGCTCCCTGCTCAGCAGAGAGTCTGCTTCTCCCCTTCTCTCTCCTGCCTCTCCCCCTGGCTCGTGCTCACACACACTCTCTCTCTAAAATAAATAAAATATTTAAAAAATAAAATATATAAATAACACATCCTTCATCTGCCTGCACTTAAACCTTCATTAAATCCCACAAGGAGAATGTCTCATGCACCCGATTACTTGAGAGAATTGATGCCCCGCCCCCCGCCACCAATCCTTCAAGGAAATAGAAGCTTAAAGAGTAAGGTGCTTACTCTAGGTAAAACATATCGTAATTTCAAAGTTTGCTCTAATCCTTTAAGTACATTGTACACACAGGTGGGGCCTCCCCTAGCATGTTCACATCATGAGATTTAACTCTTTGCACAAATCCACAGCCATCCTCCCCTCCCCTGGAAGGCCATTAGCTCTCAAATTACAAAGGCTCTTGCAGTAAATTAACAGATGTGGATTTTTTTTTTAACCATTAAAAGTAACTAATCCAGGAAATAAAATAAAAATGTCTCATCTCTAGAGAACGTTCTCTGCCTCCTCTTCTTTGTCGCTTTTCCAACTTTCCCTCAGTATCTCTACTAATCTCACACCCATCCGCTTCCAGCAACTCTGCTGAGCATGCCACATGTTTGTGGTATCTGGAATTCCTTGGCGATCTATCTCTCAAGTTATTTCAGGTGCAAATTGCTAGCGTCACTAGCTTTGTCACTGGTGGTCCCATTGGTCCTCCCCAGGCCTCCTTAGGAAGGCCAGAGCTTCCAGAAGGGGAAATGAACGTCAGAGAGCTACACCTGACAAAAACGTGTTCCTTCTAACAACAGAGCAAGTCGTCTTTCTCAGGTGCTGTTCGGATCACACATCTTAAAGCTGGCCTCCGAGGTACCCGTGAAGAGCTAGTCGGTTAGCTGGGGTGCCCCGTGATGGAGAGTTTCAGGCAGAAGGTTTATTGAGAATGCACTCAGGAATACACCCAAGAGGAAGTGAGGACAGCAGAGTGAGGAAGCTGACCCACAATGCTGTTGCAACTGAGGCCTCAGCCAATACTTTTTTTTTTTATTTTAAAGATTTTATTTCTTTATTTGAGAGAGAGAGAAAGAAAGAGAGAGTGCGTGAGAGCACGCACTCGCGCACGTGTGAGACGGGGGAGGGGCAGTGGGGGAGGGAGAGAATCCTGGACAGACTCCTTGCTGAGCTCAGAGCCCCATGCCGGGCTAGATCTCATGACCCTGAGATCATGACTCTGGCCACACCAAGAGTCGGAGGCTCAACTGGCTGAGCCACCCAGGCTCCCCTCACCCTTAAGAAGCTCCAAAGCCAGTGTGTCCCAGATTGAGGCAAGAGGGTGGGCACTTGTTCCCAGCATCAGCCACTTCCTGAAAGCGGAGTGACCCTGGACAATGCAGTTGCCACTGAGAGACACAGGGTGAGTCATTAGCATCAGTATTCCCAGAAACTATGGGGGTGCATCTCTCTGAAACTGGGGGCTCAGTGGAACACTCCAGAATCCACTGTGAGACATGGGATCCTTTCCTGGGTCACTCTCAGAGCCAGAGTCACCACCACTCTTTGCAATGAGGAAATCCCAGTCGAAAGGGTCAGACAAGGCTGAGAAGCACCGAGTTCTCCACGGAGACATCCAGACTCGGCTTCTCCCACAGCCATCACAAATGTGTCACCAGGGCTTGTTTTCAAAGCTGAGGGTTATTTACTGCCCAAGAAAAGGGCAGGAACGATAGTCCGGGGCCATGAAGAGCTCCTAGTTTAGTCACAGACTTGGCCTTCATGCAAACTTTCCCAGACAGACGACCCCATCAAAAGTCTGCAAGGAAAAGCAGAAGAATCTCAGTCTCCATACCGTGTCCTACTCTCACCTCTGCAAGGGCCCCAGATGCCACCTTGACTTACTTCCTGAGCTTGCTCCAGGCCTGAGATGGGGTTTAGGAGCGATTTAGGAGAGATCCCCATGTGGCCCCTTCTAATTGGGCAGGTACCACCTGTCCCCAGCCAATCCAGGGACGGGCATAGCCCTTATTGGGGAGATAATGGGGTACAGAGGAGGGGTGCCACAAAGTCCCATTTTCTCCTTGGAATGACTGAAGAGACTTCTAGAAGTTTTTTAAAGGCCTAGAAATCCATGGTGGCGCCTGGGGAGTAAACGCTGATTTTGCTTTTGTGAAGGCAGCAGTCCGGCAGCACCGAGTCTCAAATACCGACATCCTCACGATCTCGGTTGCATCTGCTCCTTGGGCCGGTGGTTGTCAGCATCGGCCAACATGGTAGAACATCCTGGAAGCCTTTATAAAAATACCAGCGGCCCAGCCCTACTTCACACCAGTTGCACTGTAATCTCTGGAAGTAGGGCATCAATATTTTTGAACACCAATGTCCGAGGTTACAAACCACTTGCTTAAGTTCTTTTCAACTGGTTCCCCTCCTCAGCCTTACAGGTGCCAGGGCAAGAGAGAGCTGCCTGAAGGAGCCAGCCAGGAAGGGAAGGGCGGTTTGGGTTTTTGTTTTGGTTTTTTTTTTTTTTTTCCTTCATCTTTCTTTTTACAGAGAACAGATGTTCAGCTTCTTCTTACTTTCTTCTGAAACCTCCTCCTCTTGGAATTTCTGACATCATCAAAAGGCCCTCCATAATCCGGGAAAGCCCAGCTCATTCCAGTTAATCCCTCACTCAAAGCCGGAGGGACCCGAACTGCCTGGGTGCTTGGCTCACCTGGTAATCCACAAGCACTTATGATCCATCTCCAGCCCAGGTCCACCCAGACTGACAGCACGCTCTGACTACGCATGGAAGACAGGGAAGAAAATTCCAGCCTTGCCTCTTGCCAAGGAGCTTTCACCTGTCCTGAAGCACAGAGCCTTATTCGTGCGCCGCGGGGAACAGTGGGTGTCATGTAACATCTGTCAATTAGCGTCACGCTTCCCTGACAAGCCATCTATCAGGATTAAATAGTGTCTTAACACTGACATAACATTTACACTTCCTTCTGCCAAATTGGTAATATTAAGCTTTTTTAAAAAAAAGTGTGCGTGCAGAGATGGGTAAGGTGGAGGATGGTTCAAGGGTGAGGGAAGGAACGTGCCTTGTGACAACACAGTTTTTGACTTTGCATGCCATAAATGCAGAGTTGGCGTCAGAACTCCAGTTCCAAGCCAGGAAAGCTTAAACTTGACCTAAACAACATCTGAAAATGGGAGTTTGGAAATGAGTTTTCTCTGTCGAGTTCTTTTATGGAGAAGAATGCAGGGAATATTCAGAACATGAACTTGGGGGGATGGGGAAGAGATGTTACTCTCTCATGGAAAAGTTTGGAATCTCTCCCTCACTCCATGCTGAGGGCTTGTTTATACTTAGATCCTTGATGATTTTTCCCCCCTTCGAGGAAGATCTGACTCATCAAAGGCTCATACATGCAGGTTCTGTGCCTTGCAAAGTGAGGTGTGGAGTGGGTCCTGAGGATTGCCATGGGCAAAGGAGAGGCATTTCTCTGGCCCTAACTGCAAGGACCACAGCTTCCTGCAACGAGACCCGGCATAATGGAGATGGAGATGGCGGCAGGGGAGGCTTCTGAGTGGAATGAAAGAAGCAAGACACCCACAGGGGCGGCAGACTTTTCTTTTGTCACTCCTTCGTGAAATGTACACGTCGACAGGGCAAATTGGTGATGGAAGCTCAGGACGAGGGTGACCTCAGCGTGACCCACGCAAGTGATTTCTCTGGGCTTAAATTTTCTTTACCTTATTAATAGGTAGGTGAGACCTACTGTCAAAGTGTAAAATGCATCAAGAAATTCCACCTGAAGGAACCCTTCAGATAGAGAAGGGAACGGGAGCGGGGAGGGGGTGACGACGTGCGCGAGGAAAGACACAGGGCAGACTTCAGTGGTACGGCTGTCAAAGTGCTGCAGCCCCTTATTTCCAGAATCCCGACTCCAGAAATGCCTTCTAGACCTCGACTTAAATTGTGTGCCCTGTTGCTGAGCTATTGCTTTTTTTCCTTCTGAGCCAGTTCAACGGCGTGTGAAGAGCAAAGGCGAAAGGGGGAGGGACGGCAGAGTGGGAATTGGCGGGGGGGGGGGGGGGGGGAGCACTGGACGGGTAGTTTTCCACGGTCTGTGGAAGCATCGTCCTGCATGTGTGAGCTCCCCACCCCTCTCGTTGGCTCCTGGTTGACCCCAGAGTGGAGAGATGGCTCCATGTCCTAGAGATGAGGTTTTATTGCAGAGATGGACTGGGAGCATGTCAACTTTGGCATCACGAAGGAACAAACCTGGACCCAGATCTGAGGAAAGGTGTTCTCATTACAACCCAAGAAGGTTTTATAAAAGCTTGTGTAGGCACACACCCCAGAGTAGCAGGATGGGTTTCCACACAAACAGGGCCAGCTTCCCACACAGAGGAGCAGCTTGGTGGAGAAACGAGGCACATGCTACAACAGAAAGCCCTAGGAAAGGACTTGAGAAAGCTAGCTGACCATAAGCCCCTAAAAACCAGAACGAATTTGATCTTGGGCGGCAACCAAAAATATATTGTGTCCAGGGCAATGGAGCTAAGCATACCTCCTTACTCTGTGCTGAGCTGAGAGAAGTTTGACACTGACCAAGTGTATGTCTGCTGAGTGGATGAACAAATGAATGAGTCCAGACTTCACCCAGGGTACTAGGTTTGGTTCTGAGCCCCTACTTTGAGGTAAACTGTAGCCAGTTCAGAAAAGCATAATTGAGATGATAGAAGGGTTTGAAATGTCACATGAAGAGGAGTTAAGGAAAGTAAGAATATTTAACCCGGAAGAGGGAAGTCAGGGCCAGGGCAGGCAGAGAAGAGGAGAAAAAGATTAGACTTCTTCTGTATTGTCCTAGGTGGAATCATCAAAGTGACATAGAGCTCAGATCAGCAATTTCTGACAAATCACTGGGCTGATGTGGGTTGTCTCTCACTGGGGAGGTGACAAACATTTGGCAAAGAGATCATAAAGAAGATGGATGTGCATGATGCAACTCTAAAATCCTTGCCAGCCTGCAATTCTAGGGAGAAGTAATGGGTTCAAGACAGTCTACCACCTACTAAGTGGTGAGGTGAGGGCTGATCTCCCAGCTCTTCTGAGTTTTAGCTACTCCTTTATTGGATGGAGAAAATTAGTCAGATCAGTTCTACAGGTCCCATCTCAAAAGGGAAACAATTGTGCGATTTCAGGGGCAATGGAAATCTATTGACTAATGCTCATAATTGATAACTGAAATTCCACCCTCCTAGATTCATTCTTAACTCTCAAGAACCCCATCTCCAGCTAAAATATGAATCCTCCTGGGGCATCGGGGGGCTCAGTCAGTTAAGTGTCCGACTATTGACTTCAGGCCAGGTCATGATCTCAGGGTCATGAGATCGAGCCCTGCATCAGGCTCCAGGCTGGGCGTGGAGTCTGCTTAAGTTCCTCTCTCCCCCTCTCTCTGCCCCTCATACCCCCTCAAAAAAATAAATAAAATATTAATCTTCCTGAGAAAACTAATGAATTAAACTTGATGAACTCTTTATCCCCACATCTGAATAAGTCCATTAATTTCAACCAAAAAAACTTGTGACACTGAAAAAGAGAGGGGGAAGCATAAAAAAGAATGCTGGAGACTTGAAGACAAAAAAAATAAATTTCTATTTCTAAATTTCATCGAAGTTTAGCCCTGCCTACACTGATTGCTTTATTGCTCTGTCTTACATCCAGGGCTTAAACCATTGCATTCTTTTCATGGAAGCCTTCTGACTTTAGACCTCAGAGCATGTATATTGTTGCCTGGGAAGTGGATGTCCAGAGAAAGGTAACAGTGTCCTAGAAGCAAAAGGACAGAGGAGTGATGAGTTCTCTCTATCGTACCATTCATGTTTCCTTCCCTGAAACTCAGACATCAGTAATTCAGTGAATATGGAGGGAAACAAAAACATCTCCATATTTATTTTAATTTTAATTTTTAACCAAAAGTGTCATAACCCTAAACCCTTTACCTAAATCAATAATTGCTTAGATTTCTCTAAATGCAGCATGGTATAATAAACATAGCATGTATTTTAGCCTTAGGACTGACCTGTAACCCTGGTTGTTTCTTTATATTAGCTGTATGACCTTAGGCAAGTTATTTGATATTGGTGAGACTCAGATTCTTCATCTTCAAATGGAGGTAATAATGCCTCATTTACAGGGTAGTTCTGGGATTAAGTGAGATAAATTCAGCATACATTAGGTCATCAGCTGACTTTCCTCTTTTTGAGAATACCTCTAAACACTGATCAAATGTAAGCATAAAATTTGCAAACTATAAATAAATATATGCAATGGTCACTTAACATATTTCTTTTTTTATGTTTAAAGATTTTTATTTATTTATTTGAGAGAGCATGAGTGGGGGGAGGGGCAGAGGAAGAAGCAGACTCCCCACTGAGCAGGGAACCTGGGATCATGACCATGATTCTCCAAGACGTAGTAATTTCTCCTAGACTGAGCTATAACTCCATGGGACTCCATTCCATATGCGGTCTTTCCCACAGGGGAGGAACTATGGTCCCTGGGCTTATATCATTAGAGGTGGAGGACTAGTGACCAGGGCTGCTCTCTTCCATGCCCAAAGCTGGACTGCACAAATACAGACAAAGAAAATAAATCAACAAAAATAGCTAAGAGGCATTTCTAAACATGTCCAGCTGCAAAAATTTATGGCTATTAGCTCTTGGAAACGGTCATTTCAGATAAGCCAACTATTTATACAGAAAACAAAAATGAAATTTATATTAATTGGTTTTCAGTTGACTATCCCCAGTCCTGGGAGAAGCACTGAGGGGGAAAAAGCCTACCTAACCACCTTGCTCTTTGCCAGTGCTTCATTCATAAAAACCTCCCAAAATTTGGACAAGAGAAAGAACCTCTGAGAAAGCTGAAGTTCAGTGTTTTATGGCCATGTAGACCTTCTCCCTGCCCCATTTCTTTTCATTTCTTTTGAAAAAGAGAGAAAAGAGCTGGGCAAGTTCTCTTGCACAGCCAAAGTAGATCTCTGAGTCCTGAAGGGGAGGTGGCCCATGGTAGTAACTCCGCTAGCAAGGAACATAAGACTTCCTCTTTGAATTGACCCAAGGAATGAATCTACTGCTCAAAGGCTGTGTGCCCTTAAGAAAGTTATTCACTTCCCTTTACCTTGATGTCTTCATCTGTACAGTGGTCTCTAAGGTCAGTCTATATTTAATGACTTCTCTTCCATTTTTGAAGCTATCAGACCCTTCCCATGACCATAAGTTTGAATAAATTAAATTGTCAAAATTAAGTTTGCATAGAAGATATCATCCAAGCAGATTCCCAATAATATGTCACAACGTCCAGTCCAAGGTAGGTTGTGTTAAATTCACACAAACCAAGGGCGCCTGGGTGGCTCAGTTGGTTGAGCGACTGCCTTCGCCTCAGGTCATGATCCTGGAGTCCCAGGATCGAGTCCCACATTGGGGTCCCTGCTCAGCAAGGAATCTGCTTCTCCTTCTGACCTCTTCCCTCTCGTGCTCTCTATCTCTCATTCTCTCTCTCTCAAATAAATAAAATCTTAAAAAAAAAAAATTCGCACATACCAAAAAAAAAAAAATTTGTTTCACACGACTGTTGATAGACTCAAAGAAAACAATGCTGCTAGGGTCACTTGAGAACTATGAAGGAATCCTTCCTATAATATGTGTAATGCAGATGCTAGTGTAGCTGGGATCTCCTGGCCCCTTGAGATCCAGATAAGCTGAGCTCAGACTCCCATTCATGCCCTGTCAAAATCCAAACCTTCAGCAAGATGGTTGTTAATTCCTAGTGAGTTCATTTCACTCTCAGTTTCTACAGGTGCTATGTGTATTCACTACAGAAGTGAAACTCAAGTTCTTTCTTGAATTCCTAAAACAAAACACAACTTCCACACAAAGCATTTGTAAGTGTGGTCGGCTGCACTGAAAATTAGCCAAGGTGGTGAGGGACCAAGAGTGAGTGTTATTCCACAGCAACATGAAGATTTTCCAATTAAACATCAGAAATCCCTAATCTTAAATTGTAGAATTTCTACTGGTTCATTATCAAATGTGGACCACAACCTCATTTCCTTTGCTAATTCTTCCTCTCTTTCTCTTTGCTTCCCTCTCTCTGGATCCCCCTCTTGGAAACAGAGAGAGTCTTCTTTTTTCAACCAGGGCATATTGCCACAATTTTTGTAGCCTTGTCTCATGCCTTTGTGTATTTTTCGAAAGAATGGCATATTTTTCCCTAAGAAGAATTCTGGTGCCCAATAATGATAACCATCCATTTGCATTACATATATAATTCACAATGTTAGAAAAGTTTCAGATAGAAAAGTTAAGATAACTTAAAAGTAGACTCTTTTCAAGCAGTCTTAAAATGGCTTTAGTTGTACCCAGTGAATTAATTATTCACCAAACAGTGAATAATTAATTTAGAACCTCTGATTCTGTAAGGCTCTGAGCCAGGCCTTATGAGTCAAAAAAGTTTGAAATATAACATGAAGGCAAAAGACCCAGAATAACCAACAAAATACTGAACAAGAACAAAGTGGAAGGACTGACACTATCTGACCTCAAGACTTACCGTAAATCTGCAAATAATCGAGACAGTGTGGCATTGGCAAAAGAATAGAGACCTAGATCAGTGGAACAGTATAGACATCATAGAACTAGACGTACACAAACATGGTCAGCTGATCTGTGATGAAGGAGCAGTGAAGGAAAGTCAGTGGAGAGAGAACAGTTTTTTCAACAAGTGATACTGAAAAGATTAGATGTTCATATGCAGATAAAATAAAATAAAAGAAAGGAATCTAGTCATAGACCTTACACTTTTCACAAAACCTCACTCAAAATTGATCATAGATCTAAATATAAATTGCAATACTGTAAAACTTCTGAAAGAAAGTATAGGAGAAAATCCATTTGACCTTGGGTTTGAGATAAGATTTTAGATACAACACCAAAAGAATGACTCATAACAGAAAAAAAAATGATTAGTTGGATTTTATTTAAAAATGTGTGCTCTGTGAAAAATATTGTTAATAGAATGAAAATACAAGCTATAGACTTGGAGAAAATATTTGCAATCATATATTTGATAGTGGACTCGTATCCGAAATACACAAAGAATCCTTAAAACTTAACAATAAGGAAACAATTTAAAAATGGACAAAATATTTGAACAGGCACCTCACCAAAGACATATAGATGGCAAATAAACATATAAAAAGATATAAACATAATTTTTCATTAAGGAATTGCAAATTAAAATGAGATACTACTACATACCTATTAGAATTGCTAAAATCCAAAAAACAGATAATACCACATGCTGACAAGGATTTGAAACAGTAGGTAGGAACTCTCAGTCACTCTTGGTGGCAATGCAGAATGGTACAGTTACTTTGGGAAACAGTATGGTAGTTTCTTGCAAAGGTAAACTTAGTCTTACTATATGATCCAGCAACCGCACTCCTTGGTATTTACCCAGTTGATTTGAAAAATGTATGTTCACACAAAAACCTTCACATGAATGTTTATAGCAGCTTGATTCATAATTGTCAAAAAGTGGAAGTAACCAAGTTGTCCTTCAGTAGGTGAATAAGTAAACTGTAGTATACTCATACTATATAATGGAATATTATTTAATGATTATTTAATATTAATTATTTAATATTCTTTAAAAAGAAACAAGCTATCAAGCCACAAAAAGATATGGGAGAAGCTTGAATACATATTGCTAAGTGAAAGAGACCAGTAGGAAAAGACTACACATTATATGATTCCAAATATATGACATTCTGGAAAAGGCAAAATTATAGAAATAGTAAAAAGTTCAGTAGTTTCTAGTGGAAAGAAAGAAAGAAGAATGAATAGGTGTAGCATAGGGAATTTTTAAGGCAGTGAAAGTTCTGTATGATACTATACCGGTGGATTATGACAGGGATTTATCAAAACCCATAGAACTTCACATTACAAAGAGAGATCCTTAATGTGTGAGGGTTAAACAAAATTACTTAGGAGGTCAGGGGACCCCAGGAAGGAATGCAGACTGCAATGAGAGATTCTAACTGTATTACAGATGTATGAAACCACTCATCAAAGGAAGAGGGGTGGGGAAGGCGCTGACCTAAGTAGCTTAGAAATGAGTGGAGACTGTGATGTTAAAGACAGGGTGAGGACAAAGTTGTAAAGGACCAGAGTTTTGGTATGTTATTGAAGTTAAGCTGGTATAAATTCAAATTAGAATGTTATAACTTTTGGTTGTTAAATGTAATTCCCCTGATAAACCACAAAAAAATATTTATAGAGTATAAACAAAAGGAAATAAGGGAATCATTATCTCCCTACCCGCACAAAAAAAATCAACTAAACTTAAAAGAAGTAAGGCATATAGCTACAAGGCATATAGAAAAGAAATGGGAAAATGACAGTAGTAAGTCCCTCTCTATCAGTAATTATTTTAAATTAAATGATTAAATTCTCCAATCAAAAGCAGAGATTGGCCAAATGGATTAAAAGACATAATCCAAGTATATGTTCTCTATAAGAAATTCACTTTATATCCAAAGGCACAAATGGATTGAAAGTGAAGATACTCCATGCAAGTGTAACCAAAAGATAGGAGGGTGGCTAAACTAATATCAGACAAAATACACAATAAATCCAAAAAGCAAACAAAAGACAAAGGGCATGATATATTAACAAAAGTTTTAATAGAGCAAGAAGAAAAGGTATAACAATTATAAATATTTACACACCTAATGACATATATATGAAAAAAAAATGGACAGAATTGAAGCGAGAAATATGCAGTTCTACAGTAATAGTTAGAGATTTTATACTCCCCACTCAATAATGGATGGAACAACTCAGACAGAAGATAAGTAAGGAAATAGAGGACTCAATACAGTAAACCAACTAGATTTAACAGACATATACAGAACAATCCATCCAACAACAAGAGAACACACAGTCTTCTCAAAGGCACATGAGACATTCTCCAGAATAGGCCACATGTAGATCACAAATTAAGTCTCAACAGATTTTATATATTTTTTTAAATATTTCTTTATTTTAGAGAAAGAGAGACTGCAAGCAGGGGGAGGGACAGAGAGAGAGGGAGAGAAGCAGACTCCATGCCAAACACAGAGCCAAATGCAGGGCTCAATCCCATGAGCCTGAGATCATGACCTGAGCAGAAAACAAAAGTCGAACACTCAATGGACAGAGCCACCCAGGTGCCTCTCAACAGATTTTAAAAGTTAGATAACACACAAAGTATATTCTCCAACCACAACTGGATGAAGTTGGAAATCAATAAAAGAAAAAACTGGAAAATTTACAAATTTTTGGAAATTAAGCAACACACTCTTGAACAACCAGTGGATCACAAGAGAAATTAGAAAGTCTTTAGAGACAAATGAAAACAAGACAGAACATACCAAATCTCATGGGATGCAGTGAAAGCAGTGCTAAGGGGGAAACTGTAGCTATAAATGCTTACATTTTTTAATGTAAAGATCTCAAATCAACCTTAAAGAACTAGAAAAAGAAGAACAAACGAAATTCAAAGTTAGCAGAAGAAAGGAAGTGATAAAGATCAGAACAGAAATAAATAAAAAGAGAATAGAAAAACAATTTAAAAAATCAATGAAATCAAAAGTTGGTTCCTCAAAAAGATCAACAAAATTGACAAACCTTTACCCGAATTGACCAGAAAGAGAGGAGATTTAAATTATTAAAGTCACAAATGAGAATAGGAACATCACTACTGATTTACAGAAATAAAAAGGATTATGAGTACTATAAGCAATTGTACACTAACAAATAGGATAACCTAGATGAAGTAAATAAATACGTAGAAACACAAAACTTACCAAGACAAATTGTGAAGAAATAGAAAATCTGAATAAGACCTATAACTAGAAGGAGATTGAATCAGTAAACAAAAATCTCCTGACAAAGAAAAGCCGTGGACCTAATGGTTTCATTGGTGAATACTACCAAACATTTCAGTAAGGATTAATACTAATCCTTCTCAAAATTTTCCCAAAAACTGAAGAGGAGGGACACTTCCTAACATCACTCTATGAAGCCATTATTTCACTGATATCAAAGCCAGAGACACCATAAGAAAAGGAAATTATAGACTAATATCCTTCATGAACCCTGATGCAAAAACCCTCACAAAATAACAGCCAATTGAATTCAGCCACATATCTTATTCCTGGAATGCAAGAACCATACAACATACAAAAATCAACCAATTGTTACAGGATGAAGGGGGAAAAAACCACACATGATCATCTCAATTAATGCAGAAAAAGCATTTGACGAAATTCTGTACCCTTTCATGATCCAAACACTCAAAAAACTAGGAATAAAAGAGCAATCTCAACATAATAAAAGCCATACATGAAAAATTCACAGTGAACATTATACTCAATGGACAAAGACTGAAAGCTCTTCCTCTAATATCAGGAACAAGGCAAGGATGCCTGCTTTTGCCAATTGTATTCAACATAGTAGTGGAAGTCTGAACCAGAGCAATTAAGCAAGAAAAAGGGGAAAAAAACATCTAAACTGAAAAGGAAGAAGTAAAATTATCTCTCTTCACAGATGACATGATCTTGTATGTATAAAACCCTAAAGATGACACACACACACACATGCACACACATAACTTGTTAGAACAAATAAATGAATTCAGCAAAGTAGCAAGATCTAAAACCAACACACAAAAAAGAGTTATATTTCTATACACTAACAATAAACAACCTGAAAAAGGAATCAAGAAAATGATTCAATTTACAGTAGCATCAAAAAGAATAAAATACTTAAGAATTAACTTAATCAAGGAAGGAAAAGACTTCTACAATGAAAACTACAAAATGTTGAAAGGAATTTCAACATAAATAAATGGAAAGACATCTCGTGTTCATAGCCTGGAAGACTTCATACTGTTAAAATGTATTTGATACTCCCCAAAGTGATCTACAGATTTAGTGCAATGCCAATCAAAATCCAAAGATTTCCTCAAAAGTTAAAAAAAAAAATCCCAAAATTCCTATGGAATCTCAAGGGACCCAATAGCCAAAGCAAGCTTGAAAAAGAGAACAAAGGTGGAGGACACACATTTCCTGATTTTAAAATTTACTACAAAATTACAGTAATCAAAGCAGTGTGGTACTGTCAAATACAGACACACAAAGCAATGAAATACAATAGAGAGCTCAGAAATGAGCCAGTGCATATAAGATCATATCCTTTTGACAAGGGTTCCAACACTATTCAATAGGGAAAGGACAGTCTTATCAACAAATGGTGCTGGGAGAACTAAATATCCATATGCAAAATAATGAAGCAAGCCCTTACCTAACACCAAATACAAAAATCAACTCAATATGGATCAAAGACCTAAATAAAAGAGCTAAAACTATAAAACTCTAAGAATACAACATAAGGCAGGGCACCTGGGTGGCTCAGTCGTTAAGCGTCTGCCTTCGGCTCAGGTCATGATCCCAGAGTCCTGGGATCGAGCCCCACATTGGGCTCTCCCCTCAGCGGGAAGCCCGCTTCTCCCTCTCCCACTCCCCCCTGCTTATGTTCCCTCTCTCGCTGTGTCTCTCTCTGTCAGATAAATAAATAAAATCTAAAAAAAAAAAAAAACAACAACATAAGGCAAAATCTTCATGACACTGGATTTTGCAATGGTTTCTTGCATATTAACACTTAAGACTGGGCAACAAAAGAAAAAATAGACAAATTAGACTTCATGAAAATTAGTGCATAAAGAATACTACGCACAGAGTAAAAAGGAAATCCACAGAATGGAAGAAAATATTTGTAAATGACATATCTAGAATATGTTAAAAAAGAAACAACCTCCTAAAACTCAACAACAACAAAGAATCAAACAACCCAGTTAAAAAATGGGCAAAGGACTTGAATAGACATTTTTCCAAATAAGATATGCAAGTGGCCAGCAAGCACATGCTCAACATCACTAATTATTATGGAAATATAACTCAAAACCACAATGAGTACTGCCCATTAAAATGGCTACTACCAAAAACAAACAAACAAACAAACAACAGAAAATAACAAGTGTTGGTAAGGATATGGAGAAATAGGAACCCTTGTGCAATGTTGCTAGAGATGTAAGGTATACAGCCTTTGTGGAAAATAGTAGGGGATTTCCTCAAAAATTAAAAATAGAATTACCGTATGATCCAGCAAGTGTATGGGTATATATCAAAAAGAATTAAAAGTGGGGTCTTGAATAGATATTTGTACACCCATCTTCATAACAGCACTATTCACAACATCTAAAATGTGGAAGCAACACAAGTGTCCAGCAAACGGTGAATGAATAAGCAAAATGTAGTATATACATCCAATTTAATATTATTCTGCCTTAAAAAGGAAGGAAGTTCTGGCACATGCTACAGGATAGATGAACCTTGAGAACACGATGCTGAATGAAATAAGCCAGTCACAAAAAGACAAATGCTGTATGATTCCACTCATATGAGGTACCAGAATAGTTAAAATCATAGAAACAGCAGAGTGGTGGTTTCCAGGGGCTGGGGGAGGGGAACTGCACATAGACACTACATTCTTATTGAAGTTGCTTCCATGGGGGTACAGTTCAAAAATTCTGATGCTGTTCTATATGTGTGCTGGAACTGAACAATTAAGTAAGTGAATGGCAGGTGGTGGGAGCCTGGTTTCTCCCTGTTGGAGTTAAGAATTCCCCACGGACAGAGATAAGCACAGAGAAGAGGCTGAAATGTTCCAAGTGCTAATTCAATGGAGTTGGAAACATCAGTAAGATCCATGTTTGGCTTCCTGTACATACACAAGGGTATATATGGAAATATTTCTAGATAAGCATGGGTTAGTATACACACTTTTTTTTTTTGCTATGTCAGCTGAGAGGGCCTGAAAAAAAATGGCCCTGCAGTAGGAAGGAGCACATCTAGCATCCAGATCTTGGTTTCTAATGCCATTCTCCAATAAAAAGAGACCAGGGCCCCTTGGAGAAATGGCTAATTCTAGGACAGGAGCAGGAAAGATACGAGATGAGCCTGGAGCATCCTGTAGTGCCAGAAAGTAAAGAAGCACTAAAACAAAAACAAAACCCCAACAATGATGGGGGGCACATCAAAAGGACACAGGATCCAACTGAAAGAACTCCAATGGCCAAAGCTATAGTAGCGTATTAGTGACCCAAGTATGAAATAAATATATAGGAGTTCATACCAATAACAATAAATGATTTAATAAATAAATAAATTGGGGGGACCCCTGGGTGGCTCAGTCGGTTAAGTGTCGGTCTTTGGCTCAGGTCATGATCCCAGGGTCCCGCATCAGACTCCTTGCTCAGCGGGGAGCCTGCTTCTCCCTCTCTCTCTCTCTGACAAATAAATAAAATCATAAATAAATAAATAATAAATTGGGGAGAAGAGAGAAATCTCCTGTGCAGAAGAATTCCATGCAGATACTCGGCCCTGAAGAAGGGTGGAGCATAACTCCCCGCTCCTTAAGTATGAGCTTCGAATAATGACTTCTTTCCAAAAATGTGCAGTTTGGAAAGGGGGCCGGGGGTTACTCTGCACTGGAGAGACATGACAGACACTACTTCGTGCACACGATCTAGGTCAACATCAACAGTCCTAAGTCATGTTGACAGTAGGTACCCTGGATATGATATGAAGAAAAATGGTACTTTACCACCTCCCTAAAATCCGTCATCCCAATCTCAGGAGAAGAACATCAGACAAATTTCCCTAGGAGGGCATCCTATAATATACCTGATCAGTTACCCTCCAAACTGACAAGGTCATCAAAAATAAGGAAAGTCTGAGAAACTCACAGCCAAGAGGAGTCTAAGGAGACATGAGGACTAAATGTAATGTATTATCCTGGATGGATCTGGAACAGAAAAAAGACATTAGGTAAATACTAGGGAAATCTGAAAAAACAGACTTCAGTTAATGACATATCAATGTTGGTTCACTGATGGTAACAAATGTACTAAAGTAATATAAGATGTTGATAATAAGGAAGTGGGGTATATAGGAACTCTACTGTCTTCTCCATTTTCCCAAAATATAACGCTGTTTCAAAAATTAAAGTCTATTTAAAGCTACACAGGATGAAACACACCAAACATTTATTGAATGAGTGAATGACAGAATTCTCGACATCAGGGAAACTATACTCTCTGGAAGGACGAGACATCACACAGGAAGTATCAGTCTGGCCTGGGTTTCACATAATTGGTAATACAAAGTAATCTTTATAAAATGCTCATTATGGGGGCGCCTGGGTGGCTCAGTCGTTAAGCATCTGCCTTTGGCTCAGGTCATGATCCCAGGGTCCTGGGATCGAGCCCCGCAGCGGGCTCCCTGCTCCATGGGAAGCCTGCTTCTCCCTCTCCCACTCCCCCTGCTTGTGTTCCCTCTCTAGCTGTCTCTCTCTCTCTCTCTGTCAAATAAATAAAATAAAATCTTTAAAAAAAATGCTCATTTTGTGTTTAATAATAGTTCACATGTATTGTCCTATTGAATGCTCACAATAGCTTCCTAAGGAGGTGCTATTATTTGCCATTATAATTATTTCTGTTTTACACCTAAGGAAGCCGAGACTCAGAGAGCTTAAGTAATTTCTCAACTCATACAGATAACAGCAGAGCCAGGATATGAACTCACCCATTCTGATGACAAAGCTGGATACTTGCTTTGTGCGGCAAGGAGCAGTAGAGAAGGTTAGAGGCTCTCTTCCGGCGGCCAGGCAGTCTTCATGGCAGCGTAGGGATGGGAGCTGAAGTAAGCCAGGAGGTAGAAGGAGATCAAGCAGAGGGAAATCTGTGAGCAAAAGCTAGAGGGCTGATACGATGCAGGCCTCCAGAATGCAGAGGATGGCCTCCTCCGTGGCCTCCTGGATAATGCGCCTCTCCTCAACTCTGCTAGGTCTCCTCTCAAATCCAGAGCAGGGTGGCCTCGGTCACAGCGATATCCAACTGCTCCGGGAGTGAGATTCACATTTTTCTATCATACCAATGTGGAAAGATATGCATCATACCTGCAAACCCACAAATACTTCCAAGAAATCAAGATCACGCGCACGCACACGCGCACACACACACACACACACAGTAAGTGACTGGAATTCCTGAAAGGGCTGCTGTAAAGGAAGGAGCACAACAAGGATGAGCTGCCTGGCTAGGGTCTTCCTGAGCAGGGTGCCTGCTAAGCAGGTAGACGCTCACTCTCAGCCCGGCTGATTAGAGTGGATCTGGCCCTTCCATAAGACAGTGTCTTCAATCCCCAGCCTTCCTAGAACTTGCCTCTTTCTCTACTGTATTAGAGCCCAAGTTTTCCCCTCTGACCCCAGACTGTGCCACTGGGATTCTGTCCCTTTTCCAAAGAAACAATCTGCTCTATGTGTCCCAGAGACCACAGCCTTGCAGTCTAGATGGCCAAGTGTTTTTACCTATTCGTGAGAACAATGCAAAGGAGCTTCACCTGGAAACATTCTTTGCTTAGTTTGTATTGTCCTATAAAGTCGACGTTTCCATGAAATCAGATGGCCTTTCCCCCACAACTCACCCAAAGGAGTGCCATTCTGCTACGCATCCGTTACTGTGCCTAAGTCGCGGGCCTAAACAAAATCAGAAAAGCTGATCTTCAGTTCTGCCCTCTGGTAACTAACACCTTGGAAAGATCAATGCTCTCATATCACCTGGTGGCCCCAGGACGCTCACCAGCGGGGACCATCTCAAGCCGCAGCCCCATAGGCCAGGCCTCCTCTGAGCTCCAAAACGGCCACATTGCTGGCTGGGGGCTCTATTCCCCGGGGAGGAGGGACTGCTGTGGGTGAATTCTTTCTTAGATTATAGATTTCTCTACTCAATACCCTGTAATCTTGATAGCCTTTGTACCCAGTGCAGCGATTGCACAGGGAAACCATTGGGAAGGGCCATTCAGGGAGGAAGGTCACTGCGCACCACGCCTGAAGCTGCCGGGCTATCAGGCACTGGGAGTGGAGAAGGACAAGAAGACCAAGAAGGTGCAACCCCTGCCCCCCGACTGACAAGTCCAACATTAACTGTAAATCATCAAATGAGACTGCATTGTGTTTTTCTTTGACAAATAATATTGTAAAGGATGCAACAGGTGGTCTCTACAGTCATTTTTATCATTAGCACTCTCTGGTCTCTGATGGATCTGTGTTCATTCATTGACCAAACATGGATTAAATACCTACTATAAGTTGCGTACTATGTTAGGCATTTAATTTGCAGTCATTTATACATGACATCTTACCAGAGGTGAGCTAGATGTGCAGCCCATGGCCATGAAACAGAACAAAGGTAACTGGCTCACAAAGAAAAGGTCCTACACTTGGCCTTTTTAAATGAATGCTTCCAACCAGCCAAGCTACCCAGGCAGAGCCAGGAGATTCTGGAACCACTTTGAATATAGGCACTAGTTGAAGAATCTTTACGGGACCCTGAATGTTTGGAAAAGAAAATCAAGTGATCATCTCCAGTCTGGTCTCTAAATCAAGACAACCCAGAAATAGAACCTAGGAGCCTTAGGTTCCCCAGAAACGTTACATTTGCAAGGTTCCACACCCCCTATTGACCCAGAGAATGCCAACTCTCCCATCAGAGTGAAGTAACAAAGTGCAGACAATGAGATCTCTCATCCCTGGCAGGGATGTGCTCGGCTTTCAACACACTTGTGCTCCCTTTTAATTACAGTGCCTATGAAGAGCTCTCAGCTCCCACGTGCCAGGGTCCTTATAATACTGGACTGTTCTCCAGCTAGCTGGACAGCAACAGAGTAACAAACAAAACTGCTAACCTCAGCCCCTCAGGGGAGCAAGAGTTCCAGCTGATATGACCAGCCCAGCAACTGTTACTGTCTTGCTATTTTCAAACCAGGGCCTGTCAAGAAGAAGGGCTCTCTGCTGCTTCTTGTCCCCCAAAAAGTAATTTACCAGGACAGGAAGCAGCTGCCATAAAGCTCCCCGGAACTCTGGGAAGGAAGGGTGGTTCTCAGCTATTCAAATCTGTCTTTCTCTGCTCTTGCCATCAAAACCTAGTACCTGGAAGAGGAAACCAAGTGAATTCTAACAGTGATTTTGATCTGCCTGGAAGATTTTAGCTCACAGATTTCCATGGCTCCTCAGAGAAATGCCTAAGGTCTGAATGGGATGGGAGTATATGGGTCCTTAGATTTGGGAATTCTTTTGAGTAGAAGGGAAAAGATGATTGGAGAAACAAATGTCCCAGAGGCTTATAGTCTTGTTTGCTGAAATACAAATATTTTAAAAACTTTCACTTTTCCTTCAGAGCAAATGTCAACACCAAAGCCCTCATATCTACAAGAACAGGAGAAACCTAAAGCCTCTCGCTATAGGGGGCTTCTTGGGAAGGTCAGTGCAGAAATAACCTCTAAAGTAAGGAAGTACAAAGCTAGTTCTCAAAACCACTCTCTGTTAGTGCCAGATTGTTATTTATAATCTTCCTTCAAGGCTTGAAATGTGGCAGCCAAAGTAATGTTGCCAATGTGAGTGTTTCGTGGAGATGGTTTCTTTGTACTGATATTAACACATACTGAGAGTGGGGGCTGCATAATACCAATTTCAGAGATGAGCTCGGCCCTGGAACAGTTGGGGGTTCTGCTCCATACCACTCTTCTCTTATCCTTCAACTCTGCAGCTAACACCTGCTCACTTGGCTCAGTCAGGTTTCAACTCCAACCCTAGTATCTCCTTTTCATGTACGCCAACAGAAACTGAGTCCCTGAACTCTGCTTTTCTGGAACTAATACAAATAGTGAGTCCCTACTCTATTCAAGCATTAATTCCTATTCCTTGGACTCCAAATAACACCAAGGTAGTCTGTTATTAACAATTGGGATGGCATAAGATAATTTTATATTTTTAAGTGTCTTCATATAAATTTTTTCTGAGTGCTCCAATATCTGTGAAGAAGCTAGGACAGATATAATTAACATCATCAAAATAAGATGTTATTACTCTCATTATTATTGCCATTTAACAGAG
This sequence comes from Mirounga leonina, assembly GCF_011800145.1. Classification (NCBI taxonomy): domain Eukaryota; kingdom Metazoa; phylum Chordata; class Mammalia; order Carnivora; family Phocidae; genus Mirounga; species Mirounga leonina. The sequence goes on along the minus strand of NW_023270454.1, from coordinate 3,552,628 downwards.
GGGGGAAACTGAGGCTCACTGGAGCTGGAACTTGGCTAGGATTACACAGTAAGTCAAGTTTGAGGCCTGAAACTCTGAGTCCTGACTCAGTCTAGCCAGTAACTAAATATAGAAAACCAAGACTGTGTCTTTGTGAAAAACAGTGCTGAAAGTATAATAGAGTAGCCCTGCTCCTTTTCCAGAAGGTCTACTTTAATTCTCAAGAATGGGTTCCAAGCAGATGACCACCTGTTGGGATACTATAGAAGAGGTTCCTGCATCGGACAGAAGACCAGGTAACTTCAACAATTAAGTCTCTTCCAACTCTAGGATTCTATAATGCTATGTAAATGGACATAGAACCCATTTTACAAAGTAAAACAGTGAGCACTCTAGATTATCAGGTAGACAGCCAGTTGTTAGACCAATGGTTCTGAACTTGTAGTTACAAAAACTTGGGGTTTATATCATGATTTCAAACTAACCAAAAATCCCATTGTGAACCAACCAGTCTGCACACTGAAGAAACAGTATTTCCTGAGCATGTAGATGCCCTTGTAATTAATAACAGAAATTTACTAAAAATTTCAGAGCAAAAAACAAAAATCACATGATGGTCTTAATAGACGCAGGAAAGGCATTTGACAAAATTCAACACTTTTTTTTTTTTAGAGGGAAGGAGAGAGGGAATCCCAAGCAGCCTCCATGACCAGTGGAGACTCCACGTGGGGCTTGATCTCACAACCCTGAGATCATGACCTGAGCTGAAATCAAGAGCCAAACGCTAAAACGACTAAGCCACCCAGGTGCCACTCAACACTTTTTTCTTTTTCAAGATTTATTTATTTATTTTGAGAGAGAGAGAATGGGGAGGGGGAGTAGCAGAGGGAGAGAATCCTCAAGCAGACTGAGTGCAGAGCCCACATGGGACTCATTCTCATCACCCATGAGATCATGACCCCAGCCAAAACCAAGAGTTGGACGCCTAACCAACCGAATCTCCCAGGCACCCCTCAACATCTTTTTATGATAAAAACACTGAACAGCTAGGAGTAGAAGGGAACTTCCTCAACCTAGTAAAGGGCATTACAAAAAACACATGGCTAAGATCAGACTTAGTGGTGAAAGACTGGATCCTTTTCCCCCAGGATCAGGAAAAAGACGAGGATATCTGTTCTCACCACTTCTATTCAACATTGCACTGGGGGTTCCATACAGGGCAATTAGATAAGAAAAAGAAATAAAAGTCATCCAGTTTGGAAAAGAAAAAGTACAACTATCTATATTTGTGATGTTATAATCTTATGTATTAAAAACTCTAAAGAATCCACTAAAAAATATTAGAACTAATAAACCAGGGGCGCCTGGGTGGCTCTGTCAGTTAAGCGCCTGTCTTTGGCTCAAGTCATGATCCTGGGGTCCTGGAATCAAGTGCCACATCAGCTCCTTGCTCGGCAGGGAGTCTGCTTCTCCCTCTTCCTGTGCTTGCCATTCCCCCTGCTTGTGCTCTCTCTCTCTCTCAAATAAATAAATAAATAATTTTTTTTAAAAAGAACTAATAAACAAGTTCAGCAAGATTGCAGAATACAAGATCAATGAACAAAAATCAATTATATTTCTAGAGACTTGTAATGAACTATCTGAAAATAAATTTTAAAAACAGTTCCATTTACATAGCATCAAAAAGAACAAAATGCTTGCAAATCAATTTAATAAAAGAAATATAAAACTTATACTCTGAAAACTATAAAACGTTGAAAGAAATTAAAGAAGAACTAAATAAATAGAAAAACATCCCTTGTTCATGAGTCAGAAGACTTAACATTGTTAAGATGGCAATACTTTCCAAATTAATTTGCAGATTTAATGCATTCCCTACCAGAACCCCAGCTGACTTCTTTGTAGAAGTTGACAGGCTTATTCTAAAATTCAAATGAAATTGCAAGAGATCCTCCATAACCAAAACAATCTTGAGAAAAAGGACAAAGTAGAAAGACTCACACTTCCCCCCAGAAAAACTCACTACAAAGCAACAGTAACCAGTAACCAAGAGTAACCAAGACAGTATGGTACTGGCATGAAAATAGACATATCGATTAATGGAACAAAACAAAGAGTCCAGAAATAAACCCATACTTCTCTGCTCAACTGATTTCAGTGGGCAAAGAATGGTGTTTTTTTTTTTTTTTGACATCTGGTGCTGGGACAACTGAATAGCCACATGCAGAAGAATAAAATCAGACCCTTACCTAACATCATATACGAAAATTAACTCAAAATGGAGCAAAATCCTAAATGTAAGAACTAAAACTATAAAACTCTTAGAAGAAAACACAGAATAAATCTTCGGGAACTTGAATTTAGCATAGGATTCTTAGATAGAACACCAAAAGCAGGAGAAACAAAGAAAAAAGTAGATACATTGGACCTCATCACAAATAAAAGCTTTTGTTTTTCAAAGGACACCATTAAGAAAGTGAAAAAGATAACTCACAACATGGGAGAAAATATTTGCAAATCATATATAGAAGATTTTTATCTACATTGCTAAAAAACCCTTACAATTCATTAATTAAAAAATAACTCAATTTTAAAAATAGACAAAGAATCTAAATAGACATTTCTCCAAGACAGATAATACAAATGGCCAATAAGCATATGAAGAGATGGGCTTGACATCTTTATTCCTCAGGGAAATACAAATCAAAGCCACAATGTAATACCTCTTCACATCCAGTAGAATGGCCAAGATTAAAAAATCAGATAATAATAAGTGTTGACAAAAATGTGGATCAATCAGCACACTTCTGGTAGAAAATAACATGGTGCAGACACTTTTGAAAGCAATCTGACAGTTCTTCAAATGATTAAACAGAGACTTACCATATGACCCAACAATTTCACTCCTAGACATGTACCCAAGAGAAATGAAAATCTGTGTCCACACAAAAGCTTGTACATGAATATTTAGAGCAGCACTGTTAATAACAGCCAACAGATGGAAACAATCCAATTATCCATCCATCCATCAATCCAATTATCCAGTTGATGAATGGATAAACAAAATGTGTTATATCCATCAATATAATATAATTCCATTATATCATAAAAACGGGATGAAGTACTAATACATGCTACAACATGGGTGAAGTTTATAAAAACTATGCTAATTGAGGGGCGCCTGGGTGGCTCAGATGGTTAAGCGTCTGCCTTCAGCTCAGGTCATGATCCCAGGGTCCTGGATCAAGTCCCGCATCAGGGCTCCCTGCTAGGTGGGGAGCCTGCTTCTCCCTCTGCCTCTGCCTCTCTCTCTCTCTCTCTGACTCTCATGAATAAATAAATAAAACATTAAAAAAAAAACTATGCTAATTGAAAGAAACCACTCTATTTGTTTCTATTATGTTAAAAGATATATTGCTTTCTATTATATATAGAAGATGTATTATATTATTCCATCCATGTAAAATGTCGAGAATAGGGCAATCTCAGACAGAAAGTAGATTAGTGGTTGCGTAGGCCTGGGGGAAGAGAAAGGGGAGACAGGAGGGCCATAGCTAATATATATGAGGTTTCTTTTTAAGATGATGAAAATGTTCTAAAGTTGACTGTGGTGATGGTTGCACATACCTGTGAATATACTAAAAACCATTGAATTTGTACACTTTAAATTGGTGGATTATACACTTTAAATTGGTATGTAAATTATATCTCAATAAAGTTTTTTTTTAAAAAGAAAAAAATAAGAGTAATCGTCGTATTATGTGTTTTCTGAATTGATAAATTCTAAAGTACACCCACCATCATATAAGGATCCATGAGGTTTTTTTAACATTAAAAGGTTTTTTTTTTTTGCATATGAGGCACTAAATAAAAAGTGACAAATTGGGCTTTATCAAATTTAAAATATCTACACATCAAAAAACCGTGTTAAGAAAATAAGAAGGCAAGCTACACACTGGGAGACAATGCTTGCCATACATATATCTGACAAAGGACTTCATACAAAAAATTAAAAAACTATTACAACTCAATACAAGAAGATAAACAACCCAATGAAAAATGGGCAAAATGTGAATAGAGAGTTTCATGAAGAATATATGCTAATGGACAAGAAACTCGAGGAAAGGGGCGCCTGGCTGGCTCAGTCAGTTAAGCATCTGCCTTCAGCTCAGGTCATGATCACAGGGTTCTGGGATGGAGCCCTGCATTGGGCTCCCTGCTCAATGGGGAGCCTGCGTCTCCCTCTCCTGCCCCACCCCCCCCTTGTACTCTCTCTCTTTCTCTCTGTCAAATAAATAAATAAAATCTTAAAAAAAAAAAAAGAAAGAAACTGAAGGGAAGATACACAACGTTGCTAGTCATAGAGAAATGCAGAGTAAAACCACAATAAGATACGATGCTCGTGAGGATGTGGAGCAACCAGAACTCACACACTGCTGGTGAGCATATAAAATGGTACAACCACTTTGGAAAATTTGGCAGTTTCTTATCAAGTCAAATGTACACTTAGTATATGATGTAGCAATTTCAATCTTAGGCATTGTCTCAAGATATATGAAAACATGTATATGAAAGTTCATAGCAGCTTTATTCATAATAGGGGGGAAAAAAGAGGAAAAACCCAGAAGTCCATCAATAGGTCAATGGGTAAAGAAATGCAGTATATACATCCAGTGGAAGGGTATTCAGCATTAAAAGGGAAATAACAACCGTAGATTCAGGAAACAACATGGATGAATCTTGAAAACATAAAGCTGAGCAAAAGAAGCCAGACACAAAAGAGTACGTGCTATATATTTCTGTTTATATCGAGTTCTAGAAAAGAGATGTCTAATCTATTAAGTGCCAAAAGTTAAACCATTTCTTGCCTGAGGCTAGGGGTGGGGGTGGGGCTGACTGAGAAGGGGCACAAGGGAATTTTACGGGGTGATGGAATATCTTCTTTGTGGCAGTGGTTATATGAGTTTATTAATTGTCAATGCTTATTGAACTGTACCTTAAAATGGGTACACTTAAGGGGAGGGAGAGAACAGGTGGAGCACAGAGGATTTTAGGACAGTGAAACAACTCGGTATGATACTATCATGATGGATACATGGCATTATATATTTGTCCAAACCCATAGAACGTACCACACCACGAGTGAACCCTAATGCAAACCACGGACCTTGGGTGATTATGATGTGTCAGTGTAGGTTCATCAGTTCTAACAAATGTGCCCCTCTGGTGGGGGATGTTGATATGTGTGAGGGGCTGTGCCTGTGTGAGGACAAGGATATTTGAGAAATGTCTGTACTTTCTACACAATTTTGCTGTTAACTTAAAACTGCTATGGAAATTAGTCTATAAAAATATTTAATGTGTACATTTTATTGTATATAAAGTATACCTCAATACAGTTGACTTTTATTGTGTTTTTCTTACTCAAAAACATTTACTTTCCATGGATTGGAAGAACAAACATTGTTAAAATGCCTATATTACCCAAAGCAATCTACACATTTAATGCAATCCCTATAAAAATGCCACCAGCATTTTTCACAGAGCCAGAACAAACATTCCTAAAATTTGTATGGAACCACAAAAGACCCCAAATAGCCAAAGCAATCCTGAAAAAGCAAAGCAAAGTGGGAGGCAACACAATTCCAGACTTGAAGTTATATTACAAAGCTGTAGTAATCGAGACAGTAGGTTACTGGTACAAAAACAGACACATAGATCAATGGAACAGAATAGAAAACCCAGAAGTGGACCCACAACTATATGGTCACCAAATCTGCAACAAAGCAGGAAAGAAATATCCAATGGAAAAAAGACAGTCTCTTCAACAAATGGTGTTAGAAAAACTGGACAGCAACATACAAAAGAATGTATGAAACTGGACCACTGTCTCACACCATATGCAAAAATAAATTCAAAATGGATGAAAGACCTAAATGTGACAGGAATCCATCAAAATCCTAGAGGAGAACACAGGCAGTAACCTCTGACATTGGCCATAGCAGCTTCTTACTAGACACATCTCTGGAGGCAAGGGAAACGAAAGCAAAACTGAACTATTGGGACTTCATCAAGATGAAAAGCTTCTGCACAGCGAAGGAAACAACAAGACTAAAAGACAATCTACAGAATGGGAGAAGATATTTGCAAATTACATATCTAATAAAGGGTCAGTGTCCAAAATCTATAAAGAACTTATCAAACACCCCAAAACAAATAACCCAGTTAAAAAAAATAGACATGAATAGATACTTTTCCAAAGAAGCCATACAGATGACTGACACATGAAAAGATGCTCAACATCACTCATCATCAGGGAAATACAAATCAAAACCACAATGAGATACCACCTCATACCTGTCAGAATGGCTAAAATCAACAACACAAGAAACAACAGATGTTGGTGAGGATGCAGAGAAAGGGGAACCCTCATGCACTGTTGGTGGGAAAGCAAACTGGTGCAGCCATTCTGGAGAACAGTATGGACATTCCTCAAAAAGTTAAAAATAGAGCTACCCTATGACCCAGCAATTGCACTGCTAGGTATTTACCCAAAGAATACAAAAGTACTAGGATTTTTGTACCCAGATGGATATATGCACCCTGATGTTTATACCAGCACCATCAACAATAGCCAAATTATGGAAAAAGCCTGAATGTCCATATCCACCGACTGATGAATAGATAAAGAAGTTGTGGAGATATATATACATATATATATATACACACATATATATAATGGAATATTACTCATCCATAAAAAAGAATGAGATCTTGCCATTTGCAGTGATGTGGATGGAGCTAGAGTGTATTATGCAAAGCAAAATAAGTCAGACAAAGATAAATACCATAAGATTCCACTCATATGTGGAATTTAAGAAACAAAACAAATGAACATAGAGGGGGTGAAAGAAAGAGAGAGACAAACCATAAAACAGACTCAACTCTTAACTATAGAGAACAAACTGAGTGTTGCTGGAGGGGAGGTAGGTGGGGGGATGGGAGAAATGGGTGCTGGGCATTAAGGAGGGCATTGACTGTGATGAGCACTGCGTGTTGTGTGTAAGTGATGAATCACTATATTCTATACCTGAAACTAATATTACACTGTATGTTAACTAACTGGAATTTCAATAAAAACCTGAAACCAATATATATATTGACTTCCATTACCGTAGACCAGGAGTCAACAAGCTATGAACCATGGGGCAAATCCAGACTACCATCTGTATGTGTATGGTCTTTTGGCTAAGAATGGTTTTTCTACCTTTTTTTTTTTTTTTTAAGATTTATTTATGTATTTAAGGGGGTAATGGCAGAGGGAGAGGGAGAGCAAGAATCTCAATCAGACACGATGCTGAACACAGAACCCTACCTGGGGCTTAATCCCATGACCAAAAGATCATGACCTGAGCTGAAACCAAGAGTTGGATGCTCAACCGACTGTGCCACCCAGGTGCCCCTGGTTTTTCTAGTTTTAAATGGCTAAAAATAGCAAAAGAATATAATTTCATTACATACAAAACTGGTGTGAAGTTCAAATAATCACGTTTTATTGGAACAGAGCCAGCCTCATTGCTTTCGCACTACAAGTTGAGTGAGCTGAGTAGTTGCAAGACATCACATGGCCCACAAAGCCTGAAATATTTACTGTCTGGACCTTTCCAGAAAAAGTCTGCTGACTGCCCGTCTAAACAATAATCTCCTCCCAATAACACCATCCTTTTGCAGGCTACTAGGAAGCAAGGATTGCTCATGTATACACTTTTGCAACAAAAAAAGAGGCAACATTTACTGAGAGAAAAAACAAGGTAAACCGGTGACAAAATTTATCTGCCAAAGGGCTTAGCTATTAGAAATTATGGGTGTTCTTTGGGGTTCTTTCACCGTGAGAAATTGTGGTCAGGCTTTGAGTTCAGTTCCATAGACAAAACATTCTTCGTACCCCAGACTGCAAAGTCACCCTGATGGGCAGCTAGCTGGCTGGGCCTGGGAGGGGTCAAGGGCCCTGGAAGTGAATATAGTTCCTCTCATACCCATTGTTCCTTGCCACTTTTTCTCTCAGACCACTGTTCTTTTGACTCTCAGAGCACTTCCAAAACATAATCAGCTATAAGACGTCTTAATACAAGATGTCTATGTCAGCAACTACCATCGGAAGAGACTCCATTTTTCCCATCACTCTCCTATCTCCGTGGGCAGAGAGCAAGAGCAGGGATACCTTCTTTCCCCTTTTCCCCATTCCACCTAGTCCCATGTCCCCAGGGCCCAAGCTGCCCCGAGAGATTTCAAGGGTCAGAAGCAAATTACGTCATGTTGCTATCTGATTCTTCACCTCCACAGTATGTTTACTTAAGGGTAACATGTGAAATGAACTTCCAGAGAAGCTGAAAAGGGAAAAATAATCAAAACACACAGCCTGAGAGGATGATCAACTTTACCTCTGACGTATTCAGGTGCTTACGAGTTCATTACTTACATCAGAGTCTGAGATCTTTTCTTTTCTTTCTTTTTTTTTTTCCTGATGATGACTTTCTCACTTCAGTGGCCACCTCTCCGAATCAGGCCCGAGGGCACTGATTTGGTTTTTCATCCCCTGAGGAGCATGTCTGTAAATTTACCCAGTTTTACAGTCAGAGAAGCACTACCTGCTCCAGCCAGAGAAGCTAAAACCAGAAGCCTCTACTCACGAGTTTACCTTGTAAGCAAATGACCCATCTCCACTCCGCCCCCCGCCTCCGGCTCAGAACATCTTGCCTCCTATGAACCCACATGAGGAAGAATTCAGTGAGGTGAGTGGATCGTTTTCCATTGGCAAAGGAGGAGAGATGACAAAAGGTCAAACATCCTTGTATGTATTCTGATGAAAAGGTGACTTACTGTTGTGTTTACCTAACAAAACCTCTCTCCAGGTGAACACGCTGAAATGGAGTATCTTATTCCGACGTCAGCCCTGGAGCATTGAAAACAGAAGCCACTGTACATATAAGCCCCGTTTCAGAGAAACACAGGAAAGGAGGACTCTAAGTAGAATGAAGTCAAGCCCAAACAGAGAGATTACATTGAATAGTAGGCTATTGGCTAAACCGTGAATTTGAACCCATAAACTGCACAGAAAATGCTCTTATTATTTCTTTAGGGATACACCTCGCTCTGAGAGTTTCATCTCCAATAAGACAGAATGTGAATGGGACTGTCTGTGGCCCCTAGGGAAGCCCTACCAGACAGGCCGATCATGTGAAGGAAGCCCCACCTCCCTCCTGTAACTGCAAGTTGGGCTACCTAGGGGCAGGAAATATGCCAATGAAAGATTGATGTGCATAAATCATTGTCATCTTCTTGACTTTCTTCTAACACGCTGAAGTGCAGGTGTTCAAGAAGGCCACGGCCCTATAGCCATATGAATTTGTTCACCCAAGAGGCTTCCTAAGGCAGACTTTTTGGCTGATGGCCTATTGGAGTCAAAATCAGTTCAGGTTTTATGACTTGCTCTAGTTGTCCCAACTGAGGGGAAAGCCTTTGGAAAATATAGAACCACCCCCTACTTATTTTGACAAGTGGCATGGCTGGGGCCTCAGTGACTGGGGGACTCCCCGAGTCACCCCACTGGCTGTGGCAGAGCTGAGTGGCAGCTGGGCTCCAGGCACAAGAGGGGCCCTTTCCTCCATGCTAAGGCTACCCCTCTCCCATGCTGGCATTCCATGCCAAGACAAATCTGAGCAAGATTCTGTACCGTTTCTTTCTGAAGACCAGTTCTGCTGTCCCCTTCAAAAGCACTGGTAAGTTGACTAGGTGGTGAATCTTATCAAACATCCCTGTTCGTCAAAAGCCCATGCCTGTTGACCACAGTGTGCGGATTCTCTAAAGTGGTTTCCCAACATGAAACAATTCATCCAACATTGGAGGGCTTTTCTGGAAGTGGGAAGTGCACACATTAATTGGTGAGGTGTGTATTTATGCTGTACATATTCAGTGAAAGGGTCACATGGGATTTGAACTGCTTTTTTCACTCTGCTGTGTCGGCACAAGGTTTCTACTCACCTTTCTCATTACACTCCTGGGGCAGAAACAAGGACACATGATCGACTGTGATTCATACAGATGGACAGATCCAGGCTCGTCAGCGCGTTCTCCGTTCCAGTTTCCTGTCTGCATATCACAATGACTCCTTTCCAGAACCATCTTTTAAAAATGGTGATTATAGCAGCTTTATTCATAATTGCCAAAACTTGGAAGCAACCAAGTTGTCCTTCAGTAGGTAAATGGATAAACTGGTATATCCAGACAATGTAATATTGTTCAGCACTTAAAATAAATGAGCTATCAAGCCATGAAAAAAACATAGAGAAACCTAAATGCATATTTCTAAGTGAAAGAAGCCCATCTGAAAAGGCTACCAAGGTTCTAGCCACAAGTTCCAGTATGTGGGGCTTTTTCTCCATTTGATTCTCCACAAGCAATTCTCCAATACCAGCTGGGTGTTTCACAATTCAACTCAATTCTGACACTACTATCTTCCTTGAGATAGCATCAGATTCCACAGGTGGAGGGCTCAGTCCCACAGAATGGCCCTCCGCTTCAGATGCCAATCACGTCTAGATTGTTACCTGTGCTTCTGACCAATCGGCTATACGTCAGACATGAAGCTCTCCACCGCCCCTTCCTTAGGTTTGATTCATTTGCTAGAGCTGCTCACAGGCCTCAGGAAACCAGTTTACTCACTAGATTACCTATTTATTATAAAGGATATTATTAAAGGACACAAATCAACAGCCAGATGTAGAGATGGAGGGTGAGGTTCTGAACAAAAGAGCTTCTGTCCCGTGGAGCTCAGAGCCTGGTACAGTGGCGTATGGAAGTGTTCTGGATCACCAACCTGGAAACTCTTCAAATCCTCACCTTTAGGGTTTTCATAGAGGCTCTTCCACACAGGCATGATTGATTAAATCAATAGCTATTGGTGATTGATTCTCCTTCCAGGCCCTCTGTCCTTCCGGGAAGTCAAAGGAGTAGGACTGAAAGTTCTAACCTTCTACTGGGGTTGGTTCCCTGGCAACCAAACCCCACCCTTAGGCACGGTTCCAAAAGTTGCCTCATTAACATAACAAAAAACACCATTACTGCTCTCCTCGCTTAGAAAATTCCAAGTATTTTAGGAGCTCTGTGACAGAAATGGGACAAAGACCCAATATCTATTTCTTATTATAAATCACAATATCACCATTACACACTGTATGACTCCAACAATATGACATCCCAGAAAAGACATAAGTTTGCGGGGGTGGGAATAAAAGCAGAGCACAGAGGATTTTTAGGTCAGTGAAACTATTCTGTATGCTACTGTAATGGTGGATACATGCTATTACCCATTTGTCCAAAACTATTGATAATCCAATACCAAGAATAAAACCCTAATGTAAACTGTGGATGGACTTGGAGTGATTATAATTGGTCAGTGTAGGTTCATCAGTTGTAACAAATGTGCCATTCTGGTTGGAGTGTTGATAGTTGGGGAGGTTATGACGTGTGTGGCGGGGAGCGGTATATTGGAAATTTCTATACTTTCCACTCAATTTTGCTGTGAACCTAAAACTGCTAAAAAAAAAAATAGTTTGTTTTTTGAAAATGGTGAGAAGGGAAAATTTGTATACTTAGTCTGGGCTGCCTCTTCCAACCCCATACTCCTCTCTCCTCCTTTTTTCCCCCCATAGCCAATTCCCTTAGCTGCCCAAGGCATAAGATCATGCTGTCTTTTGTTTCCCTGTAAATGAATAATAGTATGGTGTCAGGACTTAATATGTAAGTCTGTACACTTTTAAGGCATTTTAGGAGCATTTTTAAAAAACTGCAGCTTGACGAAGGCAATGCTAGACCAAAAGAATGAATCTTCAGCGTGGAATTCCAGGCATTGATAGAGGAGATACTTTGAGGACAAAAGTAAGGAGGAGCCTTCCCGTGTCCTGTAAGTCACTCCTGGTGTTTATCTAGGAGATAAATTGATAAGCCTCCCTGACTGTGCAGTTCAACTCAAATTCAAACACTTTATTGAATGCCTACTATGTGCTAGACACTTTGCGATATCCTACGTGGCTTAATTAACAATAGGCGTTTTAATTTAAATTTTACAGACATAAAGGTCAAGTAATTTGCCCAAAGTCACCGACAAAAAAAAAAAAAAGAAGGAACCACCAAGGCAAAGACCAAGTCTGAAGGATATTTCCACTTTACTGTTTCCACTCTTCTCTGTTCCACTATACAGAGTTCCAATTCCAAGGATACATTATAAATCTGTGCTGAGATATTGGTTGTAACGGCCATTGTCAAAGTTGTAGGTGAGTGCCTTTAATACAGAAAATCAATGCTTTTAATACTGAAAATTTTGAGTAATTATTAATGCCTCAAATAAAAGGAAATTAAATCATTTCCCATATCAGCAGGTCAAACCGAGCTTTATGCATAGTCCCTAAGCTCACAGTCTCAAGGGTAACAAACACTGATGGGACTCACTTTCAATCAACCAACACATATTTATTAGGCAACTAGTATCTAAGTACTGAAAAAGGAAGTAACAAACCTAAGATTCAGTTTGTGTTTAGAGCCTGACACCTACACTCAAAGAAGTAACTAGAAGGTAAAGTGGAATACAGTAGGTGCTAACATGGCGGTGGCCGGTGGGGAGGGGGTATGTGTGAAAATAAATACCATAAGAGTCCAAAAGAAACACAAATCTCTTAAAGTTGGAGCATTCAGGGAAGTCTTTGGAGAGATATTTTAGGACTAGATGATAAGCAGATAAAAGGAGAGAAGGACTAAAAATAAGTCTGTTGGGAGGCTAGGCAATGATCTCTGCTGGACACAGTGAGGCTGGGAGTGGGGAAGGGGATAAAAGAAGGCAGAATACCAGTGACAAAGTGACCAAAAAAATTGGCTCATTGGATATGGGCAAGAGGGCAAAAGGCTCTAGACTAAAAAGTAGCACCAGGGTTTCTCCTAAAATAAAGGAGAAGCTGGGAAGAGTTGGAAGTTTGATTTGGGATACAGAAGTTCCCCTTATCTGCAGTTCTGGTTCCCTGGTTTCAGTTATGTGTGGTCGACCATGACCTGGAAGCAGGTAGTCCTCCCTGTGGTGAATCATTAGACAGCTAATAGTAGCCTAACACTACATCACAACACCTGTGCCATTCCCTCCTTCATCTCATCACGGAGGCATTTTATCATCTCACATCATCACTAGAAGAAGGGTGAGTACAGAACAATAAGATACTTTTGAGAAAGAGAGAGACAGAGACCACATTCACATACGTTTATTACAGTATTTTGTTATAATTGTTCTATTTTATTATTATGGTTGTTAATCTCTTACTGTGCTTAACTTAGAAATTAAACTTTATAATAGGTATGTATATATCAGAAAAAACCTAGTATGTTTGGGTTTGGTACTATCCATGGTTTCAGGTATTCACAGGCGGTCTTGGAACGTATCTCCCATAGATAAGGGTGACTACTGTATACTGAGTTAGAAGGGGCATTGGAACATCCTACATGTCTAGAGGGCAGTTAGGAGATTCTAGTTCTCTGGAGGAAGGCAGCAGCCAGAGTTAAAATCTTGGTGTCCTGTACCTAGACACATGGGAATAGATAAGTCTGCAGAGGAACAAAACACTCTTAACTAACATTTACAAGCTATATTCTATGTTCTAAGCATATGCTTAGAAACATTTAATTTAATCATCACAACTCCATCACATAGAATGCCCTAGTACCATTATTATTCATATTTTTGTAGATTGTGAAACTGATTCAGAGAGTTTTTCTAATTTTTCCATATTGCTCAGCAGATAAGCCAATGGTGAAGCCAGGATTAGAACTCCAAACTCATAGTCTTAAATGAAACAGAAGGTAAGTTGGCTGACTGGTAACTACCAAGGAAGTGACAGAGGTTAGGTGGGTTTGTTTGCCTTGGCACAAGACCTGGGAGACTGGCAAGGCCAGACAAGATGGAAGGGGAGGGGAGAGGCAGAGCCTTCCAACACCTGGCTAGGGCCTCCCTCCCGAGCTGAGCACCGGCAAGCCTTCTTTTGCTAAGAATGCGTGTCCAGGAGAGGGTTGTGCCCACTGAATCAAAGTCGTCTTGATCACTTTTTATCCTCTCTCTTAGCCACTTCCTGAGCAAACTTGCTGAACTTTCCCAATCCAGCCCAGTGCACTTTTGAACCAGTCAATCTCCTCCCCCCACATACCAACATGCTTCCTTCCTACTCCCCCAGATTGGTTCTGCTGATGAACTGGGCTCATGGTTTCTGTTCTAAACCTTGTTCTTCTTCCATGAGTAAACTGAGGCAGCAGCTGACGACAACAAGACAGGTGTCTTGGACAAAATCCATCTCAAGCTTAGCAAAATTGTCAAGTGGGGAAAATATGCCTTTCTTTATCTCCCCTTTATGGCTTTTTTCCCCAGTTCCCTCAGGTTCCTGCTTTTGATCCAATTCATGGGGTGGGGGCACTTTTTCAGAGTCCTATGCCCACTTGTTCCTTCATAATCCTTTTTAGCAAAACTCTCCTTTGTGAAAAGATATGATAAACTCATTTACTTTCATATATGAAAGACTGATAATGGCTTTATATATTATCTCTACCAACTATTTAACTCAGCACAGAGCCATTTGATTTGTGCCCTTATTATAAACACCTGAAAGTCAAGTCAAAAAGGAATATTAAAGAAGGAAAATCAGGCAACTTTCAAATTGCTGTGTCCCTGAATAGTTTCTACTTGTTAGGCCGATCATAGCCATTTAAAATTTTTGCTTTAGAAAAAAAAATACTCTGAAATTTAAAAATCTAATACGTTAGTCAACACAGTTTTACCATGTGGGCAATTTATATCCATTGAAAAATATTAAGCAGAGAACGGACTCAGTAGAGCATTGTTTTGAGAATACGCTGGCAAAAACCATGGTCCCTAACTTCAACTAACTTACCATCTAGTTAGGAACATAAGACTGATGTGAAAAGCAATTAACACCCAATAAATATGCTAGAGATGTTAAGTATAATAGGCTGTTAAGTGAAAGAGAAATCTCTAGAGTCTTCAGTGGGCTTTCACTTGGGAGCAGGACCTTACCCGACCCTTCTCACTGGAACTTCCTATCCTCACAGACCCACCCTGTAAGCATAAATAAAAGGGCTTGATAAAATATGTTAAAACCTACCCCTAAAACTAATATAACATTATATGTGAAGTATACTTCAATTAAAATGAATAAAATTTAAGAAATATTTTAAAATCTTTTCCTATAAATCTCTAATGTATTATGTTAAGGGAAAGAAGCCAGATTTTGTCTGATTCCATTTATATTACTTTCTGGAAATAGCAAAACTATAGGGACAGAAAACAGCTTAGTCAGGGGAGGGGCTGACTACAAAGGACCAACATGAGGAAATTCTGGAAGGTGTTAGAACTCTTCTTTGTACTCATTGTGGTGGATTCTCAACTGTATATATTTGTCAAAACCTAGAATTGCACATCAACAGAGATAAATTGTACTGTAAATAAATTCTACCTCAACTGAAAATAAATAAAAACTAAACCTAAAAAAACCCTTTTTCCAAAGTGTATGGATGAGTTGCCAGGTGAGTAAGGAATACTCAGGTATCAAAAGCTAAATGAGAGTGGGGATCTGGTGAGTCAGAGATGCCTTGAACCTGGACTCTGACATTTTCTGATCCTGGTTTGTTGACTTTTGGTTGACAGAGCCCTGAGGCTAATGCGAGACAGAAAAGAAAGCCCAATTTGGAAACTCTAAAAGGTAACTCTTGATAAAACTAGGACCCTGATGGATTTCACCTTCAGTTAAGAGTGAGTTAGAAATAAACCTGTTTTTCCCAGCCCTCCCACAGGGGACTACTTAAAAAGTTCTTTATCTCAAAATTTGATGCTGAGTGGAGAAGAAAAAGAAAATTCCCTTTGGTGGGGCGCCTGGGTGGCTCAGTTGGTTAAGCGACTGCCTTCGGCTCAGGTCATGACCCTGGAGTCCCTGGATCGAGTCCCGCATCGGGCTCCCTGCTCGGCGGGGAGCCTGCTTCTCCCTCTAACCCTCCCCCCTCTCATGTGCTCTCTCTCTCTCTCATTCTCGCTCTCTCAAATAAATAAATAAATCTTTAAAAAAAAAAAAAAGAAAATTCCCTTTGGGAATAAGTAGCCATAAGAAAGATTTTATTTATTTATTTATTTGTTTGTTTTGCACCTTGAATGCACACTATCAGGATAGACTAATATATCTCAAACCAAGCATTTCTTTTAGAATGTTTTTGAGCTGGTAGAACCTCTCAAATGCCTGGCAGAAACTAATTTGAATTTCCTCCTTGAAAGAATTTACCTTAAGCCCAATCCTCACAGAATTCCCTAAGCTAAAGTTCCAAGGGGTATGACTCAGTCCAAAAAAAAAAAAAAAAAATCATAAAATACACAAGAAAACAAGGCACCATGAGTGAAATCAAGCACAAACAACAGATAGCTAAATCAGATCTGAAAGCACTAATCAGTGGTTGTCAATCTTTGACAAAGAACCAAATACAACTTTGAGGAATGAAAACATTTAATGATTTAAAATGAAAATTTAATGAATGAACTTGTAGGATAGTAAAGGCCACTGAAGAAAAAAAAAGGCCACTGAAGAGAGATATGATGAACTTAGATCTTAAAAATTATCCAAATGCATCACAAACAGATAAAGGGACATGATGTCCAAAAGAGAGATTAAGAGTCATGGAGAATGAGGTGTGAAGATTTAACAGATGTGTAATCGGAGTTCCAAAAGAAGAGGAGACATTATCTGAAGGAATAAATTCTGAGAATTTTTCAGAGCTTGTAAAAAGACCCTAACCCAAAGACTTCAGGAAGCAAAAAAAAAAAAAAAAAAGCATAAAATACAAAAAGAAATCTATACCCACATGCATCATGAGGAAATTGCAGATACCAAAGACAAAGAAGATCATAAAAAAATCCAGAAAGAAAACAAAATTTAATTAAATAAAGAAAAACTGGAAAGCAGATTGCTATGATCTGAATGTTTCTGTCCGCCTAGATTCCTATGTTGAAACCTACTGCCCAGCACGATAGTATTAGGAGGTGAGGTGTTAAGAGATGATTAGGTCATGATGGCAGAACCCATGAGTGGGATTAGAGCCCTTATAAAACACCCTGCCAGCACCTTGATCTTGGACTTCCAGCCTCCAGGATTGTGAGACATAAATTACTGTTGCTTAAGCTACCCAGTCCACGGTATTTTGTTACTGCAGCTTGAACAGACTAAGACCCTAGTCCAAAGAATTCAGGAAGATTAACTTCAAAGGAATAACAATAAAGTTGACAGCTAACTTTCTTAACATGAGACAAAAAGCCAATGAAGTAATATTTTTAATATACCAAGGGGAAAACACTTAGAAAATTCGAAAGAGTGTGATACAGAAAAAAGAAACCATAAGCAAAGTTTTGAGATACAAAAGAATGATGAGCAAAGAAAGCAATATGCAAGTAAATCTTAACATTGATTAAAACAATAATAACCATGTCAGTGGGCTAACAAAAATAATAGCTTGTAAGTCAGGAGAGAAGTTGGCTAAATTAGTGTTCGAAGGTTTTTATATAGATCTGGAAGATGGTTAATATTGATTAACTTTAGATTTGCAAGTTAGGTTATATGTCTAATTTTATAGGGTAACATCTAAACACATCGAAATAGCGCATAACTTCCAAACAACTACAATAGTGGGATACATTAACACACATCAGTAGAGAGATCAAGCAGACAAAGAGTAATCTACTGGACAAAAATAGAACACTGCAGAAGGCATATTGATTTCAAACACATATAGAGTATTTATGAAAATTTCCCACAAACAGACTGTGATGGTTATTTTCATGTGTCAATTTGATTGGTCCATAGGATGCCTCAATATTGGCCAAACATTATTCCGGATGTTTCTGTGAGTGTGTTTTTGGATAGATTAACATTTAAATTGGTAGACTGAGGGATCGCCTGGGTGGCTCAGTTAGTTAAGCGTCTGCCTTAGGCTCAGGTCATGATCTCAGGGTCCTGGGATGGAGCCACACATCAGGCTGTATGCTCAGAGGTAAGTCTGCTTCTCCCTCTCCCTCTGTGATCTCTCTGGCTCTCTCTCAAATAAATGAAATCTTTAAAAATAAATAAATAGATAGATAGATAGATAGATAAAGAAATAAACTGGTAGACTGAGTAAAGCAGATTGACTTTCCTAATGTGGATGAGCCTCATCCAATCAGTCGAAGGCCCAAATAGAACAAAAGGGCTGATCTTCCCCCAAGTAGAGAGAATTCTTCCTGCCTGATGGCCTTTGAACTAAAACATTGGCTTTTTTCCTGCCTTTGGATTTGAACTGAAATACTGGCTCTCCCTGGATCTCAAGCTTGTTGGTCTTTGAACTGAATCTGACCATGAACTCTCCTGGTTCTTAGGTCTTCAGACTCAGACTAAACTAATCATTGTCTCTCTTGGCTCTCCAGCCACCTCACCCCGCAGATCTGGGGACTTGCCAGGCTTCATAATTGCATGAGTCATTCCTTATAATAAATCTCAACTTCTCTTTCTCAATGTGGATGTAGATTTACATAAAGGTAAGTCTCAACAAATTTCAAAAGATTTCCATCTTTGACAATAGTGTAATTAAGTGGAAAAAATTATAGAAGAAAACTAGCAACATTTGACAGACTTAAAAATTAGAAAATATACTTCTAAATATTTTATGTATTAAAGAAGAAATGAGAAGAGAAATTAGAAAATATTGGAACTGTATTAATCAGCTGTGGGCTGCCATCATGAAATGCCACAGATCACATGGCTTGAACAACAGAAATGTATTCTCTGACGATTCTGGAAACTGGAAAGTCTAAGATCAAGGTGTGGCAGTATTAGGCTTCTGATGAGAGCTCTCTTCCTGGCCTGGTGATGGACACCTTCTTGCTGTGTACTCAAATGGTCAGGGGTGGAGGGGCGGTGAGGAAGGGAGCTTGATCTGGTGTCTCTACTTGTAAGGACACTAATTCTGTCAGATCAGGGCCCCGCTCTTAGGACTTCATTTAACCTTAATTACCTCCGTGTAGGCCTTGCCTCAAAATACAGTCACTTTGGGGTTGCACAATTCAGTCTACAGCAAGAACTGAACAATAAAAAATATTAAATACCAGAATTTATAAGTGTAGCTATTGACTGATAATTAAAGAGAAGTGTGTAGCTTTATTTTATTGTTTTTTTATTTTTTTTATTTAAATTCAAGTTAGTTAACAGTATTGGCAGTATTGGTTTCAGGAGTAGAATGTAGTGATTCATCACTTACATATAATACCCAGCGCTCATCCCAACAAGTGCCCTCCTTAATGCCCATCACCGATTTAGCCATCCCCCATCCACTTCTCTTCCAGCAACCCTCAGTTTGTTCTCTATAGTTAAGAGTCTCTTATGGTTTGTCTCCCTCTCTGTTTTTATTTATTTTAGTTTTCCCTCCTTTCCCCTATGTTCATCTGTTTGGTTTCTTAATTTGCACATATGAGTGAAATCCTATGATATTTGTCTTTCTCTGATTGACTTATTTCACTTAGCATAATACACTCTCCTCACATCCATGTTGTTGCAAATGGCAAGATTTCATTCTTTTTGATTGCCAAGTATTATTCCATTTTATACACACACACACACACGCCCCACATCTTCTTTATCTATTCATCAGTCAATGGGCATTTGGGCTCTCTCCATAATATCCAGGTGCATATATGCCTTTGAATCAGCATTTTTGTGTCCTTTAGGTAAATACCTAGTAGTGCAATTGCTGGGTCGCACGGTGAGACATGTATAGCTTTAAAAGTAAATATTGGGGGGCTCCTGGGTGGCTCAGTCTGCCTTCGGCTCAGGTCATGATCCCAGGGTCCTGGGATCGAGCCCTGCATCAGGCTCGCTGCTCAGCAGGAAGCCTGCCTCTCCCTCTCCTGTTCGCCTTGCTTGTATTCCCTTTCTCTGTCAAATAAATAAAATCTTAAAAAAAACAAAAGTAAGTATTAGGAAGGAGAAAAGGTTGAAATTGATTATCTAAGAATCTATCTCTAGTCTAGAATATAGAAAAAGTAAAACAAAATACACCCAAAGGAAGTAGAAGAAAGACATAATCATGATAAAAATTAATGAATACAAACATATCATAGAGAAGATCAACAATGCCAGAAAAACTAATGAAGTTGACAAACCACTGGCAGGATTAATCACCAAAAAAGAGAAAAAGAAAAAAAAATTAGGGTAAAAAGGAGAGATGTAACTATAGAAACTACAAAAATCTAAAGAGACAATAAGGGAAATTAACAAATTAATTATGAATTATTAACTAATTATACTTAATCAATTATTCCATCTGCAGGAAAACCTGCATACAGGTGATCATTTGTAGCAGTTTTATTCATAACTGCCAAAACTTGGAAGCAACCAAGATGTCCTTCAGTAGAAATGAATATGTAAATAAACTATGATGCATCCAGACAATGGGATATTGTTCAGTGCTAAAAAGAAATGACCTATCACGTCATGAAAAGACACTGAGAAAACTTAAATACTTGTTACTAATTTAAACAAGTCAACCTCAAAAGGCTATATATGGTATGATTCCAACTATATGACATTCTGGAAAAGGCAAAATTACACAGATAAGAAAATCGTCAGTGGTTGCCAAAGATTGGGGTGTGCAACAGTGAGGGGTGGGAGGAGAGATGAATAGGTAGAGCAAAATGGATTTGAGAGCAGTAAAACTACCCTGTATGATACTAGAATGATGAATACATGTCATTTTACATTGGTCAAAACCTATAGAATGTACAACACTAAGAGTGAACCCTCATGAAAACTATGGACCCTGGTGGTTATGATGTGTCAGTGTCGGTTCATCAGTTGTAACCAATGTACCCCTCTAGTGGAGGATGTTGACAATGAGGGAAGCCGTGCACATGTGGGGGCAGGTGTGTGGGAATTCTGTACATTCCAGTAAATTTTGCTGTGAACCTAACACTGCTCTAAAAAATAGTCGATTTAAAAAAGCAATTATAACTCTAAAATCTTTGAGTTGAATTGTGACTCCAAGAAACAAGCTGTTGTTCTATACATCAGCCAATGAGATAGAAAATAACAAATTTTAAGAGATAACATTTACAATACCCTAAAAAATATAAAGACATACCTAAGAGTAAATCTGCAAGAGATGTCCATCCCTTTGTAGAGTAAATCTAAAAATCTTATTGAAAACCACTAAAGGATATTCATAGAGAGGCATACTGTATCTGTGGAGAGAAAGAATTCATACATTGTAAGTATTATCGAGTTTGACAAAAAGATCCTAAAAGTAATTGGAAGAGCAAAGGACCCATAATAGCCAGTACACTCTTGAAAAACAAACTACAAAGATTTACCTCTGCATATCAAGAATTAATATAAAGCTCTTATAATTAAGGTAATGGCTAGACAAACTGACTAAGAGAACAGAAGAATGGAAACTTGATTCATGACAGAACTAGCCCTGCAGATCGATGGGAGTGGATGGTACTGGGAAAATTGGATCTCCATATAGAAACATTGACATTGAACCCTATCTCACACCATTCACAGAAATCAATTCCAGGTAGATTCAAGACTGAAATGTGAAGGACAAAGCTAGAAGTCTTCCAGAAGTCCATGTAGGAGAATATATTTAATACGTAGGGGTAGGAGAGGATTTTTTACCCCCCAAAACAACAACAACAACAACAACAACAACAACAAACTGAAAGCTATAAAAGTCTATAATAAAATTAAGAATTTCTTTTTTTTTTAAATTTGTATTTATTTATTTGACAGAGAGAGACACAGCGAAAGAGGGAACACAAGCAGGGGGAGAGGGAGAGGGAGAAGCAGACTCCCAGCTGAGCAGGGAGCCTGATGCGGGGCTGGATCCCAGGACCCTGGGATCGTGACCTGAGCCGAAGGCAGACGCTTAACGACTGAGCCACCCAGGTGCCCCTAAAATTAAGAATTTCTATTTATCAAAAAATATCATTAAAAGACTGAAAAAGCAAATATAAACCTGGAATATATGTCAGTTTCAACATCCACATCATGAATATTTAAAGAATTCCTACAAATTATAAAGAAAACTATAAATAATCCCCCCAAATGAGCAAAAGACTCAAACAGATACCTCAGAAGAGAAAAGCCAAGGTGCCAATAAAAGTAAGAAAACAGATAATCAACCTCATTAGTAATCAGAGAAATGAACATTTAAGCTGTAGTGAGGGGGCGCCTGGATGGCTCAGTCTGTTGAGTGTCAGACTCTTGATCTCAGAGTTATGAGTTCAAGCCCCACCTTGGGTTCCACCAGCATGGAGCCTACTTAAAAAAAAAAAAGCCCTTTAAAGATATACAAACCTTGTGACCCTACAGTTTGGCTCCTGATCTGTACCCTAGAGAAACTCTTGCACCCCCCAGGGGAGATAGATACAGGAAAGAATGACTAGTGGTGCTTCTGCAATAGCAACAAAGTAGAAATAATGCAAGTCTTCATTAACAGCATTATTAATAAAACATTTTCTTATAGAGATGCACTGTATAGCAGAGAAGATATAACAAGGTTGAAGTTTAAGAACATGATGTTAAGCAAGAAAGCAAGTCAGGAGTAAAATCGTCATTGCCAGGGGATAAAGGAGGAAGAAGTGGGGAGTTGCTAATCAATGGGCATAAAGTTGCAGTTAGCCAAGGTGAGTAAGTTCTAGAGATCTGCTATAAAACATGTGGTTAACAATACTGCATTGAACACTTAAAAATCTGTTAAAAGGGTAGATCTCATGGTAAATGTTCTTACCACAATTTAAAAAAAAAAATAGTATAATAAACGTTAATGGAAAAAAATAAAAACAAGTCAAAAAAGAGTGCCTACAGTCTCATGTAATGATATGCAGTATCATGTAATGACTACATATATATAAACTAAATAAAGATAAACCTGAACACTGTATTATTTAGGAATGCTAACATATTTGGTGAAACTATGAAAGTAAGTCAAGGAATAATAAAATAAAAATGCAGAATTCCCTTCTGAGTGTAAGAAAACAGGATATGGTTCAGGGATATGTATAGGAGAATTTCAAAGGTAATGGTTATATAATTTTTATTACACTGGATGATGGGTCATATTTATTGTATCTATATATTATTTTGCATCTACTTTATGTTCAATTACAAGAATTTTAAAAATAAGCATTCATTCAGCAAATATTATTGAATCACTACTATGTCTCAAGCACTGTTCTAGGAGCTTAGGATACCTCAGTGAATAAAACATCCCTCCCTGCCGACCTATGTTTGCGAGGGGTCAGTGGTGGTCGTGCCAATAATAAACAATAAACATTATAAATAAGTAAACAAGGTGGCATGTTCCAAGAGGAGAAGTGTTATGAAAAAATAAAATGTTGAGTAAGATAAATGAGAATGAGGCATGGGATGAGAAGTTTTGCCAAGAAACTATCTTGGGGGAGAGTAATATAGGTAAAAGGAAGAACCACATGAAGGCTCTAAGGCAGGAAAATGTCCAGCAGTTTGAAGAACAGTGGCTGAAGTAAAGTGAGCATAGATGGGAGATAGTAGCACATGTGATCAGGGAGGTCCTGGTTAGGAGTAGAGGTGGGGGCTGAAGGATGGCTACAGCTTATGTAGGCATTTTGAGCAAAAGAGTGATGTATTATTTTCCATTGCTGTTAAAACAAATTGCCACACATTCAGTGGCCCCCCAAAATTCAAACTTACTAACTTACAGTTCTATAGCTCCCCCAGGATAAAGTCAAGCTGTCAGGGTTGGTTGTTTTTGGAGGCTGGAGGGGAAAATCCGTTTCTTTGCCTTTTTCATCTTCTAGAGGCAGTCCTCACTCGTTGGCTCCTTCCTCCATCTCTGAGGCAGCTCCCAAGCTTCCACCATCAAACTGCCTTCTCTCTCGGACTCTAATGCTATGGCCTCCCTCTTCTAAGGACCCTTGTGATTGCACTGATTCCACCCTGATAGTCTCTCCATCTTGACAGCCTCAGTCACATCTGCAAAAGTCTCCTGCCATATAAGGTGATACATTCACAGGTCCCAGGGATTAGGATGTGGATATGGTTGGTGACAAAGAGACCACAAGAGACATGATTGAATGTATTTTTAAAGGGATTTTGCAAGAGTAAATGTAAGCAATTAGGAAGTTATTCTAATCATCCAATTGAGAGTTGATGGTGGCTCACACCAGCCTGGTTGGGGAGGGGGGTGGGATCAGATACTGGATATATTTCTAGTATAATACCAAGATTATCTCATAATGGATAAGATATGGGATGTGAAGGAAAGGGAGAAGTCAAGGGCGAATCCAACTGTTTTTTCGCTTGAACAACCAGAAAGCTCAAATCGCCACCAATGTAGGTAGAGAAGACCATGGATGAGTACATTTTGGGGGGAAGATCCATTCTGTATGTACATTGAGGGAGACCACAAAAAATAGGCCCATCCTTATATACAATGCTCCTTGGCAATGTGACTCTACCACTCCTGCAATCAAGGGGTGAAGGCTACTTCTCCATCCCTTGAATCTGGAATGACTTTGTGACCAACAGAATGTGGCAGAGGTGACACCATGTGACTTCCAATCCTAGCCTCAAGGGGCCTTGCTGCTTCTTACTCCCACTCCCTTGGAAAGCTGCCCTGAGACTGCCACTCGAAGAAGTCTGGTCTAGCTTGCTTGAGGATGGCCAAGGACAGCAGAGACAATTACCCCTGTGAGGCCCTCCAGGTCAGCCAGCCAACCACAGGCACCAACCACCAGATATGTGATTGAGACATCCTACACCACCCAACCCATTTGAGTTTTTAATGGTATCATAATGTCTGTTCCCTTTGTCGTTCCTTTTGTTCTCATTCACTGTTGTTGCCAGGTGTGGCAATAGGCAGAGACCTCACCTGTGTGGGCTGCATCATTGGCTTCCCCGTCTGCTGGCCTCTGATTTGTTAAGGCCAACGGAGTGCGCTGGCTGGAGACCCAAGGCCATTTTTTTAACATATTGCAGGACCCTAGACTTAGGATGCTTTAATCCCTGACAGTGTCAATCTTACACATGATTGTTGTCTAGTGCTTTAGTTTCAGATTGTTTTTATAGCCACTGTATATTTAATTGCATTAATTCTAATGAAGTCAGTTCTTATATATGTATACATATGGCTTATCATTTTTCACCATTTCTTTTTAAAGAACACTTCTTATCTCTCAGTTACATTTGATTTTTCCTGAATTCACTCTTTAGTAATTCTGTCAGAGGGTTCTGTGAGGGGTACACACTCTCGCTTTATTTTTCTGAAAACATCTTCCTTTTACTTGGACCTTTGAATGGTAGTTTGAGAATAGAATTCTATGTTCACATGTATTTTCCTTTGGCACTTTGATTTATTATTCATCTGTCTTTGGCCTTTATTGTTGAAAAGTCTGTTGTCAGTCTAATTGTCATTTCTTGGTAAAGGATATGTCTTTTTCTCTGGATGCTTTTAAGTTGTTATCTCCATCAGCCTTGATCCATACCTTTGCCTATAGTATGTCTTTGTGTGGATTTATTTTTATTTATCCCCCTCAAGACTCATTATATCTCCTGGGTCTGAGTATACATGTTTTTCATAATTCTGCAAAAATTCTCATCAGCACCTCTTCTTATGTAAAATAGTAAGAGCAAACAGGGTGCTGTGGGTCCCTCTACTACCTAAAAGCACCCTGTACCACCCCTGTGTTACTCAAACAAGACTATTCCTAATGGCCTGTTCACAAGGGTTGCGCTCTTTTACACCCTCCAAAGGTTCAAAGTCATGCATCAGTTTAGTTTCATATCTGGACCACAACTACCTTGGATAGTTTTGGTTTTGTTTTTCTGAAGTTTTTAAATCCCTTTCTATTTCTTGGTTGGAAGAGCAAGCCCACACCTTCTTCACTACGTCTCTTGCACTTTTCAGCTTCATATTCTTATCCAGGGGTCAACCTACAGGCCAACTTCAGCCTGCAGCTAGGTTTTTGCAGCACCTGGGAGCTCATAATGGCTTTTACATTTTTAAAGGGTTGTAAAAGAAGGAGGGGGAAGAGGAGAGATCATACAGGGTGAAGCAAATGAGGCACTCACCTGGGATACAAAATTTAAGGGAGACCCAAAAAACTCTATAATATTTTAATACAATATATAAGAAATCAAATTGGCAAATTATGGCCTGTTTTTGTAAAGTTTCGTTGGAACCAGGGTCAGGATTAGAATGAGACAGGCTCATGCAAAGGCAGGGTTTGTTTTATTTTTTATTTATTTAAAATTTTAAAATTTTGTTCATCATAGATTTTTTGCATTCATGTAGATTTTTACAAAATATGCATTAAATATGATTTATCTTCATGACCAAGGTTTTTGGTAAATTTTTCACCCAAAGCAGGTGCCCCACATGCCTCACCCTAGTCCCAGCTCCACCTAGAATCCTTACAATCTGGCCCTTCCTGAAAAAGTTTGCTGACCCCTGCTCTTACCTACTGCTTGGATTCCATTCTTCTCAAAGACTTTCTTTTTAAAGCTCACTGACTTTGGTTCTAATTTGATGGATTTAATTTTAGACTGCTACCCAAGTATCATCCTAGGATCTCTTTATTGAGCTTCTGAGTAAGAGACACCATTTCCTGGATTCCATATTGTCTCTGGACAGAAATTGCCTCCAAAAGTCCTCTTAGGTCTGAAAACGATCTTAACTTTGCTCCTGCATTTACTGATAGTTTGACTAGGTATAAAATTCCAACAGCAAACTTATTTTCCCCCTGAACTTTAAATACTTTGGCCCACTGTTTTTTAGCATCTATTATTGCTAACAGGAAGTTGCAGATAAGAATTCTGATACTAGTCTGATTTTTCACTCATTTTTTATCCCCATGAGCAATTTGTTACCATCTTTCCTTCATCCTTTGTGCTTTGAAATTGCCCAGTGATGTATCAGATAAGGGTCTCCAGTCGTATGTCCTGTTCAGTTTTGGTCAGGCTCTTTCATTTTGAGGCTCACACTTCATTTTTCCTCTGGAAATTTTTCTTCCCTAAATACTTTGATTAAATTCCTATTAATCTGATGTTGAACATTCTTACTTGATCCTCTATCCTTTTTCCATCTCTTTCTATTGATATTTTAATTTCTGAAGCCATAGTTTTTAGTTCCCAAGAGCATGTTCTTGTTCTAATTTTTTCCTTTTCCATGGCACATTCTATGTCCTTATTTAAGGATATGCATCATGATTTAATCACTGATATTTCCAAGATTCTACTTGAAGTAGAAGTTTCTACATTAATTTCTATTTGATGTATATTTTTTTTAGTAGGACTTTATAGTGCATATTTGTGACCAACAGAGAAACAAGTAATTGTAGGGTTTACTTTTATAAGATACATATTCTAGGGGTGCCTGGCTGGCTCAGTCAGTAAAGCATGCAACTCTTGATCTCAGGGTTGTGAATTCAAGCCCTACGGTGGGTGTAGAGATCACTTAAAGATAAAATCCTTTTTTAAAAAATAAGATACATATTCTAAATTTTCAAGCAGCCATTTCTTTTTAATTGAATTTTGTCCTCCTGTTTGAGGTAAGCATTGCAGAATGTCAAGATGACCAGTTAAGAAGGAGACAGCATTTTCTGGCCCATAACCAAAGTAAACTAACCGGGCTGGGTGGGGCATGGAATCCAGAATGTTAGCCTCAATAATTCAATATTCATCTCTTCATATTCTCTTCTCCCTCCATATTCAAATCTCTCTTCTAGAAAGTTCTTGTATAACATGCCTGTAACTGCAAAGGCAGCTGCTCTCTCTTTCTCTCCATCTGCCCCCATTTTAATGCTCATGTACCTACTTTTTTTTGGGGGGGGGCAGGCAGAACTCCAAGTTTTGCCCCATGAGGGAAAGATCATGTAGAATGAGAGTCAGGAAATGTGGTGTTGGTCCTACTTCTGGCTACTTCTTTACTTCATGCAGGAAATATAGCCCCTTGCTAATCAAAGTGTGGGTCTTGACAGCAGCCTGGGCATTATCAGGGGACTTGTTAGAAATGGAGAATCTCAGGCCCTGACTCAGACTTAATGAATCAGATTCTGCATTCTAACAAATCTGCAGGTGAGTTGTGTGCACATTAAAATTTGATCAACATTGATTTAGCCTCTATGAGCCTAATTTTCTGTGAAATGAAGTTTCAATCCCTACATAGTTTTATTGCTCTAAAATCCTACAGTTTTATCAATGAGAAGAAGGAAAGAGATAGCCCCTCTTTCAGAAGGACCCAGGAACTGTCTGTTGATGTTTTGTCTCACAATTAGATCCTGTGAGTGAAGGTGTGAGGTGTCTTGTTGAGGTAATGGAGAATGGCAGAAGCTGTCCACACGTGGATTCAGGGACATAGGTGCAGCCAGAGAATGTTCTCTAAGAATTGAATGTCATTGGTTCCATTGGTGCCAGCCACATCTGGAGCCATTTGGGATCTCTGAATGCCACTTTCATCCTGGATGTTGTCTTTGAGGTTGTTACATCTGAAAGGCCAAAAGTCTTTGGAAAGTCTTTGTGGAAATGACAGGAGCTCTCTGAAGATCTGAGAAGAGCTGTGTCAGAAGAGAATAAATGGGATTCTAATTAGAAAGACAACCACAAAGAAACACGGGCATTTGGTCATGACTGTGACCTTCAGGGAAGCATTTGTCCTTCTTGCTTCTGCTCTCTAGCTCTCTAAACTAGTCCTGAGAGACATCTAGATTTCTGAAGCCCCTGGGGGAGGCAGGAAGATGGTTGTAGTTCTGAGACCACTGCAGGATATATGACCACCAGCAGTCCCCAGGGGTGTCCCACTGAAGCCAGAAAAGGGGCTGCCCCATGCAAGGAGCTACTGCAGAGGGATTCTCTAGGGCAGCAGAAGATCAACCCCCTCTTTGTGGTTCCTGACCCACCCATTACATTGTATCTATATCATACCTGTAATTACAAAGTAACTGTGGCTGCTATTTTGTTAAAATAACATAGAAATCCATTATGACTCAAAAACATAAGAGTTCTTGTGTATTTATTAAAAGTTTCAATCAGCCACAATCCTGCCTTAGATAAACTTCATGGGATACTACGCCACCCCGCCAGTGTAAACGGAAGATATGTGAAGGGGGAAGCAGTGTAGGGTAGGTAAGCAGATCCACCCTGGAATTCCCTGATGTGGGTTCAGGCCTTAGCTCTGATTAGAGCCCTGGACTCATCTGTAGATAGGAAAACCAAACTGGGTGACCTCTCTCACTTTTACGTGCCAGAATTTTTCACAAGTCAGCTTTAGAACCACATTTCATGTACTGCCTTGTCTTCTATCTTTTGTGAGTGTCTTGATTACACCAATAGTTTGAAAACTCATTGTGGGCAGAGATCCTGTATGTTACTCTTTTTATATACCCACTGAGATCTAATCAGAGCTCATGGTAGGACAGGGGCCATGTAAGTCCTTTGCAGAACAAATGTGTGAACGAATGGCCTTGGATCTGTCTAAACTCTACCCCATAGTTGCCAGACAAAAATAAAATATTTTCTTCAACTCTGTGCCATCTGGGTAATATAATTGACTTTGCTTTAAGAAAGCTATTTGCACCTCTCTCTTTCTCTCTCTCTAAAATAAATAAATAAATAAATATTTAATAAGGCAGGGGGCACCTGGGTGGTGCAGTCGGTTAAGCCTCTGACTCTTGGTTTCAGCTCAGGTCATGATCTCAGAGTCCTGCGATCAAGCCCCCCGCATTGTGCTCCACACTCAGCGCAGAGTCTGCTTGAGATTCTCTTTCCCTCTCCTTCTGCCCCTCCTGCTTGTGCTCTCTCTTTCTCTAAAAAAAAAAAAAAAAAGAAAGAAATCTTTAAAAAAAACAAAGAAAGAAAGAAAACTACACCAAAAATCTTACAAACATTGGCAGCTGTCAGTGATTCTTTGCCTTATAAGTGGGGTTTGTCTCGCTCAAGGGCTTGGCAGGAAACGTGAGGCACTCTCAGAAAGGGTAATTGGAGAGTTTGGTAAAGGAACTGTTTACAAGGGTGTGAGCAGGGGTTAGGAAAAGCCGGAGGGATGATGCACCAGTGACCTGCACTGAGCCGGAGCAGCGAGGGCAGCCCTCACCAGGCAGAGGCCTAAAGGGAAGGTGGAGGGAGCAAGGGCTGGTCATGCCTTCCCTGGAGGGGTGCAGCCGCATGGCAGAGAGGGAGCCAGGAAAAGCAGCACTACGACCTTCTGTCCCTCTGGCCACCTGTGTGGTGAAGCCTGGAAGTGCACAATTATTCCAAAAAACTTATTTCAATAATAACCACCTTCCCTCCCAAGGCCCTTTGAAAGGTCAGAAAATTTATTTTTGGAAGACTAATGACAGTGCTGGAAACAATTTTGTTTTAAATGAGATTGTGTGATCAGAAAAAGCAAAGGAAGAAAGTCATAGACCAAACCACTGGAAGCAAAAGCAATCCACTGCAAGAGCATCTCAAAGAACCTCCAGGCTTGGGGCACGTGAGAAGAGAAATGGTGGGCCAGCGGGGCAGTTATCAG
The DNA here is from genome assembly GCF_011800145.1 of Mirounga leonina. Taxonomy (NCBI): domain Eukaryota; kingdom Metazoa; phylum Chordata; class Mammalia; order Carnivora; family Phocidae; genus Mirounga; species Mirounga leonina. The sequence continues at coordinate 3,521,989 of NW_023270454.1, read as the reverse complement.
GATTGATAATAAAGGGAATTAACGTTTTTCTCCATGGCAGCTGACCCCAAAAAGCTCCTTTTGGCTCACAGTTTCCTTGAAATATATTCCCAATATTTCTATCAATGAGCTGTGTTCTCATTAGATCTCTGGTCCCCTTGGACTAGCAAATCTAGCTCTGGAATAATCTAGCTCTGGAGCTCTTTCTGGAATAATGAGACCATTCAGGTCCTTCCCATCCCCACACCCACTTCCTCTCTTCTGGGCATCCTTCTTGCTCCAGATATAGCTGCAGTCCAAACACAGAGAGGGGCCACCTGCACTGGGGGCTTCTAAGTGTGGGTGGGAGAGACTAAGGGAGCATCAGATACATGTTTAAAAGGCTCCAGTCGGGGCGCCTGGGTGGCTCAGTCATTAGGCGTCTGCCTTCGGCTCAGGTCATGGTCCCTGGGATCGAGCCCCACCTCAGGCTCCCTGCTCAGTGGGAGAGCCTGCTTCTCCCTCTCTCACTCCCCCTGCTTGGGTTCTCTCTCTCACTGTGTCTCTCTCTGTCAAATAAATAAAAATTAAAAAATCTTTAAAAAAGAAAAAAAGAAAAGAAAATAAAAGGCTCCAGTCTATACCACCGCAGCAGATGCAGGAGGGAAAACAGAAGGACAGAGGGATCTTTGGGGAAGCAAGTGCACATCGTGCTGCACCTCAGAACCTTCCATACCCCGAACATGGCCTTCCTCGTCTGCCTGGGCCACATCCACACGCCCTGAAGAAAAAGCTTGACAATGGTCATGCACTCCCCCAACCCCAGCAAGAAGCCCATGGGGAAACATGCATTTAACCGAAGAAGAAATTCATGCCAACTGTTTACACGATCTAAACACACAGTAACGTGCTTGCACACACCATTTGGTACCTTGCTATTTCACATTACATTTTAACCATAAGCGATAAGATATTGGAAAATTTTCCCTGTCAGTCCAGAGAGAGGCTTCCTCATTCTTTATTTTGTTTGTTTACAGCTCTATATTATTTCACAGTACTGATGTACCATAATTTATTTAAACAGCCCCTTATGATAGACAGTTTAGGATGCATTGTCAAACTTTCTGATCTTTGTCAATCGGATAGGGGATAAATGATAATTCGGAGTACTTTTTGTTGCGTTTATCTTATTATGAATGAAATCGAACATCTTTTCACGTATTAAGAGACATTTGCATTTTCCCTTCTGTAAGCAGCCTGAATATATTCTTTCTTGTTCTTTCCATTGGGCTGTTGGTCTTTTATTACAAATAGGAAACCAATATCTAAATTTGGGGGCTGAAAACAATGGAATTAAAACTTGTTTAACATTTCTGAAGTAAAAAGTAATGTATTTAGATGGCAAATCAACTTCACCGTCTTAACATGCGGCATTTTTTTAACTTCATAAATTTAGATTAACAGAAAAGAAAATACATTGCTAAAGCCACCAAACTCTTATAATCTGAAGACTAGAAAGACTCTTCCACATTATTTAGCTCTATTGCTTCATTGTATGGGTATAACTGAGAGAAATCAAGGCAAGCAGCCTTAGTTAATAGAATTAGCTAATGGAATAAAACACCTCCAGATTACTAGCCCAGGGAGCTTTGTAGTCTATTTTGTTGCTCCTTCTAATCTGCTATTTAGAGAAACCAGAATTTTCTGTCCTTGACTGAAAGTTTCTTTTCAAAAGATAGGTGAACAGTCATCACCAAACCCTTTGAAGAAAGCCCGGGACAGCTGAGCTCAGTTTTGCTGGGGTGCTTCTCCTAACCGCTTCCCTGGCTCTCCCAACCTTGACCTTAAGCTTCTATAAAGGGAAGAGTTCAGCAACACTGGGTAGATGAACAAATATTTTGGATTTCTCTCAAATGACAGGACAGAACAAGGCAGGCAGGGCAGAGGTGTGGCCAGGAAACTTCAGAGTCCGGCACTGCGCTGAATCCCGCCATCCAAGGTAAACATGCAGCTGAGTGAAATTTCGGGCCCTTGGCTCTTTGCCTTTATGTCTGATTCCCTATAAAAGGACGTAATATTTGATGAGAAACAAAAGATGTGAGCAAACCAGGTAATAATCACGTACTGAGAATAGATACAGGAGCTTAATTTTTTAGGTCCTGGATTAATAAGTGACACAGGGTATAAAACTCCAAACGTAAGGACTTCAGCAGAAGCAGTGCCCTGAGAACAACATAGCCCCTACTTAGAGCCCCAGGCTGAGTAAGGATACATTGGAAGGTGAGGAACCAGAGGCCAAGCTCTCTTCTTTAAGTAGAGAAGAAATTAGTTCATGCCCACATGTCATTCTGGCAGTCTCTGAAGAAAAACAGGTATTCCTATGCGAGAATGAGAGAATGGGCCGGGCTGAGTTGTACCATGAGGGAGAGAGAGTAGCGGACCATCTCTGATGGGTCACACACAGGACTGTCTTAGCAGTAGTCCAGGAGAAAACTGCCTACACAGTCAGGACTGCCCTGTACAGTTGGGCAGCTTGGGCACTGCTCAAAGGCGCCATCTGAAAGAGTGCCCTGCCTATCACTACCCAAATTATGTGGGGAAGAAGATTCTTCCCCTAAACGTATCTTCAGGGCTGCATCTGCCTAGAGGGGAGCACCTTTTCCTAATTCAGGCACAGGTGTCATGCCGACTCCTGGCAGCCTGAGATCTCATTATAAATGCAGAATCTCAAGTCCTCACCCCACCCCCACCACTCAATCAGAACCTTCCCATTAGCAACATCCCAGGTGAGTTGTACACTCATTAGTCTGAGAAACCCTGCCCTAAAGCACAGGAGAACATATTTCACTTTGCAGAAGGGGAAATAGATAAACAGGAAAGTGTGTTTCTGAAAAGAAACACAAGAAAGTGTTTTCTTGTAGAAGAAGTGGGGTTGCACTTAGGCCTCCTGAGTTCCAGCCCTTTTCCAGTAACCTTTTATTAACAAGGCCCGAATCCCTCATTAAGGTTCTAAGCCTCCTGGAATCCTCAAGACTTGGGATTTTTTTTTCACGTCAGAATGGGGGGGGGGGGTCCTCAGATTATATCTGACCCAAAGCCCTGCTCCTGCTCAGAGCTCCAGGCCTCAGATTCCAGCTAGACCCCAGGTCTAAGAGCGTGGGAGAGGGCTGGAGCGCGTGCATGTGCATTGAGCTGTGCGGTGTCTCGTGCACACAAGCATGAGGAGAGGGTGGGGTACGGGGCAGACAGAACCACACTGCATGCACATCTTGCTCTTCTACTTGTCTTTTTATTTAGGGTTTAAATACTCTTCTAAGGGCCTCAGCCACCCCCTTAACCTGTCATACAGTCCCGAAGAACCTGCCACTCAATGTTCTTTGTGCTTCTCCTATGCGCAGATTGTACGTCTACACTTGGGGTGTCTTTTAACTGAAGTTGTTCCATTATTGTTGGTATAGTTTCTCTTTCAATTGCTTTCTCTCTTTCTCTGTCTCTTAAATTCTATCACCTTACTAGTCCTGCTAGCTGATGTCCAACTTATAGGAATAAAGGGAAAGTCTTGAGGCCAAAATATTGAGGAGGGAATTCAGAGTTAAAAAAAAAAAAAAAATTCAGGTGCCTTGTAAAATTCAATACATCTGTAAAATTCTGCTTCCAATTTATCCATTTGGAGTAGGGAGCATCATTCACAGCTAAATATTGGCTTGCCACTTCTCAGAGAAAAGCTGTTATGTTTTTCTCCTTAACATGTTCTCATTATCTTTCTTTCTGATCTCCTTCTCTTCTCCCCTCTCCCCTGTCCACTCTCTCCTTTCCCTCTCCTTCTCTCCCCTCCCCCTCCCACCAGAAGGGACCTCTTTCATTTACCCTTGGCTGATTTTCATTTCCCAAGCTCACCTTTGTGAGTCCCAGAAAAGAGAGGAAGACAGTGGAAACAGATGTCTGCAGCAGGCTTTCCCAGTGTGAGAGCCTATTCCCAAACAGGGGGTCCCCACCTGCCCCCCCTTCCATCCCTCCATTCCTCATGGCTTCCGGTGCTGGAGCCTGGGGACCCTTGGGCACTTGTGCACATAGAGGCCACTGGGTCTCTGCAGCTGGTGCACCTCCTTGCCCAGAAAGCCACTGATTTCTGTCCCTGCTCACTGATTTCTTACTCCCCCCTACACCCACTTCCAGCCATTTGTCAGGTAGGCAGAAAATTGTTGAAGGAGTTTCCACCGATACTTTCTATCAAGACAAAAGCCAGAGGAAGAGCATCTGTCTTAGTCTGAGAGAGTAGGGGGTGGGGTCCGAAGTCTAAGAAAAGTGGAGACTTTACATTTTTCTCCTTAACATCAAGGAGAAAAGAAGGACACAGAAGGAGGGTTGGGTGGCTTTGTGACTTCCTCCAGCTTGCTCGTGTTCGTGAAAGAAAGCTTTAGACTCATAGCCATTTTCTTCTCTCTCTCCTCTCACTTGCTTAGCTTTCAAAGCAAGGAGTATGTTTTTCCAGAGGGAGTCTCAGCTCACTGATAATCAAGTTATAGGGGATGTAGTAAGGAAGGAGACATTTTTTTACTCAAAGACACTGGGACTGGCCCAAGCCACGTATCTCATTAATTTGGTCTGTCACTTCACCTCTGTGAATCTGAATTCTATTGGACATCAAATTAGGACAATGCTGGTGATCTAACCCACGATTTTTTTTTAAGATTTTGTTTATTTATTTGACAGAGAGGGAACACAAGCAGGGGGAGTGGGAGAGGGAGAAGCAGGCTTCCTGCAGAGCAGGGAGCCCGATGCAGGGCTTGATCCCAGGACCCTGGGATCATGACCTGAGCCGAAGGCAGACGCTTAACGACTGAGTCACCCAGGCACCACCTTATCCATGATTTTGAAAGAACCATGTTAGATAATGTATGTGAAAGAATTTTGGAAAGTATAAATTGCTCTAAGAGTAGAAGGAGCTACTGATATCAAATCATTGCTCAAGTGCTCTGTGGATATGTTTGAGTGCGAATTCCTTACCAATCGAAGAGTTTACAATGAAATCAGGGAACTAAGACAGAGTAGTCAATAACAGCTAATAATACGAGAGAGCATGGAATAAGGAGCAGAGGTGTATGGTCCAGTACAAATGAGTAGCTACAGACCTACGAGGTATAAAAAAACAGAGACCAAAGAGTGATTTGGGAAGTTCCCATTGAAGGGATGTGAGCTTGTAGGGGTTGAATTGTGTCCCCCACAAAAGTATGTTGAAGTTCTAACCCCCCCAGGCATCACACGTGATCTTATTTGGAAAGAGGGTCCTTGCAGATGTATTAGTTAAAATGAGGTCACACTGGATAAGGATGGGCCCTTTAATCCAACATGACCAGTGTCCTCGTAAGAAGGGCAGAGACAGACCCAGGGAGAACACTACCTGACCACACACACACACACACACACACACAAGCAGAGACACCATGTGACAACAGAGGCAGAGCCTGGAGAGATGCAACCACAAGCCAAGGAAGGCCGAGGACTGCTGGCCACCACCGGAAGTTAGGAAGGGGAGAGGACAGAATCTCCCCTACAGATTTCAGAGGGAGCACAGTGCCGCTGACACCTGAACTTCAGGCTTCTGGCCTCCAGAACCGTGAGACCAATTTCTGTTGTTTCAGTGCACCCAGTTTGAGCCCTCTGTTCAAGCAGGCCTCGGAAACGAAAACAGGAGCTAACCAGGGTCTTGTGAGCCATGCTCTATCCCCACAGGCAAAGCAGAAGAGAAGGAGATGCTCTGTATGACATTAGATCATGGAGGAATGTTCACCAGTCAAGTTAATCATTTCTCAGTATGCTCTAACATCCTGGAATAATATCTGTGTTCCATCTGGCTAAGATCAGCAATTTCTATTTTACCATCTAGTAATCAGTATTATCCTAACTGTGCTACCCCGTGTATTTGATTTGGCTGTACAAACCCTTTTTAAACTCTTTCTCCTTGCCCATTATCTATTTATTGTCCATGAAGAATCACGCGGACCCTGTTCTCGTTTTTTAAAAAATCAGGGTTTGGCTTTCACATGTATTGGTATTCAGATATTTGTGGTACCCAAATTTCCTGGTAAATTTTGACATTTAACTCTGAGGAAAGCAGCATGAAAGTTGCAATAAGAAACTTCTAAAGCTCTGTGAGCACTGTTTGATACTCAACAGATTTTATTTCCAGGAAATCCTGTTCTCTGAAGAAGCTGTTATGGTCTATTGGACCATATCCAATAATTATTAGCACACAGTATCCTACCTTGAGAAAGATCTAGGAGCTGTATTTACACGTTCAGCTGTCATAGATCCAAAGTAGCCATTAGTAATGATTAGGTAAATAGAATAACTTCAAATGTCCCTAAATACATATTTGCAGGATAATAGGCTATTGGGTGAGGTGTTCCTCTTTTAAAGAAGCCCAGTTTTTGAAGGAAATTCCGATTAGGTTACAAGCATGCTGGGTAAGGCTGCCCTCAGTTGTGTGTCTTACCAGCTAACATATCACGGTTGTATCTGACCACGTCCTGGCATTCTTTGGGTTTGTGAAGGATGTTGTGGAGTGTGTGACATTGACTTAAGGCAAAGCTCAGGATACGAACCAGTATTCTAAGTGTTAGAGCAGAGGCTTTTGCTGACATGCCCCCAGAGTTAGTAATAGATGTCTATGTGTTAGTATCCTTATTTCATAAAGTCTAACAGAAATCAGTCATTCACACTCAAGTAACCAATGGTCTCATTCACGTCTCACCTATGCATTATAAAGATTAAGACTTTACAGTCTGGAGCCAGACTGCCTGAAATTCGACATGCCAGTTGTGGAGACTTGTCCAATATCTTCAGCCTCCGGAACCTTAGTTTCCACATCAGTAAAATAAGGATGAAAACAGTATCCAAACGTATGATTGTTGCCAGGCTTACTTGAGTGGAAACAAGGTAGACATTTAGGGCAGAGCCAGACATACTGTAAGTTCTCAGTAAGGGCTTCTTATAACTTTTTGCTTCTAGCCAAATTATATGAAGTCCAATAAAATATTTTACACTAATCAGAAGCTCTACTCGGCAATGGTATGTGTCTCAAATTAATTTTTATTAATATTAAATAACGGGGCCGCCTGGGTGGCTCAGTTGGTTAAGCGACTGCCTTCGGCTCAGGTCATGATCCCGGAGTCCCGGGATCGAGTCCCGCATCGGGCTCCCTGCTCGGCAGGGAGTCTGCTTCTCCCTCTGACCCTCCTCCCTCTCATGCTGTCTCTCATTCTCGCTCTCAAATAAATAAAATCTTTAAAAAAAAAATTAAATAACGTATTTCTAAGATGTCTCTTAAAACCTCGTTTATACAAGGGAGAAAAAAATGAAAGGGGTCACTGGTGGTAAAAATATTGGGAATCACTGTGTTTGGGGTTATTTTAAAGACTCTTTCGTTTACACTGGATAGACATAGCATCCAAAATTGTAAAGGGAACACCTCCTCAAGAGGACTCAGTCTTTAGAAGCACTATAATCTTAATATAATAATAACAATAGTGACTTGGCAATTGCACACCGTGTCTGATTCTGGCTCTCTTGATTTCCCATTTAAATATCCAAGGAGACTCAGAAAAGTATAAAAATGAAAGTGGAAATTGATTAACACTCGAATATAAAAATCTGGGAGGAATCTCCACTAGATAAGGAGCCAAAGAGAAAGAAAAACCTGCTCAGGATGGTACAAAACTTAAAATGCAAAGCACCAAAATTAAAGCTCACACTGGAGGGAGTAGCTGCAGACAGTGTCACCATCACTGAAGACTAGAAAGCCTTCCTGTCCACTCCCCAGCCAAGCCAGGTACCTGCCTCTTTGTTCATTGTCTGAGTTTCCAGGACAGCTTCTGCATTCTTCTTCCATATCACTTGCCACATCATATTGATACTATCTGTTTATAGGTCTAAATCTGAATCTAAATTGTAGGAACCATGTACTAGTCATATCTGCATCTCCAGTAACTGAAGGGAACTGAACAAAGAGAGTGAAGTAGCTCTGGGATATGCAGAGGTGTTTACTGGAGTTGTTGGCTGAATACCTAGCTGCACATGTGTGAAGTGAGATTCCACGTGGATAGGAAAAGAATCACCAGAAAGCAGTTGATGAAACAATTTCTGGAGCTCATGCAAAGCTGAAGATTATTCCTGCTTTGACCAGTCAAGGTGGAGAGACTTCCTGATATGTGGACATGGGCGGTGGTGTGCTGATGGTGAGCAGGCTTGTACAAACTTGACATAGCTGATTGTTAACTTCCAGGGATTTTGAGAGCTGCTTGATGTCACATTGGTGGATTGAAACTGGTCATAGTAGGAAGTAAACAAACACTATAAATTGGGTTTTTATTTTTTTCCTTGAGAACCAGTTGTTAAATATTCACCAGCATGTCACTGAGCACCGTGTAGATCTTTAGAAAGGACCATGTTTTAGTAGTTTAGTAGTTTCGCCCTAGGACAAAATCTACCCTAAAAAGAAACAAAAACTAAAACTTAAAAGGCAAGCCTCAAAAGGATCAAGCTGATCTACAAGTAACTTAACCTTAACTTATCCTCAGTTAAGATTGGACACTCTTGAATGTAATACAACAAAATCCAGTTCTTAACACAATAGCTTTCATAATCATATGAGTAGCCTTACATCTATTAAATAAATTTGATTCATTATCAAAATCCTTTTCACAAAGAAAACTCCAGGCCCAGAGGGTCTCGCTGAATTCTATGAAACATTTAAGGAAGAAATAAAACCAAGTCTATACAGAATTTTTCTAGAAAATAGGAGAGGAGGAAATACTTCCTAATTCAAGATGCTAGGAGACCAACATCACCCTGCTACCAAGGGTACAAGGCAAGAACATTCCAAGTCTTACATTACATTACATTACATTACATTACATTACATTACATTACATTAAAGGAAACTGCCTACCAATATTTCTCATGAACATAGATATAAAATACTTAACAAAATATATTTTTTAAGATTTTATTTATTTATTTGACAGAGAGAGACAGGTGAGAGAGGGAACACAAGCAGGGGGAGTGGGAGAAGCAGGCTTCCCGCTGAGCAGGAAGCCTGATGAGGGGCTCAATCCCAGGACCCTGGGATCATGACCTGAGCCAAAGGCAGAAGCTTAACGACTGAGCCACCCAGGTGCCCCAAACAAACCAAACCCATCAATAAGTATACTAATGAATGATGAGCCAGTGTCACTTATCCCAGGAATGGGATGTCAGTTTAACATTTGAAAAATCAACCCATATAATTCACCGTATTAACACATTAATGAAAGAAGTCAGACATGAGACTCTGTACTAGATGATTCCATTTATATGAAATTCAAGAAAAGGCAAAACTGGAGTGGCAAGAAGCCGATCAGTGATTGTCTGGGACTGGGCTAGAAGGAGGGGATGTACTGCAAAGAGGCACAAGGAAACTTCAGGGGGTAATCGGAATGTTACCTTTCTTTTTTTTAATTGAAGTATAATGAACATATAATGTTATATCAGAAACTATTCTGATGCATAAAATAGTGATTGGTCAAATGTTACATTTCTTAATAGTGGAAATAATTATGTGACATTTATCAAAATTTATCAAACGGTACACTTAAGATGGGGGGATTTCACTTAATGTAAATTATACCTCAATAAAGCTGGTTTAAACATTTTTTTCAGCCTAAATCAGCAAATGCAGCTTCTCTCCTTTCTCTAGTTCTCCTCTTTCCCTTCCTTGTTTAGCCTAGTAACACCTTAGCACAACATCAGCCCTAGGTGGCTGGTCCAAGTGCCCTGGCCTGCCACCACCAGAAATGGGAGTCATTCATGGATTTTCTCCTTGGAGAGTCTCTGAGAAAAGGTGAAGTATGGACTTCCAGGCTCCTCCTTCCTTTCCTGCTTTTGTCAAGTGAGTGAAGGTTTAAGGTTGGGCCTCCTGATGGACTCTCTTTGTTTCAGTCAGAAACATTTATTCATTTATCAGTGACAATAAATATGTCAAGTGACCAGATTTTAGAGCTGGTTTTGTATGAGCTTGAAGAAGTGAACAAGTTGCTTAACATTCTTGGCTTTAATATCATCCTTCAAAAAAATGAAGATTGATAATTCCTAAAGTATTTCCAATAAAATCTGAGTCCTCATTTCCCTGAGGAAAGACTTCTACAGAATTAGTACTCTTTTCTCACAGCATTGCTTAGAACTGTTCATCTGCTTTCTATTTATAACTTCCAAAATCATGTCTTTTAATATTTTAATGCCCAATCATATTCAGTTCAGTAGATTTAATATACAATAATACCTCATCCATCTAGCACTCAGCTCTCTTGATTTCTCAATTCTCCGGAATAAAATCAAGGATCAGATGAAAAGCTTTGAAATAGGGAGGAGGAGAGGGGCTCTGAGCTGTCTATTCAAAGACTGGGGAATTTTTCTAAAAGAAGAAACCCATGGGCTTCCTTAGGGTTAACTCGCTGGGAACTTTACAACCAAATGCAATAAGATTAATGAATTTGTTCTCAAAGCCATGCTAGATAATCATCAGCAAATTAAAAGGTACTGACAAACCAATTACAAGGGAAGAGATAGAAAAGCCATAAAATATGGGTACAATAAAATACAAATGATTCTTTTTTTTTTTTAAGATTTTATTTATTCATTTGAGACACAGAAATACAGAGAGAGAGAGAGAGAGCATGAGCAGTGGGAGAGGCAGAGGGAGAGGAAGAAGCAGACTCCCCGCCGAGTCAGGAGCCCGATGTGGGACTCGATCCCAGGACCCCGGGATCATGACCCGAGCCGAAGGCAGACGCTTAACCATCTGAGCCACCCAGGCGCCCCAATACAAATGATTCTATTGTAGAAAATAAACTGTTGTGTACACATACTTCCAATAGGTCCTGAGGGAACTACTGGTATTTTGGAGCTAAATACAATTACTAATCCCATTAATACTACTCTCTTGTGTTCTAAGGGACAACTCCCAGATTTCCAGAAAACTAGATGGATTCTCCAGAATGACTCAACCTTTGACAGTTTTGGAAAGCTGATGTCGACTATAGTATATTTTATTTTGCAACTGTTTCATATGTGTAAATGTTGTGTTCTTTACCATCCTGAAGCTCCCTGAGGGGAAGGCCAGGTCATATACGTCTCTGTGCCTCGCACACAACCGTCTTCATCTATATTGTGAGACCAGTGACATCACCTTCACATGGGTGTAGTTTAGGGAAGGGACCCAAGTGCCCAGACAGAGAGGCTGGCACATAGCTGTTCCTCAGTTAATGTTGGCGGAAAGAATGACGTTAGTGTGTTGTGCAGTTCCAGAAGTACTTGAATTTTTTATTGATTTAGGGATAACTGTGCTTTCTTCAAAGCTGCATCACGTGCTTAGAGTGCCATCCTTTCTCTCTCAAAAATTTACTAATCCTCCCTACACAAAATAATTTCTGAAATCCCACAAATTCCCAAAGATTTGGTCTGAAGGTTTCTCTTCAATACCACAAAGAGTAGATTGCAAACTCCCATGGCCTTTGTCCCTATGTTCTTCCCAAAATGTTCTTGCTCTGGGGAAGAACTCAAAATTTCTCTGATCTCTGACTCATATGCGACACAAATAGTTTACAGATTGGGCTTAAGATTTCTATTTTAACTTCTTTTTTCTCTTTCTATATTCACATCACATGGTTATATTACATGCTTCTAGTGTCTTGGCAAAAAGTACCTTTGTAATGACTATTTCAGTTTCCTGTAGGCAATTAGATGCTTAAAAATATCTTAAGAAATATGATTGAGGGAGTCAAGGATTCAAGCACTTCCAAAAGAATATTTTCATTGGATGCATTCTGACAGCAAAATATTATAAAACGAAAAAAGGAGAGCATTCATTTGTGACTGACTCTTTTGCAAACTTCTGGGACAGGTCAAGTCTACTGCGTACCTCTTGTATAGCTAATGTAGGGCTATGTGAGGAAGAGGATACCAAAGTGATAGAATCCAACAGAACAATTTGACATGAGTATTTAATACATTTAATTTGTCTTTGTATAAATATAATAATAAAACACATTTTAATCTTGGCAAATTCAAGAAGAGAAATAACGCCCCACGTTCCCACCACCCTGACAAGACTATTTGTATAGACTTTAGAAATGCTATGGGGATAGTCCCTAGGAGAAAACCCAGTTCCTGCCCTGGAGGAGTTGTAGATCTCGGTGGGAGGAGACAAGAGCTACACAGTTGATGAGGTTTCAAACTAGGTGAAACCATGTATAGTTTCCAAGTGCTAAATGGAATTTACAAAGTATTTACAAAGGAGAAAAAAAGAGAGCGTATAGAACTTTGCTTCCAAAAGTGCTTCAAAGTATGAGAAACTACCCAAAAAACAAGATTCTCTCTTCCAGTGACCCACTGGCTGAATGACAAGCACTGGGGAAATGTTCCCGCCACCAGTAACGCCCACTGAGCAGGTGGGAGACAAGCCAAACCTTCAAGTTGGGTTATGAGAGGTTTTTCAAAGCTTTATTCTTATTACACCTCTGCTTCGATATAGCTTGACACCTCTGTAGAGTCCTGGCCAAAACAAACTCAAAGTTAGGCCTGAACATTTGGGCAGATACTAAAACACTCCACAGCTCGAAGATGCTCGCCATTCTCCTGGAACAAATGGCCGCCTGAGTAAAGCAAGCAGTCAGGAATATTTGTGCTGGGACATTCTTAAAATGTGTACTTAGATGTGCAGGTATGTGCCAGATTTCCCCACTCGATGAAAAGCACTGCCTCCTTGATCCTGGGTGGGTGGCATTCTCTTTTTGCGAAATGGTGTCAGGGCTGGTTTCCACTCTAGGCACAAGATTTTGCCATTAGTTAGGATCTTCGGATTTATACCTGAAGTGTCTAGTTTTGAAATTCAAATTCCATGCAGCTTAAATATTATTTGCTTCTCTCAAATCAAGTTTGAAAAACAATAAACAAGGTAATAAATGTCCACTCGAATGCTGCTAATTCCCTGGCCTGCTAATATTTCTAGATTCTTTCCAAATCACAAACATTATGACTTAACCTGGAGATTCCAGAAAATTGGGTAAGCAGGGATTCACTCTAAATATCACCTAAGATAGAACAGAATCATGGAATATTAGAGCTGTGCATGAGTATTGGAGATGATCGAGTCTCATTTCTCCATTTGACAGTGGAGATTTTGAGAGAGTAGAAGATTATCAAGGTAATGTCAGAGCTAATTAGTGGGAGAAGCCCTATGCGTGCTTCCACCTTCGTGAACATTCAACGAGCCATTTGTTGAATGTCTTGCCTGTGTTAAGAACTTGCATGTTCTTGTCTCTGGATTTGTCAAGATGGAAAAATTTCTCAAGGAGTTTACATTCAAAATTACATTCAAGATTGCTTATCATTTGATCTTAGAAAAATGTTAAATAGTTAATATTTAATACTTTCTTTGGTTAAAAATGTCTTTCTTAACCATCTCCATTTAAGGAGGATGGCAGTAATGTGCTTCAGTTCCTAAAAACTAAAGGGGATCCTCATTATCCCAATTATCCAGGTGTCTAAGCTCTGACACTGTGTGAGGACGCAAGAGCTGTTTTAATAAGAAAATTTTCACTAAATGAATTTCCACTTAAAAACTAGTGACCAAACAACACTTCTCACTCAGCAAGGTATTTATCTTCATCCTTTGGGTCAACATTTTTGTTGGTCCGTCTTTCCCCGATCATTAAAAACATCCACATAATGCCAACTGGTTGCAAAATAAAATTGAATCCTTTACTTCAAGAATTCATAAAGTATATCAAGTTTATGTGGAAGATCTGTTCAACCACATGCAAGGCCATTGATAAATGGTTAATGGAAGAGAAAATCATGAGAACGGGTGACTAAAAAATTTATTCCCAAAAAGAACGGTCCAGGGGCCCCTGGGTGGCTCAGTCTGTTAAACCACAGACTCTTGATGTCTGCTCAGGTCATGATCTCACGGGTCGTGAGATTGAGCCCTGCCTTGGGCTGCACACTGGGCGCTGGGCGGGGAACCTGCTTAGGATTCTCCCTCTCTCTCTGCACCTACCCCCCACCCCTACCCCACCCCTGCACTCATGCACCTGCGAGCTCTCTCTCTGTCTCTCTTAAAAAAAAAAAAAAGTCTGAGTATCCTTGAATTAAGAGAAGCCCTTGAAAAAATTAATAAAGTTCTTGGATATTTTTGCAAAAATTCTGCTTTATAGGTTGAAACTCAAACAAGAAGTAGAGGCCATTGTATTCTGCCAGCTTATATTTTTTTTTTTTCAGAAAAATCACACACTCCAAGAGAGAATGAATACTTAGGTCATTCTTTGTTTGTGCTCAGAATACAGCACGGTTTTAATTTAAATACGTGTTTTATATACAAAATAAGATAAACTTATTTTTAAGATTTTTAGTTTGATTCTTAAATATCTAGTTCCCATCACTTTTTAGTTTGGAATTTTGTTCTCAATTTCAAGTATACTTTATAGCCATGATTTTCAGTAATGGAGATGACCTGTAACTGGAGAGATGAAGGACCAGAAAGTGCAGCAACTTTTCTAGGGTCTCACATCTAGTAGTGGCCGCACTGAGTCACCGAATGCTCCTGCCCCCAGAGATTGCTAATCTCTGCCCAAAGAGGTAAAGAATTCACCTTGCATTTAATGTGGTTTTCCCAATCAAGGGAAGAATTTGATGGCAGGGGAAGAAGTAAAAGATGCTGAGGAAAGATCTTATGGAAGATCAAATAAAATTTGTTTTCCCTTCACTTTAGCTAAAGAAATGACATGTCTAAAATTGATCCTAATCCTAAACGTACATTCCAGGGATAAGACTTGCCCATTTTAAAGTGCAATTAAGAGACACACTTAAGATAGGGATTAATCTTGATTATACTGTTTGGGGTTCTTTTTTAAAGAGAGACTACACAGAGGAAACGGTGACACTCCCCAGCACCATCACCTCAGCTGCCTCGCTCCTGCAGCAAGTGACAATATAAGGCTAGAAGGAGTTCCAAGGTGTTATGGACTGAATGTTTGTGCCCTCCCAAATTCATATGCTGAAGCCCTAACCGCCAGTGTGATGGCGTTTGGAGGTGGGGCCTTTGGGAGGTAATGAGGGTTGGATGAGGTCATGAGGGTGGGGCCCCACGATGGGATGATGCCCTTGTAAGAAGAGGAAGAGACCAGGAGGCAATCATGTGCTAGCACTCTCTCTCTCTCTCATTCTCTCTCCCTCTCTCCTGCTACATGAGGACACAGAGGGAAGGTGGTCATCTGCAAGCCAAGAAGTGAGCCACACTAGGAACTGAATCTGCCACCACCTTGATCTTGGACTTTCCAGCCTTCAGAACTGTGGGAAAATAAACGTTTACTGTTTAAGCCACCAGTCTGTGGTATTTTGCTAAGAGCTAAGACACAAGGTCTCCAGACCAGGTTTTGGTTCTAACTTGGTGGTTTTCCAGGAGGCCACAGTTCCCTTTCCTGTAGACATGAAGGAGACATCAGCATCTGGAGCCAGTAGGCTAGAGATGTGCTGTCTCACTCAGAAGGACAGGGACCGGCCTGCCTCTGCATCTCAGAGAACAAGGTACCGCTCCGTCACCGCTGGGCTGTGCCTTGGCCCTAGACACCCTAAACTAGTGATATTACTTCACCTGTCCAGTAGCCCTTGGACAAATTCAGGGGCAGTCAGTCTAAACAATAAATATTGAGGCCTCTGCTCTGCCCTTGAGAACACAGGGATCTCACCTTTCATCATTTTAGGGACTAGCTGGGGGAGGGCAGGGCATCCCTAGGCTATCAGGCCAGGCTCAGGCCTACACACTGCCCAGACCTCCAATCCACCAGATTTACTTGCTTCTTGGCACAGAGCATGAGGGAAATCCAACAATTTCTGCCCTTGACGATGATGCCCTTGGTGACCGTGTCGTGGTGACGGAGGGAGCCCAGATGGGGTGGATGGAGAGTGAGTTTCCTCAGCAGCCCCTGGTGGCTACTCCCCATGACGTCCTATCAGCTGCAGCCCGTCCCAGGGGTTCTGCCTCCTCCCTGCGCAGCTGCAGTGCCCAGGGCCCTCAGTAACTCCCAGCAATGAGGCCTGTTCTCCCCATGCTCTTTCCCTCCCATCCTCACACCACTGGTTTCTGGAACCACCAGAAGGCTCTGGGGCTGGGCTGCACCACTCTCTTAGCATGCCACCAGAGGGTGGCTCCCAGCAGGGCCCCCTGCAAACCCCAGGTTGGCAGCGGGGCTGTTGGTCTCTGTCTCTGCCCCGAAGACACCCCCAGCACCACAGAGTTCAGCGTACCTAACACAAGGCATTAGCTCACCCCTCCATCAGCCTCAACAGCGGGCTCCTCCAAAGCCCACTGTCTCAACTAATGGCAGCACAAAGCTCATCCGCCAGTCCAGAGACCTCTCCCCTCTTTCCTCACAGTCAGCTGAGCCAAGACTTCTAGTCTAGGCCAGAATTCTGAGCTCTTCCCGTTCCCGGCCGTATACAACTGACGCTATTGAGCTGCATCCCCACCGGCTTCTCAGACTCCCGCCTTCAACTTCTCTAACTTATTTCTGACCCAACCATACTGATCCGTTCCTGCGCATGCTCAGTTATCCCTGGCAGTTTCCCATTATTGACAATTTTAAATCCAAACACCTCAGTGAGACCTGCGGGACTACACCCCCAGGACCCGATCCTGCTTCCCTGCGCCACCTGTCATGTGCTCTACCTTACACCCTGCACTCAGGCTTCCTTGGAATATTCGTTGTATGTATTCCAGGAATTCACCCTAAATGTCCCTGCTGTGTCCCCTCCCCCAGAAAGGCCCAAGCTTGCTGCCAATTTTTTAATCCCAATTCCAGTTCAAATGTTACAGTTCTTTAGTTAGCTTTTCCACCATCTTCTCAAACTGAATTTATGCTCTGTTTCCCAAGTTCATGCGTCACTTTGTTAATTAATAGGATGACCCTGTGTTCCTGTTTGCTTGGGACAGTCCTGGTTTATGTCCGATGTTCCCGATTATCTAGCTAGCTAGCTAGCTATCCATCTATCTATTTATTTATTTGGGGGGGGAGCAGAAGAGGGAGAGAGAGAATCTTAAGCAGGCTCCACACCCAGCGCAGAGCCCAACACAAGGCTCGATCTCACGACCTGAGCCGAAACCAAGAGTCAGATGCTTAACTGACTGAACCACCTAGGTGGCCCCTGACAATTTATTAATAATTTCCTCTTTTTGTTCTCAAATGTCCAGATTAGGATAATACATGATATGGCCACTATATACAACTAATCCTTGTATTCTAAAACCTTGTATTCTAATTCTTTATATACTTATCTATGTCCCTCCCACCCTATCCCTAGGTTTGAGGTCAGGAATGGCCACCTCTCTCCAAGTTGTCTTTCCCCAGGCCCAGCCAGTGCCACAGAGTAAGTAGATGCTCACTATTATTTAAGTGCGCTTTTGTTGGGCCCCAAGGGATGAATGTGATTTGAAAAAGCAGAGAGTAGAGACATTTTTAAGATTATTATATTATAGTGGTATTAGGGGTAATACTGAGATATTTCATTGCAGAAAATATACTTAATTCCAAGTGCATCCGAGCCTTGACATGAGGATTTCCTGATCTGTTGAACAAGAACACACATGAGGCTCCAGAACATGAATTTAGGGCCCTAAATACATGCTGAACATTTAAAGAATAATGGTTTAAAAAGATGTCAGTTTACTGGCCTGCTTTGGATGCCCACATGTCTCAATTCAGCCCTAAATCTAAAGATAAGCAGTAAGGAGGAAAAATTAAGAAAGATAGTCTAGATGTTAGTGATATGTCATGCACTAAGGCATATAAATGTTATTGGAAACTGTTCCCATTTTTGTAAATACGTAAGTGAGTGTATAACTGGTGCATTCGTGTATGTGTGAGTGCATGCGTGTGTGTACTGGGCACATGGAGGGATGGTCTAAGTCATGCTGTCACTGTAAACCCGGTGATCTCCAGACACCCACGGGCAGCTGGAAAATGATTCCTGAGTCTGATCCCAGGCCTCAGGACAAAAACTCTTCAACCTCCTATAACAAGAACTGCCCTATGACTCATCTGGAAGGCAAATGGATAGAAACAGAAATCATCAGGGCAGAGGCATGGTGAGGCAAGCATCACAGCACTGTCTGGGGGAAGTGGCTGGTACTGGGGGAGGGCATGTTTAAGTACAGCAAGGCATGCATTGGGATTGTTCTCTTGACTGTCTCTAGTGGTTGACACTGGGGTGCTAGGGTCATCAGTCTTAATGCCACATGGAGCACAGAGCTTTGCAGTCCCCTCAAGTTTGAGGTTGTAAAGGTACAAGGCAGCTTCCACACTTGCATTCACCTGTTGGAGAACAGAATGAAAGTGCACAAGGCCACAAGAATGTAGAGACGGTCGGTGACCCCTCAGGGTCTGGGGACCCAGCATCATCACAGGACTCTGGGGAGGGGGTATTCTTGCAGAGACAATGAAAGCTGTTTGATGAGGTCAGGGCCACCAAGGAGGAGGACAAGATGAGCAAGGCCAGGTGGCCATTCTTGAGCTGTATAAGATCCCAAGAACTCTGAAGGACCAAAGAAAAGCATGAGGGATTAGGAGACTCAAGGTTTTGAAAAGGAGATTAAGTCAAAGAAATACTAATTTGTTGCAAATAGCATGACTCTGCTGGACATCCCCAACACCAGCTGGTCGTTCTTGGGAAACACTGGTGTGTGTGTATATGACTGGATTTACTGAGTTTACAAGGGGGATACGTTCACATCTGGACAGCTACAAATCCCACTCCTGGCTGCTTACATCTTGAACGGTTTCTTAGACAGTGGAGAGAGAAGGAGACAGCTTGCTCATCCTGGGAGTGCTCAGCAGCTACGTTTGGAGAGGAATTTCATTGTTGTTCCCATCCCGGGTTTTCTGGTCCTGATGGCATCTGGAATAAACAGCCTGATGCAGAAGTGAAAACAGAACCTTCAGGAAGGCAGAGTAAATGGGTGTCGATGTGATCAGAGGCTCTGAGTTCTAAGGAAGCATCCCAGGACTTAAAAACATTTCTTTCACGTATGCCCCTGACAGAGGCACCGGAGATCTGAAATCCTGGGATTTCAGCCACACTCTGTGGGTGTTTAATGCTGTTTGTGTATTGTTTTGATGTATTTTTCTGGATGGAGGTTGTTTCTAATAGATACTGCATTCACATGGTTGGGACACTATAGATGTAACTTCTTAGTTGATACATATTAAAGTCTCCCCACCTCCCCTTCCCACTTGGCACCCAGTTGTTGCTCAGTCACACCACCATTGCCCTTAGTATTCAATGTATCCTTCTAGCATCTCTTTCTACACAGACAGGCAATATAAATATATATTCTCACCTCCCTCCCATATTCAAAGGTAACATATTATATATATATTATATATATATAATATTTATTTTATTTTATTTGTTTTATTTGTGCTTCTGTGTTTTCTTAATTAAAAATTTTTTTACTTAAAAAGTAGGAGTCTGACACACTTCCATATCAGAAGTTTCCTTATTATTTTAAAACAGTTTCTTATAATTGTCATTTAGGTTGTATAAAATATCTTGTTATTACAAATAACTTGGCAAGAATGGGTCCAGAAGAACATTGTCATAATGGTCATTTTGCACAGATGCAAGTATATCTGGAAAACAAATTCCCAGAGGTGGAAAAGGATATATGGGTTTGTAATTCTGACAGATATTGTGTGTGTCTGTGTGTGACCCTTTATTTTGGAATCATTTTAGATTTATAGACAATTTGCAAAGATAACACAGAGTTCCCAGACTCCTAACAGTATAGACATTGAAAATTTTTATGTAATCAACTCTATCCATCTTTTGCTTGTAATTTCAATTTTTGCAAAAAAAAAAAAAAAATCCATGGTGTTTGTTTAGTTATTTTTCGGTTTCACCTTTTACATTGAATTATTTAATTCATCTGAATTTATTTTGGTATATGATAAGGAGAATGATACCTCACAATTTAAGAATTTAATTTTCCCTTTCTATGAAAATTTCCAAGTATCCTGAGATCTTTCATTGGCTAATACTTCCCTTATGTCCTGGTATGCAATTCTGCTATTATTATATATGGAATTTTTATTCAGACTTGGGTTTATTTGTGGGCTTTCTCTTCTGTTACGTTGATCTGGCTTTTAAGTATTAGTGCTTTGGGGACAATTTCCTATTTTAATTGACTCATTTTTTCCCATTGGTTTTTAAACTGATTTTCTTGGATTCATAGGGAAGCCATTATGTTTGCATTGTGTTTGTTAATATGGTAATTTTGTCTCCTTTTAAAAGAATATTTATTGTTCTTGCTTTCATTCCTTATTTTTATCCTTAGTTTTATTCCATTGGCTAGAAATGAGGAGGTAGAAAAAAGATGGAATCAAGTGCACAGAGAGAGGAGCCTCACCTTAGAAGGAGAGAAGAAGTCCTCTTTCCATTGGGTCAATAGGGAGGGACAAATGGGTTCAGAGAAGTGGGAAATGGGAAGGCAGGGAGCTGAAGACCTTCTCCTCTGATGGTTCATGTGTCTGTGGAGTATGAGGCAAGATCGTCTTAGAGATTGTGGATGGAGAGGTAGAGGAAGGAAATGAATGAATGAGCAACTTCCTCTGGGAAGGATGGCAGGGGCATAAGGTTCTCAGGTTCTCAGGTCCTCAGGTTAAGAACCGGGTTTTAGTTAAGATGAGAAGGTAAAAGGAACATTGTGAGAAGAGACTGGGGATGTAGGAATGTGTGTTCTAAAAGGGCACTGTGGAAATCTTTAGGAGTGAGAGGTGCAGTAGAAGTTTGAGTCATGGAGATGAGGGTCCAAGTACTATGGGCATGGAGCACTGGAGCAGATAAGTGGTCAGGGAAGTCTCTAACTGGGATCTGACCAAGCAAGACAGGGCTGTGAGACAAGGACATGTTAGTTGGTGCAAAGTTTCTAAAAAGAGCAAGGTCAGAGTCCCGTGGTGCACAGGCAAGTGTGGAGGTGGAGAGAAGTTGCCACAGTGGGAATTGATTATCCTTCTAAGGGGGTCCCAGTCCAAGAGAGCAGACAAGCAACAAGTCCCTCATTGTGTGTTAAAATTCAACAATCCAAGAACTTCCACGGCTGGCTAAAATGGAGTGTGCTCACCACTACAGTCTATCTCTTCTACTGATTTTGACAAAAATTCTAGACCAAATAAAAAGCAAATATTTGAGGGCCCTGAAAAGTACAGACTAGTAGGCAGACTGGGGAGGGATGTCAGACTTAAATGACAGTAAGTTTCTTGGGTTTGTTTGTTTGTTTGTTTGTTTGTTTGTTTTGTTTGCTTTTATTTTTGTTTTCTCCTTTATCTCCTGGCTTTGACCTGAGTGAGGTCCGAGTTGCTGAACTGCAGGTACAGTTAGGCAAAGCTCTGAGGGAAACCTCCTTTTTCTGGCCGAAAGACCAGGTAAAAGGGTCCTTGTGGGCCAGAAAGTGTGGAAGAAACCCTCATTGTTTTCTTTTTCTTTTTTCCCCTCTCTTTCCTGCCCCCATTGCAGTGACAGCAGTGATATAGACAAAAAACTGGAGAAAGAAGTTCCTCTGATCCTAAGACCAGGACCAAAAAACATAGGGACAATTCCCACTATTTTGTCCTCTCTTTTCTCTTGTCACTTTTCCCCTAGGGTTGCCCCATGATGTAGAACTGTGAGCCAGCACATGAGTATTAGTGAGGAGGGGTTAAGAGTACTAAAACTCTTAGACAAACCTATATATCTGGTCAGAAAAAAAAACAGGGCAAGAAGCCCATGGAGTTAGAGATGGGGATGAGTGGTGGTAATTCTGCAGAGAAGAAAGTTGGAGAAGTGGCCACCATAATTCTGCATATGAACCAACACCAATCCCCAGCTGACCATTGAACTGCACAAGTGTGGAACAGACCCAAAGAATCATAGTAAAGGCTTTGAGAACTGAACTATGACATAAACACTGACCAACTACCAGACTAAACTCTGAGTTGCACATGCATGGGACAGAGTCCATAGCACAGCAAAGGCTCTGAACAGCAAACTAACATTGGACATACCACCTACAGTAGTTGAGATTGAACTTGCAGTCTGAACATAATCAGTTTGATTACCTGTTGAAATAAAATAAATACTCTTCAGAGGATTTTAATAGGACTCAGAGTCTCACAACATAATATTTAAAGTGCTCAGAATACAATCTGAAATTACCCAACATGCCAACAACCTGGAAAATGTGGCTAATTCTAAAGAAAAGATAATTAACAGATGTTACTCCTGGGATGACCCAGATGTTAGAATGATCAGACAAACACTTGAAAGCAGTCTGATAACCATACTTCATGAGATACAGGTGTACATTTTTGTTTTTGTTTTTGTTTTTTTAAAGATTTTATTTATTTATTTGACAGAGAGAGACACAGCGAGAGAGGGAACACAAGCAGGGGGAGTGGGAGAGGGAGAAGCAGGCTTCCCGCAGAGCAGGGAGCCCGATGCGGGACTCGATCCCAGGACCCTGGGATCATGACCTGAGCTGAAGGCAGTCGCTTAACCAACTGAGCCACCCAGGCGCCCCCAGGTGTACATTTTGAAAAGAATGTAAAGACAGACATTCTCACCAGAGGAAAAAGCCCACTTTTTTAAAAGCCAGAAAGTTTTAGTAGAACGAAAAAAGATATCTAAAAAAAAAGAATTCATCGGATGGGCCCAATAGAAGAACAAAAATGACAAAAGAAAAAGTGAGTGAATCTGAAGATAAATCAGTAGTAATTTTCTGATCTGAAGAACAGAAAGATAACATTTTAAAACACACAAATTGAGCCTTAGGGACTTATGGGATATTAAAAGTCCTACACTTAAGTCATTGGAATCCCAGAATGAGAGGAGATTAATGCAGAAACAATATTTAAGGAAATGAGGGTGAAATCCCAGAATGAGAGGAGATTAATGCAGAAACAATATTTGAGGAAATAAAGGTGAAAATTTTCCACATTTTGTGAAAGACATAGATATACAAATTCAAAAATATCAATGAATCCCAAGCAAGACGAACTCACAGAAAACCAAAAAATAGTAATCAAATTGACAAAAACAAAATACAAATATATATATAAAACAGCCAGAGAAAATGACACATTATGTATATGAGACACTAGTCAATGACTGCAGATTTCTTAACAGGAACCATGGAGGTCAGAAGACAGTGTAAGAGAGAAATGCTCAAAAAGAATTGTCAACCAAGCTTGATATCCATTGAATATACTCCTCAAGGCAAAATAGAGACATTTTCAAATGAAGGAAAACTAAGAGTTTGTCACCAGAGGGTCTGCTCTACAAGAAATGTTAAAGGAAGTTCTCCAGCTAAAGGGTAATGATATTGAAGGGAAACCTAGAACTGTGGGAATGAAAAAAGATGAAGAGCAGCAGATGAAGTCTAGATAAAAATAATAGACTATTTTTCTTAAGTTCTTAAAAATATGTATGATCATTGATAGCAAAAATCATTTTATATAGTTTAGTGCTAATGGAATTGGTGGGGATAGAAATGATGCAAGCTGCATCTCCTTGGGAGAACTATTGAACAGTTTCTTATAAAGTCAAACATACATATACCACATGACCCAGAAATCCTGCTCCTAAATATTTATCCTAGGAAATGAAAACTTATGATTATATAAAAATAATGTTTAGAGTGGTTTTATTCATAATCACCAAAAACTAGAAGCAATCCAAATGTCCTTCAACTGGCGAATGGATACATGAACTGTGGTACATCCATACAATAGACAATAGTTTACAGCTGATATGACATTCTGGAAAAGGCAAAACTATAGAGATGAAGAACAGTGTGTCAAAGGTTAGCAGTGGAGGGAGAAGTTGATGACAAAAGGGCAGCACAAGGGAATTTGCGGGGGAGCGATGGAACGATTCTGTACCTTGAACATGATGGTGATTGCATGACTCTGCATTTCTCAAAACTCAGAACTGAACACCAAGACATTTCATCATTCTTTTTTTTTTAAAGATTTTATTTATTTATTTGTCAGAGAGAGAGAGAGATAGCACAAGCAGGGGGAGCGGCAGGCAGAGGGAGAAGCAGGCTCCCAGCCCAGCGGGATCCCGATGGGGGACTAGATCCCAGGACCCTGGGATCATGACCTGAGCCGAAGGTAGATGTTTAACTGACTGAGCCACCCAGGTGTCCCCATTTCATCATTCTTTATGTAAATTTATAAACACATTTTTAAAAATTTAGCAGTCTGTTAATATCTTCAATTTCTAATGTCCCTCCCTTAAGTCAACATACATATTTTTAAAAGCTAAATGCAAACTGAACTCTTGTAAATTTAAATATTTAAAAATTCACTAAGGGAGCTTGCTTTTAAAAAGAGTCTTAGTGTGAATTCCTTTACAAAGTAAACTTAGTGCATCCACTACTCACTGTGATCTATGTGAACCAGAGATTTGAATTTCATCATCTACTTAAAGGGAGGTGAATGTGTAACACAAGATTTTTCAGGCTCTTCTTTCTTTTTTCATAGCTCTGACCAAAAGTGGGTTGGGTGAGTTATTCTCACAGCCTTTCGCAGTGTCAGGACTGGAAGAAAGAGTTGGAACACTCCCAGGCAGTTCATGTCTAAGACCTGCCACTGGAGAAACCCATGTTGCCTCACTTAGGGAAGAGGACACTAGAAGGCAGGGCTGGGGGAGCGCAGGGTGCCAGGACTCGCCCTTTGTTAGACTGTGCTTCCAGCTCAAGGTCTCTGGGCCCTGAGCCCTGTTAAGCCGGATCAGGGCCACATCTCTCCTCCCTCTCTGCCAGCTTTCGAATGCCCTGATGTCGAGAGCAAACAGCAGCACCATGAGAAGGAGGAAGTGGCCTTTGTCTCAGCTTGGTGCTTGGTGATGTATGTCAGAGATGACACTTGTTCAATAAAGCAGGTAAACTTTGTGCGCGTTGTTCTGGCTGCCTTAGAGCCCCACAGTTAGCTCAGGTGCTCTGCCCCACTGGTTTGCACATCCTGGTCACATTTCCTCAGCTCTCGCTTTCCCAAGCCGTGTTTCAGGGTCAGCAGTCTTTCAAAAAATCAGACAAACTCTGCCTGTGCCCCCACGAGGAAAGTGTTCCTCACTTGGCTCAACAACTTCCTGAAAAAACAATGGATGCCAATCTCATCATGATCAATTGTGCAGCATAATAAAGGCCTAGGGGAGTTCCCTCCAGAGCAAGGCCAGTGTGGCTCCTTCTACAAATTGAAGTCTCCTTTTGTAAAAAGGAGCTAATCCACCCCTCTACACACACACACACACACACACACACACACACACACCAATTTCTCTAGCTCCAAGCTGCTTCTGCTTCTGCTTCTCTCCTCACGCCATCCAGCAGTCCCCACCTTTACAGAAAAAGGTAGTGGCATAACTAGGGAGGATATACTTATGTAAAGCACACAGTTAGCAAATAAGAAGAAATAGATCTTACTATAAATGCCCTCTCACTGAAGCAAAATACACCTAGAGTTTATTTTCTTTCTCTGGGGCTCTCACTCCAACTGAAAGGGTAAGTGAATATTACTAAAGTTTAAAAATAAAGTTCGGTGTAAGTCAAATTTAAATTGTTAATCATCTTATTATTAAGAAGCCAAAGAGTATCCACTAAGAAGGAAGTCCACAGACCCCTGGGCCAATCCATCCAATCCATTCCTCATCCTGTGCCAGGCTCACCCTGTGCTCTCTGATCAACCTGTTGAAGGAGAATAACAAGTCAGGAGGACTGGGAAATACCCCCAGACCCTGCTTTACTCAGCTGCCAAGCCAGGTTCGTCCTGAAGGACTCCATGGCTGGACCAGCCATAGGAGCAGAACTGTTTCAACAACGTTAGAGGCCTGACTTCCTCCATCCTCATGCCACATCAAACATTTTAAATTTACCCACATCCCACACTAAATAGGATTTTTACATGGCCGTGTAAGAGCTAGAAGCAGTTGAGTCATTGATATCATGTTTTATAGACATTTAATTAAAGTGTTCATTTAATTTTGATTTTGTGTTTTTCTTTTCATGTTTTGAAATTAACACATTTCTTTTTGGATTCCAAACATTCCCGCTGTCCCCTGTAAAGCTGGTCCTCCTAAGGCACTGTATCTATAGCATGGGATGCATACGGTGGCCCTTGCACAGCGGAACACAGAAATGGCACCTTTGGACCAAATCTGTGGTACGTCCAGCTCAAAATGTTTTCTTCCTTTTTTTTTTTTAAGATTTTATTTATTTATTTGAGAGAGAGACCACAAGCAGGGGGAGCGGCAGGCAGAGAGAGAAGCAGGCTCCCTGCTGAGCAAGGAGCCCGATGTGGGACTCTCTCTCAGGACCCTGGGATCATGACCCGAGCTGAAGACAGACAGTTAACTGACTGAGCCACCCAGGCGCCCCTCAAAATGTTTTCACCAACCAGGGGCCAAAATGTTTGAATAGAGGAAGAACTCATTTCTAACACCTAGTGGTAGTCAGTTTAATTTATATTACCTATTCAATCTTCACAACACTCTCTCATGTTTGGAATTAACATCCTCACGTAAAGAGAGAGGGAAAAAGGCACAAAAGTTCTTAGTGACTTGTCCAAGATCTTCCTGCCAAAAAGCAGGCTTTCGGACCCAGTTTTCAACTGAGTCCTCTCTCCTGCAAGGATAGTTTTCAACTAAGTTTTCAACTGAGTCCTCTCTCCTGCAAGGATAGCAGAAAGTCAGGGCTGTCCTTCCCAACATTTAAAGTTAGATAAATATTGCCAATTTCAGGGATTACTTGATACTCTGTAATTCACAGATCTGCCTATATTGTTTAGAAGCTATTCATTCATTCTTTTCTGTCTTGATCTTTTTGTCCAAAATGACCTTGTTAAGCTGTAAAAGGTACTCCTGACATAAGTGTTAGTTTTGTTGTTTTGAGGGGCTGGCTTCCAATCACCTTCTCTTCTCTCTCTCAGCCTTACCTCTCTGGATGCCTACATCACACACTGTCTGTCAAACTCATTTGACACTTGGAACCCAGTGTCACTTTTTTATTCCTGCTTATCTGGTCTCTCTTAAATTATACTCTGGGATCCTCTAGGGAAAAATGGGGTCTTATGCTTTTTGCTATCTCCCTTAGCAGTGGGGTCGAGTGGTAAATGAGTCCTGGTTTCCAGTTCCTGCTGTGAAGTGACCCAGTTATGTCACCTTGGGCAAGTCACCCAACTTCTAAGTCTCCCTATTTATAACATGGAAACAATAGTTACCCTGCTTAGCTAAAGATGAGAAAGTAAGCTGAGGGGCACCTGGGTGGCTCAGTCCGTTAAGTGTCTGACTCTTGATTTTGACTCAGGTCATGATCTCAGGATCGTGGGATTAAGCTCAACATCTGGTTCCATACTGGGTGTGGAGCCTGCTTAAGATTCTCTCCCTCTCCCTCTGCCCCTCTCCACCAGTCCCTGCCCTCCTCCATCTCCCCACCAGCTTGTGCTCACTCCCTCCCACATAAGCTCTCTCTCTCTCTTAAAAAAAAAAAAGAAAAGAAAAAGAAAAAGAAAAATAGGGTGCCTGGGTGGCTCAGTCAGCTAAGCATCTGTCTTTGGTTCAGGTCATGAACACCCAGAGCTCCTTGCTCAGCAGGGAGTCTACTTCTCCCTCTATCTTTCCCTCCCCGCTGCTTATGATCTCACTCTCTTTCTCTCTCAAATAAATAAAATGGAAAGAAAGAAGAAAGGAAGGAAGGAAGGAAGGAAGGAAGCAAGCAAGCAAGCAAGCAAGCAGGCAAGCTGATGTATATGTGAGTGCTTTGCAATCTATGCACATATGCAGGGTGATTAGCCAAAAGTATTGCTGACTGATGCTGATGGGAGAAGCAGGTTCCTGGAGTCTTTTGCCAAACTGAGAAAGCTCATAGACAGTAAAGGTTTTACTGCTACTGTGTTGGGCTTCCCAAGGTCACAGCAGGTGAGTGAACCAATGGATCAGCTACGATGTGACAGCCAGTCAGCAACTGGGTCCCAGAAGAGCAAGGAAAAATCGTCCGGCAGCAGCACTCTTGTGAGACCCTTGTGAGCCTCCTGGCCCCCTCAAGAACTGACACCGAAACTCAACCCCTGACTGGTACCATCTGATTGCTGAGTACCTAGAATGTTCTGAGAAGTATTGCCAACACTCAAACAAGCACCCTACCCTTGGCGCTTACCTTACAAAAGCATTACAGGTGCAAACGCAGATGCCAGTACATGAAGAGAGCACTTTGCCAAACCATTTTCTTAAAGCCCCAAATTGTCAGAGTGAAGACACTGTCTATCATGGTGGGACAGGCTAACGCACAATGAAAACTGGAGGAAGCTGAGACAAGAGAGCATGACAGGGAAGGAGGCTCCCCGACCAGCAGGATGGGAAAAATCAGATTCTTCAACCAGTCTATCTGGGCCTAACCATTCACCAGGAAGATGTCTGCAATGGAAAAATAATTCCCTCCACTCCTGACTCCAAATCAAAGCAGAATCCCAAGCAAAGAAAGCCACCTGGGCTCAAGGCCCAACATAGCCACGCCTCAGTCCAGCCCTCAATCTAAAACCCATCTCCTTCCAAGCAGTCCTCTCTGTTCTTTTGGCTTTTTTTCCAAACCTGCAGCTCCCACTCACCATAGTCCCATGTCTCCTAGAATGGCCTTCCCTTGGCACTCCCCACTCAAAGCTGCTGTGCTCCCAGCTGGACAGCCAGGCAAGTCTCTCCCCACTCACAGAGCCTACTGCACCCACCCCAGCACCTTTAGTGCCCCCCTCCTCTAAGCTCATAGAAGACGTGATGCAGGCATTGGCTGCCAATTTACTGTCTTATAGAGCAAGCTCTTCTAGAAACATGTGTAAGCCAATGTGCATGTTTTTGGTTTAGCAGAGCCCAAGTCAAGGTCCTCAGCACAGGTAGTTTATTTGGAAGATGATACCAGAAAACAGAAGTAAGAGAGTCCACAATGTGAGAGGGGAAGAAAGTAAACCAGCCAAGGATGCATTATAAACCAGCTGCCGCCTTCATCAACAGGCCTCACACCCACCAGGATCCTCTGAGGAACCATGGAGTGTGTGCTGGGCATCATCCTAACTAAAGAGAGGAGGCTGGGGCCGATGGTTGAGGAGTCCTGTCTCCTTGGAGGCTTCAACTATCCCACCCTTCGTCCTTCAGGTCCTACCTGGCACAGCTGAGTGACCTTCTTCAGCTTCAGAGAAAGCCCTGAGGTAGCTAAGGTCTGCCTCTTTTTTGGTACAATGTTCCACAAGTCACAATATCTGCTATGCTGAGCATGCATGTGCTTTCTCTATGCAACTAGATTGCAAGTTCCTTGAGTGCGAAGATCGTAAAAGGGGAATGAAAATGATGCAAATGGTTTCAATTGTAAATTAATATGATCTTGGCTAAAAAACTTTGAGATCATTTGCTCTTTGCTGTTTTAGCTTGATGGCATTTTACCAATGCATTACCCCTATGCTCTCATTGAAAAATAAAACCCTCAGACCATTTTATATGGCAAAGACATCAGATCAGGAAATAGTAGAAGAAAAACAATTGTCTCCTTTTGTTCCATGAGGCAACCACTGTGTGTATTGCCATATTGGGACTGTAATAATACAGAAAGAGAAGTGGGGAAATCTTACTTTGGTCTGTCAGATCCTTGTTAACTCTCACTCTGCCCATCCTTCAATAAGCAGAGTCAGACCAGAGGGCCAAGTGACCTTGGGCAAGTCATTTCACCTCTGTAAGGTAGAGATAGTTAACTGTGCTGACATCACAGGGCTATCATTGGCATTGAACATGCTGGTGTTTGAAAAGATGCATCAATTACAAGACAGAGACTATCAGAGTAGATCAAAAAAAAGTTGGTAAACTGTAAAAGGCTATTCAAATCTTGGGTGTGATTATAGCAGGCCTGGCTAAGGGGCTACCTTGCCCTGTAACAAGCCCTCGGGTACTCAGCGGGGGGATCACTTCCTGCTCTGAGAGATCCAACTCAGGTTTTATACCACCTAAGACTAGGTGTCACATATTGCCTGCTATTATTACCTACGTAGGCACAAAGTGTCTTTCTTGGTGTCCCCCACTGTCCCCTGGTGTACTTTGCATTTTGACAGTCCGTTAAAATGAGTTCTCAACTTCCCCCTGGAGAAAGCACAGCTCCTCAGCAGGGCCCGAGTCAGGGTGAGTCAACCAGGTTGCAACACACATCCCCACCTCGACTTTCTCCATCTGACCCGCACCCATAGTTTAGGGTCAGCTTCACTCCACTCTTCCATGAAACACTTCTCAGTCTTCTTCATCCATGCATTTCCTAAGTTTTGTTGTTGTTGTTTTGTTTTTTTGTTTGTTGGTTTTGAGCACCCACTAGGTGCCAGTACTGTGCAAGGTATAGGGGGCGCAATGGTGAACCTATCAGACGATCTCTCCCCCTCATGAATCTAGAGACCTTACTCATAATAATGGTCTGGGACTTAGACAGTTTGCCTTGTGAGTTTTTCCTTTATGGTTATTTCATATATGTACCTTGTATAGACCCAGCGTGAAAGCCAGATTTGAGTAAGGCTTTTTTGTACCCTCCCACTTACAAGCAAAACAGTATGTGTGTAGTATATATGTCAAAATACTTTGTGCCTCTTCTCTTGGCTGTAAGGCAAAGAAAGATATGGGGAAAGTTCCCAAACTATGATACATATTCAACACAATGATCAATTACAAAAATTTAAAATGCATGAGCATACCTTGATACAGATTTGACTACCAGACAAAAAAAAAGGTTTGGTTCAAGGCTCCTAGACAAACATAAGTTAATGCAATTTCCTTTAGAGATGTTACCATTTGAAAAATATCCTGGTACAATAAGCTTCCGGAAGCTGAGACAGATGTGGGTTTCCAGCTTGAGGGGTGAGAAGAGGTGTGTGATTCTTGTATTAATGAAAATCAGATGCCATCTTGTGGCCAGAAATAGAAATTCAAGAATTTAGTTGGGCAGAAGATTTGATTGCTCTGGGAATCAAATACAGAATTGCATTCCCCATGTAATCTGCTCCATCTCAGTAGGGTTGGTGTATTCTCACATTAACATTCTTTGCTGTAATCTATGAGGCCCTGCATCCACAATTCTTAATTCATACACACCTGACAATTACAATCCTCCTAAAGCTCCCTGTTCTAATCTACTGGGCTGTCTGTCCAACCTCACCCAAAATCCAGTGTTGATCAACCCTTGAAAAACTCTCAGGGAAATTTTGGTATCTGAAGAGTATTTTCAAGGGTATTAGGTGAAAGACAGTTTCCTTTTGTGAGCAAATAAAACTTCAGTAACGGGAATGGATGCTTTGCTAAAAGTGGTCTACAAAGGAAGTAATTTTAAAATATTTTATACTTTGTAACACTTATATTTTGCATTATTTTATAATTAAATACTTTTATTTTGTGATGTTATTTTAAATTATTTTTCTTTTATAAAATTGATAATTTGTGATGTTTTTTAGCCACATATTAAGTGACCAATTTTGACAGTATTGCAAAGTTCAAAATTTCCCTCAAACTAAGAGTTATTCAGTAAAAAAAAAATCAATATAAACATAATCATGCTTTGTTACAGATATTACTATTTGGATGGTTTTTTTTTAAGCTTAGACCTCAATTACAAGACAGAGACTATCAGAGTAGATCAAAAAACAAGCCTCAGTTATATTTTGTCTATAAGAAACCCACTTTAAATATAAAGACACATATAGATTAAAAGTAAATGGATGGAGGGGCACCTGGGTGGCTCAGCTGGTTAAGCGTTTGCGTTCAGCTCAGGTCATGATCCCAGGGTCCTGGGATCAAGCCCCACATGGAGCCTGCTTCTCCCTCTCCCTCTGCCTGCCACTCCCCCTGCTTGTGCTCTCTCTCTCTCTCTGTCAAATAAACAAATAAAATCTTTTTTAAAAAGTAAATGGATGGAGAAAATATTCCATGCAAAATTAATCAAAAGAATAAAGAAGTAGCTATATTAATTTCAGACAGACGGGACTTCAGAACAAAGAAAGTTATCAGTCATAAAGAGGCATTACATAATGATTAAGGGATCAATTTTCAAGAAGAGAAAAGAATCCTTAATGTATATGTACCTAACAACAGAGCATCAAAGTACATAAGGCAAAAACTGATAAAATGCAAGAAGAGATAGATGAGTCCCCTATTATAGTTGAAGACTTCAATGCCCTTTATCAGAAATAGATCCAGCAAGCAGAAAATCAGTAAGGACATACTTAAACTCAACAACACCATCAATCAACTGGATATAATGGACATCTATAGACTACTTCACCCAACAACAACAGAAGGCATATTCATCTCAAGCTCACATAGAACATTTACCTAAGGTAGAACACATTCTGGGCCATAAAGTACACTTTCACAGAATTGTAAGAATAGAAATCATACAATGCCTGCTTTCAGACCACAGTGGAATTACACTAGAAATCAATGACAGAGATAGCTGGAAAATACCTGGAGGTTAGACACACACTTCTAAATAACATATGGACCAAAGAAGAAATCCAAGAGAAGTTTTAAAATATTTTGAACTAAATGAAAATTAAAACAAAATTTATCAAAATTTGTGAGATGGCATTATAAGAAATCTTATTATAAGACATCTGATAGGGGCACCTGGGTGGCTCAGTCATTAAGCGTCTGCCTTTGGCTCAGGTCATGGTCCCAGTGTCCTGGGATCGAGCCCTGCATCGGGCTCCCTGCTCCGCGGGAAGCCTGCTTCTCCCCCTCCCACTCCCGCTGCTTGTGTTCCCTCTCTTGCTGTATCTCTCTCTGTCAAATAAATAAATAAAATCTTAAAAAAAAAAAAAAGTTCTCATCACAACCAGTTGGCAATTTTATACCAAACTGAGTCTCTGATAACATGAAATCATTACTGAATGCTTAATAAGTGGTCAAAGTGAAACTTCTAATTTCCCATTGCATCACATGTTCCTCTATTTTTCCAGCTTTATTGAGGTATATTTGGCAAATAAAAATTGTACATATTTAAGGTAAAAAAAAAAACTAATGGGATGCAGCAAAACCAGTGTTTAGAGGGAAATTTATAGCACTGAATGCATCTCTTAGAAATGAAGAAAAATCTAAAATCAATCACCTAAGTTTCTACCTTAGGAAACTAGAAAAATAAGAGCAAATTAAATCCAAAGTAAGCAAAAGAAAAGAAATAATAAAAATTAGAGC
Organism: Mirounga leonina; assembly: GCF_011800145.1. NCBI lineage: Eukaryota > Metazoa > Chordata > Mammalia > Carnivora > Phocidae > Mirounga > Mirounga leonina. The sequence goes on along the minus strand of NW_023270454.1, from coordinate 3,488,707 downwards.
AGAAGTCAATAAAACTGAAAACAAATCAATAGATAAAAATCAAACTAAAAGCTAGTTTTTTGGAAATTGTTAAGTCTCTAACCAGGCCAACTAAGAAAAAGAGAGAGGACATAAATTACTAATATCATAAATGAAAGAGGGGACATCACTACAGATCCCATGGACATTAAAAGAATAATAAAGCATTACTATGAAAAACTAACATCCATAAATTTGATAACCTAGATAAAATGAACCATTTCCTTGAAAAACACAATCTGCCAAAACTCACATAAGAAAAAATAGACAATTTGAATAGGCCTATATCTACCAAAGAAATTAAATAAGTAATTAATAACCTTCCAAAACAGAAAACACCAGATCCAGATGGGTTTACCAGTGAATTCTACCAAACATTTAGGGAGAAATTATACCAGTTCTCTACAATCTCTCCTAGAAGATAGAAGCAGAGGGAATTCTTCCTAATTCATTCTATGAGGCCAGCATTACCCTAATACTAAAACCAGACAAAGACATCACAAGAAAAGGAGAACTACAGACTAATGTATCTCATGAATATAGATGCAAAATCCTCAACAAAAGATTAGCAAATAAAATCCAATGATGTATAAAAACAATTATAAATGGGATTTATCCCAGGTATGCAAAGCTGGGTCAACATTTGAAAATCAATTAATGTAATGCGTCACATCACCAGGCTAAAAAAGAAAAATCACATGATCATATCAATAGATGCAGAAAAAGCATTTGACAAAATCTAATACCCATTAATAATAAAAACTCTCAGTAAACAAGGAATAGAGGGGAACTTCCTCCACTTGATAAAGAATATCTACAAAAAACCCTACAGCTAACATAATTTATGGTGAGAAATTTGAAGCTTTCCCAATAAGATAAGGATCAAGGCAAAGATGTCCCCTACCACCACTCTTTTTCAACATTGTGCTGGTAGTCCTAGCTAATGCAATAAGACAAGAAAAAGAAATAAAAACTACACTGATGGGGAAGGAAGGAATAAAACTGTCTCTGTTCACAGATGACATTATTGTCTTCGCAAAAAATCTGAAATAATTGATTTTTTAAAATTCCTGGAACTAATAAGTGATAGCAAGGTTGCAACATACATGGTTAATATACAAAAGTCAATCACCTTCCTATATACCAGCAATGAACAAATGGAATTTGAAATTCAAAATACAACATCATTTACATTAGCAACACCAAAAATGAAATACTTAGGTCTAAATCTAACAAAATATGTACAAGATCTATATAGGAAAACTGCAAAACTCTAATGAAAGAAATCAGAGAAGAACTGAATAAATGGAAGGATATTCTATGTTCATGGATAGGACGATTCAATACTGTCAAGATGCCAGCTCTTCCCAACTTGCTCTATAGATTCAAATACAATTTCAATCAAAATCCCAAGAAGTTATTTTGTGATATCAACAAACTGATTCTAAAGTTTATATGGAGAGGCAAAAACCCAGAATAGTCAATTCAATATTGAAGGAGAATAAAGAACAAAGTGAAATGACTGACACTACTTGACCTCAAGATTTACTATAAAGCTACAGTAATCAAGACAGTGTGGAATTGATGAAAGAAAGACAAATAGATCAATGCAATGGAATAGAGAGCCCAGAAATAGACCCACATAAATATAGTCAACTGATCTTTGACAAAAGAGCAAAGACAACACAATGAAGAAAAGATAGTCTTTTCCACAATGGTACTGGAACAACTGGACATCCATATGCCAAAAAAAAATTAATCTAGACACAGACTCTACACCCTTCACAAAAATTAACTCAAAATAGATCACAGGCCTAAACATAATATGCAGAAGAAAACATATATGACCTTGGGTTTGATGATGACTTTTTAGATATGATACCAAAGGCATGATCCATGAAAGAAATAACTGATAAGCTGGGCTTTATTAAAATTAAAATTTTCTGCTCTGCAAAGGATGCTGTCATGAGAATGAAAAGACTAGTCATTGACTGGGAGAAAATATTTCAAAAGACATCTGATAAAGGACTGTTATTCAAAATATACAAAGAACTCTTAAACTCAACAATAAGAAAACAAACAACCCAATTAAAAAACGGGTCAAAGACCTTAACAGATACCTCACCAAAAAAGATATACAGATGGCAAATAAGCATATGAAGAGATGCTCCATATTATGTCATTAGAGAAATGCAAATTAAAACCACGATGAGATACAAATACTCACCTATTAAAATGGCCAAAATCCAGAACACTGACAAGGATGTAAAGCAGCAGCAACTCTCCTTCATTGGTGGGAATGCAAAATGGTACAGGAAGACAGTTTAGCAGTTTCTTACAAAAAGAAACACACTCTTACCAAACAATCCAGCAATCGTGCTCTTTCAAACCAAAGGCCTTAAAAACTTTCAGTGCAAAACCCGGCATATGGATTATAGCAGCTTTATCCTAGTTGCCAAAATTTGGACGCAAACAAGATGCCCTTCAGTAGGTGAATGGATAAATAAACTGTGGTACATCCAGACAATGGAATATTATCCAGCACTAAAAAGAATGAGCCAACAAGCCATGAAAAGACGTAGAGGAACCTTAAACGTATATTAACTAAGTGAAAGAAGCCTCTCTGAAAAGATCACATAATATATGATTCCAAGTACAGGACATTCTAGAAAAGGCAAACCATGGAAAAAGTAAATAGATCCATAGTTGCCCGGGGTTGGTGGAGGGAAAGATAAATAGGCAGAGCACATTGGATTTTTAAGCTAATGAAACTACCTTGTCTGATACTAATAATTATGGGCACATGTCATTATACATCTGTCCAAACCCATAGAATGTACACCAAGAATGAACCCTAATGTAAACTATGGTCTTTGGGAGATATTGATGTGTCAGTGTAGGTTCATCAATTGTAACAAATGTACCACTCTGGTGGGATGTTAATAATGAGGGATGCTTGGGGCACCTGGGTGGCTCAGTCGGTTAACTGTCAGGGTCTTAGGATCAAGCCCTGTGTCGGGCTCCCTGCTCAGCAGGGAGTCTGCTTCTCCCTCTCCCTCTGCTCCTCCCCCCACTTGTGCACTCGCTCTCTCTCTCACTCACTCTCTCAAATAAATAAATAAAATCTTTAAAAAAAATAATGAGGGGGCTATGCATGTGTGGGAGAAGGAGGTATATGGGAACTTTCTACCTTCTTCACAATTATATTTATTTTTACTTTTTAAATTTTATTTTAGATTTTTTAAAGATTTTTATTTATTTATTTGACAGAGAGAGACATAGTGAGAGAGGGAACACAAGCAGGGGGAGTGGGAGAGGGAGAAGCAGGCCTCCCGCTGAGCAGGGAGCCCGATGTGGGGCTCGATCCCAGGACCCTGGGTCCATGACCTGAGCCGAAGGCAGACGCTTAACAACTGAGCCACCCAGGCACCCCAAACTTCACAGTTTTACTGTGGACCTAAAACTGTTCTAAAAAATCATGTGTGTGTGTGTATGTGGGTGTGTGTGTATATATGTATATGCATGTATAATTTTAAGTTCAAACATATAGTCTCTATAATTTAAAAAAAGCCACAGAAAAACCACAGTGTGTCTTCCTATAGTCATGTACTAGCTGAAAATAAGGGCATTACTAGTATCACATTCCCTAAGCTGCAGGCACTTGATACATTATGAGCTATTTTGTTTCAGGCATTGTGTGAGCCTAGAGTTCAACACAGATGAACAGTCTGCACTCAGAATTTAGATAGTCATATAGGCCAACCAACTATTGAATTACAGTTGCACGGAGATGCAGCAGTTAAAAGCATATTAAAGAGAAGGATGTGAAATGCACTTAAATCCATCATTTTCCTATACCAATTTCCTGGATTTTTGTCTTTTATTATATAGGAAATGAGAAGAGAATAGTAGTAAAGAAAAGTGATAATGAATGATTCTTTACGGCAGGTGGGCTAAAAGGTCTGTAAAGATTCTCTTTCCAATCTCACATAAAAATCATGTAATCATACGATAATTATAGACGTAGAGAGGGGATAGAGCCTATACTATGTGAACAGAGGCTAATGCAGCTGAAGGAACTATTACAGGACATCTGGCCCACCCCTTTCATTTTGCAGATGGGGACCCTGCAGATGAGAGATTAAATGATATGCCCAAGGCCACTCAAAATTTCCCAACCAGTTAATGAGCTCCAGGACTAGAGCCCAGGCCTTTGGACATGCTGACCCACCTGCTATGTGCTCGATGGTTAAAATGGACCAGAGCAAATAAATTACTTCATTATAGCAACAAATAAAATTATCCATGTATCAGTATTCACTATAAGATAATTGTATGCTTTTCAAATCTGGTTTTTAGAAACTTGCTGAGCTTAAAAACAAAAGACTTACAGAGGCCAAGGTGGACATTCAAGATAGCATCAATAAACAAAGATTTCGATTTAAGTCAAACCAACAAAAACAATCTCTTCAAAATAAGAAACTGGTTCAGATGAAGCACGACAGTAAGAATCCAAGAACATCTTGGGGCGCCTGGGTGGCTCAGATGGTTAAGAATCCAAGAACATCTGCATACGAGTGCTCTTGGCAACCCTAGCTCATCGGAACACCATGAGGCTTAGAACCTCAGGTTCCGTTCTGCGTGAAGAAGGTTTTTCTACCACAGTGAATAATGGGCTCGGGGTCTGGTGCCATCTTTCCACCTAGAACATTCTTTTTCCTGGCTGCTCCTCTCAGTATGATTGCCAGTACCATTAACCATGACCCTCTGTATAATTTACCCAGATTTCAGTCATGTCATGAGCTTGAAGGGAGGCAAGCAAGGGGGTCGTACACTACACTTGGCCATCAGACCCAGGATCCTGCCTGAAGACTGTGAACTGACCATAAAGTTTCACTATTATGGACATAAACTAAACCAGGAGTAAGATCCCTGGAAATGCTAGGAAATAAGGCAAGAACCAAAGGAAGCTGTTAGCACTTGGGTCTTACCAGCTTCTAGACTAATGTTTTTTCAGTCTTGGACCCAAGGCAGTTGAAATTTGGACATTGCCTTGAATCTTTGGGTATTTTTTTTTTGCCTAGGACTCTCATTATTGAAAGTACTTATCCATTACCCTCATGAAGCCCAGTGCTCCAGAAAAAGGGCATTATGGGTTTTTCATTAAAGTTTGCTCATTATTTTATTCCAAACTTTACACGGATACAATTAGGGAAAGGGAGAAAATTGCTAAAATATTTCATTCACATGGTTGCACTAAGCTCAAAATATGACTCTTGGGATATGTATTTGTCACCTGTCAAGCTAAAGGCATCCACCAAGAGGATGTTCTCATCATTCAGCAGAAAACCAGAATCTACTTCCACAAGTCCACAACCCGATGAGAGCAAAGGTTCCCAGTACTACTCTTCATTTCTTTGTTTCAAGCTACATCTTCCTTAAAGGCAGCCACCACAAGGGCCAGCGGGACAATAATGGGGAACGCAGACATGCACCTGCCTCCTTCTGTCGCTCTGGGCTTCACCAAGCTTCCATTGGGTTCTGCTTTCTCGTAAGAGCTGTCGGCCGTGAGTCCTTCACAACAGCAGAAATTCACGAGGACTCTAAAGCAATGACAGGCTTCAACAGCCATGGGTCAAAGACAAAAACATTGCCAGTATCATCTGGATTTGTATTTTTTCTTCCCACAGAGGAGTTTCAGAGAACAGTGAACATGCGCTGGGCTGTCCCCCTTAAGGTGGCACTTTGTCCTCCCAGCAGAGCCCCATTGGTTCTCCCCCGGTGCCTCACCTACAGAAGAAAATGAAAGATCATGGCCGCCATGGGTACATAAGAACATAAGCAAAGAGCTTGCTAACAAGGCCATATCAATAGAAAGCCGGAATTTGAAAGTATCCTCTCATATCCACACATTCACCAAAGAAAGCTCACAGGTTCCCCCAAATAATATTACTTTTAGGAGGCAAGGCTAGAGGAGTAAGTTTGGAAGTATTTTCAAATTGTATAGATGTATGGGGGAGTCCGAATTTTAACTATGGTGTCTGGCTGGAGACCCCTCATGAAATTTCCTCCCTTCCCACCAAACTACCAGGACAGCCCAGATGTTCTACAAATCATTCAACTTCTGGATAGATACCCCGTTTGTTTCCGGCTTTTGGCTTTCATGAACAATCACCAATACTGTAATTCCTTCTGGGTAGATCTCTCCACCTCTGATGTCCCACAGGCATTCCAAACTCAAGGGGACTTCAGAAGTTTGCTAAATACAATTAACAATGATTGTGGCTCGTATGCAGACTGAGGGAATGTTGGCGGGGGGCACAGTGGAGAAAAGAGTGAATGAACAGCAGTTTCTGTTCTCATGGGACACAAATCCTGGACAGATGGCAGCAAAAATGCAAAGTGAGGTAGGCTCCAGTGGCTCTAGGCCAGGTACTGATGAGAGAGAGAGAGATCACATTTAACATGAGAGTCAGGAAGAATTTTGCAGTGGAGTAGTATATGCTGTCTTCAGGGCACCTTAAAGATAGGACTCTGATGGGCAGAGAGGGGAGGTGGGGAGGAGGCAGGAGAGAGAGGAGGACATTCCAGTGGGAATGAAGATCCAGATAGCCAAACTATGGAAAGAGCCCAGATGTCCATCGACAGATGAATGGATAAAGAAGATGTGGTATATATACACAATGGAATATTGCTCAGCCATCAAAAAATGAAATCTTACCATTTGCAACAATGTGGATGGAACTAGAGGGTATTATGCTGAGCGAAATAAGTCAATCAGAGAAAGACAATTATCATATGATTTCACTCATATGTGAAATTTAAGAAACAACAGAGGATCATAGGGTAATGGAGGGAAAAATAAAAAAAGATGAAATCAGAGAGGGAGACAAACCATAAGAGACTCTCAACTGTAGGGAACAAACCGAGGGTTGATGGAGTGGGGTGGGGGGATGCAGTAACTGGGTGATGGGCATTAACGAGGGCACTTGATGTGATGAGCACTGGGTGTTATATACAACTGATGAATCACTAAATTCTACCTCTGAAACTAATAATATACTATATGTCAATTAACTGAATTGAAATAAAATTTTCAACAAAGATCTGGAAAGAAGGCAGCACTGCTGTTTAGGAGATGGAGACCTAGGATCTCATCCATCCATCCTGCTATCCTCTCCTATTTCCCTTTATTCCTTCACACAGGAAGCTAAATCGGGCACTGGCCTATGTAGGAGAGCCTATTCTTAAGTTCAATTGGCAATGAGGAGCCCTTGAAAGTTTTGAGCAAGTGAGTGGCATGGTAGGCCTCTGGCAGCAGGGGGCAGGAGTCTCTTGGGGCTAGGGGACAAGTGTTATTAAGATCTGGGCTATCTCCAGCAGGCACCTGGACATGTGGATCTGGAGCTCAGGAGAGAAGTCGGGATGCTATATCCCACATCTGGGAATCATCTTTCCAGAGAGGCCAACTGACACTGTGAAGGCCGACCAGCACCAAAAAGGGGTGGAGAGACAGGAGGTCCAAAGGCAGAAGCTTCCCAAGCAGCCATCCCTAGGTGACCCAGAAAGGAACTGAAGCTGGTGGGGGGAGCCAGGGATGGTAGTCAAGGTGGGCAGCCTGGAGGAGGACAGGGAAATGGAAGCCAAAAGAGGGGAGCTAAGGAGGCAGCTCTAAGCCAAGAGCTCAAAGCTCTGGTGTTGTTCATGCCCAAGGAGAATCAGGACTAGATGGATGGGTGGATGTAGAGACAAGGTACCTCCTCTGCCGCCAGCTGCTATTTCTCCCCGCCAGGTCTCCCCCTTGACACCGCCCCTGCTCTCATCTTGCCCTACAGTCATGCACCGCCGAGCCCTGTCAATGCCACTGTTAGACTCTCATCAGCTGCATGCACCCGGTTCCGGCCGCCCTTCCCATCCCCCTCATTATCCCTCTTCCGGGCAGTTTCATGTGGCACCAAAGCGACCATCTCCTGCCCCCGCGGTATTCCTTCTCCACTCCGTCCTGTCCACTTCTGCCAGACGAAGCTTCCTAAAGGGAGCTCAGGGTGTCCTCTGCTCCAAGACCCTTAATGGCTCCCCTCCTACCTACTGACTAAAGGTCCCGCTCCTCCTGATGGCAAAGCTCTGATTTGCAGCTTACCACTGGGGCACCTCCTACAAAGCTCAGCCGGCGGCAAACTGAGCTGTTCTCCCTAGTTGCACTCATTACTCCTAGGCCCACCCCTGCATTCTGCCTCAGACCAAAGACGACGCTTTACTCCCCTGTGAGCTGTACTAGCCCACCCGCACTCCCTCCCGGTGCTGGGCTCTCCCTCTTGTCCAACTCTGGCCTTGTTACATTCTTCTCTGAGATGTCTGTTCCTGAAGGCCGCTCTTGAGACAGGACTGAAGTCCCTCCCGGGAACTCAGAAAGGAGAGCTCGGCCCTGCAGGAAAGGGAGCCCCTGTGCTTCATGGCTTTCCTAGGGCTGGAATCTGAGTGTGGATGTGCCAGAGAGGGTCGTCAGTGATGACGACGGCCTCTGCCCGAGGAGGAACAGGGAGGGCCAGCACTCACTTGAAGGGGCGCAGGTTGAAGACGACCAGTTTCTCTCACCCCCTTCTCTCAGTATACATGTTCCGGACACCTGCCATGTACCAAGTCGGCAGTGGTGGGCTGAAAAGCTGGTAAGACAGAGCCCTGACTTGCAGCAGTTGCCTGTTTCCGTGGTATAAAGATTCCTACCATTGCTGATTTCCAGCTCACGGTCCCGAACACGGAGCCGGGAAGCCATGCACACAGCCCGCTCCAGGGAGCGGGACGCGGGGCCGGCTCTGGCACACCACGGCTGGGGCCGGGGCCGGGAGGAAGAGGGCCAAGTCAGTCATGGTCGTGGAGTTTGGTCTAACGGATTAGGTCACTGTTTTACTTCCACGTCTTCTCTTCTATTCCCCTGGTGGGCTGTTGAAGGCCGGGCAGGGCGGGAACCGCAGCTTATACCGGGCTGTCTACCCACCCCCCGCGGCCCCCCACCCCACACTAGGCACGGTGCTCTGCTCACGGGATGCACTCCAGCCTGCGGGGCAGGGAGGGTATGTATGCACTGAAAACAGGCCCTTGCATACCTGCCACCCACCCCAGAGGAGTGGAAGCCACCAGAAGCCACAGGTCAGCTTTGCGCCGCACAGAGTTGGCCTTTGGTAAAATGACACCGCGGCAAGCTTACCTCAAGCCTTCTGCACTCTCTGATCCCTCTTCCCCACCCTTGCTGATGGCTCGTTCTCAGGCCTGGCCTCGAGTTTGACTCTCCGCCCTCACTGAGGCCTTCGGTGGTGATGCGGCAGGTAGGTTCTCTGACCTCCACGCTAAGTGAGGAGTCGAGACTTGTCCCTGGCTTTTCAAAGGGGTCTGAGACCTCCCTCCACCCCTCTCCTACCTCCAGAAAAGGTTTAGTTATCTAGGAACTATGTGAGGATTCTGGTCACTCTTGGGCCTTCCATAAAGAGGGGCCCTGATTGAACCTCTGCAAAGAGGGGTGTGTGTGTGTGTGTGTGAAAGAGAGAGAGAGAAACAGGCACATCCCAGGTACCAGGGCTGTGCACACCATACACTCGCAGCCTGTCACACTCACGCTCCCGCACTAGGAAGGAAAACTGCCACCCTCCCTGTCGTGGAGAGCAAAGCCAGAGGCGGCTCTCGGCCCTTGCCCGGGCATGATAATGTGACCGTCCCCGGGCTGCCCGACATGGGATCTGCTTCCACCTCTGAGAGCTGACATGGCACTTTCTACCACAGTCATGGATCTGGTTCTTCATGAGCGAGGCTAGACTAGGCACCAGCCCCACGGATTAGACTCCTTCTCCCCATCCACTCTCCTCTTTTTTTCAATATGCCCACCACAGAGCCCACAACACTTCAAAGATCAAGGCTTTATTTTCTCTAGCTCCAGTGTCACAACTGTAGCAGCAAATCTGAGATATCCCCACACATAAACACACATTTGTCCCTGTTCCAAAGAGCTGGCAACAACTGGAGGCAGCAACTGTGCTATTTGCCCCAGGCCATTAAGAAACACTTGCTCACCCTTGTACATTGTGCGTCTTACAGGCAGGAAGCAACAGTACATTGGCATTTAACAGACACAATCATCCTTAAATAAAGTTAAATAAAACCTTATTGGCATAACAGTGTGTTGGAGATGCAGCTTTAGGGGGACTCTGGAGGACCGCGCTTGAAATAAGACATCATCATTAAAGAAAAGAAACAGAAATAGAGAACACACAGAAGGATGTAGGCCGGTAAACAGCTAGATTCAATACAAAGTTAGGAAAAAACAGTCGTGGATTGAAGCTGTATCACACCTGAGGAAAATCAATTTTCTATTCTAAAATAAAACTCTGATCTACAAGGGACTGAATCTCACATCATGGTCTGGGCGTAAGAGTTCACGCCTGTTACCGAGCACCGTACTCAAGGGGCGTGCCTGACTGCAGAGGTCACCCCAAACACATGAAAGACCAAGCACGTGCCATGATTATGTTAAGCTGGCCATCACCGGGGTGGGGCGAGAACATTTCCCTAATTACTTACTTCTCAATGTCAAAGTCACAGTTGACAACTGGACTGTAGTCTGCACAAAGCAACAACACAAACTTTGGAGCCCAGAGCAAGGGGGAATATCCATTCCCGCAAGATTAAGTCCACTTACATTTGTTTAGTGCTTCACAACTTTCAAAACCCGCTCAGATACATGGCTCATCCAGCCTCATGAAGGTCCAGGGGGGAAGGCAGGACAGGTGGCGTTGCCCCATTTCCTGGCCAATCCATCTGTACGGTGAGAGGAAAGTATGGGCAGACCTTCCAGCTCAGTCCACAGAGCTCTCAAACCCCCTTCCCGCCTCTCCTTCTTGCATCCCTTACCCAAAGGAGCTTTCCTAGAGAAGTGAACAGTTTCTTTTCTGAATACCATCAGAAACAAAATCCTGTGGTTTTTTTGCAGCAGTGTGGCACATCTTAAGAGGAGGAGAAAGAGTGGTTGGATAATTATTTTAGAATTCTCTCTAGTTTTCTTCCTTTTGCAGAATGTACCAGTAATACACAGCATGTTTTAGTAGAGGATGTAAATACTTCCCAGAGCACCAGGGTCTCTCTCCATGGCTTTTTGTACCCCCAGGTAGGACAGAGGCTTGCTGCAACTGGTTTCCCACTGGCAGAGGGTGGGGAGAGGTTCATTCTAAAGTGGGACAGGCCAGCAGCTGAGCCCTCCCAGCCCAGGAGCAAGGTTCTGCTCATGGGGCACACATGGGAGCTTCCTGATACGGCACCCTTCTGTCTGACCTCAAAACGACTCCCAAAGGCAGCGTGCAGGGTCCCAAGATGAAACCTGTCCCAGTGCCACCTGGAGTTCTTGGCAGGAGGAACAGCCTCCAAAGGAGCCTGGATCTGAGCCTCAGAGGGGTGCACTACATTGACCGTGGGGCAGGTCAGGGGTAAAGGGCAAAGGCCAAAGGTCAGGGCCAGGCCCACCAGATTGAACATACATGTGCTTCCTGCTCATTTTTAAAGGGCTCCAGAAGGAAACCGTGAGGCCATTTGGGCTTCCCTTGGAGATGCCTGGCAGCCAATCAAAGGGCGTGGCCAGGGGAAACAAGCTTGCATTTTCTTAGTGATAATCGGGCTCAGATGCACCATTTCAGAAAACAAGACAGTTAGGCCTCGAGTTCTCAGCTGATGCAGATAAGTGAGGCTGACGATAGCTCTGGAGAGACATCCTGACTTGTGCACAAGGGTCCGGGTCTCACTTCAGCGGCTGGGCTTGGCCTGAGGGTCTGGCCTCTGTCACTGCAAGGTGAGAGGCTCCGTGCCAGGTGAACTAATGGTGGACAGAGGGATGGACACATGCCATAGACATACTTGCTATGCTTTTTAAAAATCCCTGAAACCGCCCAGGGAAACAGATTTAGTCAACACACAAGAATATCTGAAGTGCCAGAGTTAAAGGCTGAAGCAGAAATAAGTTCTAGGGAGAATTTATCCCAATTGCCTGCTCAACAAGTAACAAAACCTTGGCATTTCAAGAGCTGCTGCGTGCTGGCCCAGGGAGGCAGACATCCGCATCCCTCACAAGGAGGAAGGGAATGGTGTTAGCAGGAATAAGACTAGTCATCCCAATCCTGCTGGCGGCCGCTGTCCTCCAATGTGAGCGATCCTGCCACCATTAGGTGTGCATGCGTATGTGCCTACAGCAAGAGAAAATGCCCCAGGACCGATCTTTGGTCCTGGAATTTTCAGTAAAGACAAAAGGAAAAGGCACACGCAGGTGACTGACTGAATAAAAGGAGAAAAAAGGTAGCTAGGAGTAATGTATCACTATTTTGATTTTGTTTGCAACGTAAATTCAAAATATAAACTTTATTATTTTACATTCAAGTGAAACTTCCATCTGGGGGCTCCACACAATCTTAGGCCACATTCAGTAATTTATCACTTTGGTGCCTTTTCACTTAACCCAATGGAAGAATTCAGCCCTCTACCTGTTTTTAAAAAAAACCAAAAACTTGACATTCCCAGCTGTACCACTTATCTGCACACACACACACACACACAGAAACTTCTACATAGAAAAATAAAGGATAAACATTATCCATCTATTTTGTACTGTGTACTAGAGCTTTTATATACAGAATTTTCTTTTTTTCTTTAATGCTTTCAGTCACTGCACATTTTCTCCCCTCCCTTGCGAGCTGCGATCGTAGGGCAGGAGACGGCTACAGGGAAGCAGAAAAGCTACATTCCTGTCAGGGGAGGGATGGCAAAAGCCATCCCTCGCTCCCCGTCCAAAGTCTTCCCCCACCTACCACCTCGGACGTCCCTGTGGACGGCCTTCCGGTCAGCGGCTGTCCCATCGTCCCCACTCTCTGAGGCGTCAGGGAGCAGAGGGCCCACCCTGCCGACACCCCGCCAACATAACCTCAGTGTGAGGACAAGGGAATGGAAGCAGGCAGGAAAAGCCTTTTTAAAATAAAAGATTCTGGAATCACTGCCCACAGCCTGTTCCTTTAGTACGGAGCTCGATTCTCCAGCTTGTGTTTGGTGAGAAAGTACTTGAAGAACTCATAGACAGACCAGGAAATGGCCGTGGAGGGCATCTGGTAGATGACACGGGCCTGCATGCCTTTGAAATAGCCGGGTAGGCCATTGAGCTGGTACACCATCCTGAAGGCATTGGCCATGCCCGACAGCCGGCCGCTGATGTTGGCCAGGTTGAGGGCCATGTTCTCCTGAGTGTTGAGGAGGGTCTTACAGACGTCCAGTGGGGTGGTGGCGGCTGCAGCGAGGGCCCCGGCCAGCCCGCCCGAGATGATGTGGGACTGTGGGTTGTAGCCCCGGTGAGGGTTGACCTGCTCCTGCAGGAACTCGTAGGTGATGAAGTGGATGGACTGGAAGGGAATGTTCATGGTCAGCTGTGTGGTGTAGCTCCGGTAGAAGGCCCCCAAGCCCTCGGTCCTCCAAACCGTCCAGACGCAGCGGAGGGCTGACCGGTGCGGCGAGTCGTACATCTGCATGCGCTGCTTCACAACTGTGGTCAGGGCCACCAGCAGTCGGCGGGTGGATGGTTGGGTTTGGCCCCACCCCGGGTCGGAGTGAAATGGGCAGCCAAGCCATAAAGAGAAACAAGCAAGTTTAGACACACTGGTAACAGGTCCCAGAGAGCTAGAACACACGCAGCCCCAGCCTGAGAATCCAGAGCCGCCAGCTCTGGGCTCTCCCGTCTACAGATGTGGCCCCAGGACCCGGTGCTCAGTTTCTCCTGCCTGCAGCCCGCGCAAGTGGGTCCCCGAACCAGGCAGCCACTTCAGACTAGATTCAGTGATCTGATCCCCCATATCCCGGAGGCCTCCAGCATCGCACCTGCGGCAAAACTAAATCCTGCCCCCCCCATCTCTCTACATGTGTGTCCCATCTTTTATTCTCTGTATGTGGTCTCTACACAGCATTTTTAGCTTCTGTATGGCACAGCGCTCTTGGAAGAAACACTGGAATTATGTGAGCCCAAATTCTGTGACAAACCCCAATGAAGACCCTGGCTTAAAATACAGAAGTAACTGCTGGTTCAAAGGCTATGAGGCAACTGGGGGCCTCAGGCTTGAGTCATAATAGTCCCCCATGCACTGCCAAATGAACACATGCAGTGTGCTTTGCTTTACTTTTAGAGAAATGAAGTCCTTAAATCAACGTCAAAGAGAAGAGAGGGGGCTGAACCTCACTGGTTTCTCTTTGAAAAGTAGAAACAAAATTCTTGCCTGGTTGACATGGGCTAATTAACTGGTCACTGACCAGGTCCCTGGATACACTGCCTTAAACACGCAAAAACAAAGCCCACCTCTCCCAGTCTGACCCATCAAGTTCCTGAAGGTCAGAACAAGCCCCCTGTCTGCGAGGGGCTGGGAGGCAGCTGAGAGCAAGTAAGAAATGTTCACCTTAAAAGACAAAAACAGACAAACTCATAACAAAAGACTTGAAATGTTGACGTTTTACCTCTCATTTTCGCTTCTGGCAAGGGACCAATTTTTAGCTGGGGAGAAAGGTGGAGAGAGCCCTACATGTCACACCGAGAATAACCCAGCTGCGAGGATGCCCGGTACCAGGCCCCAAAGCTCCTCGCTGGGCGGACCTGAGTCGGCTAAGGACGCACGTCTGCACGGCTGACAACTGTTTTCCAGTGCTCCCCAAATTCAAAATAATAATTAAAAAAAAAAAGGTAACGTGGGAGGGGCTGGCTAAGGCAAGATGGCCAAAGGTTAAATCACAAGTAGAGTGAGGCACACATGGGCATTCCTAACACTCTCCTCTCCACATCTGCGCACGTTTGGGATGGTCCATAATGATTTCAGATCTCTTTTAAAAAGCAAATTGAACCTAAGCCCTAATGAATGGCCTTTGACGCTTCCCCCTAAATCTGTCTGGGATTGATAAAGGTTAACAAAGGCCTGTGCGTGTGAGTGTGTCCCCTGTGCGCACAGGTACACGTACACACAGCTTTTACAGGAGTGCCAAAGACCACTCAGGAAGCTTGTTAAAACACACTCCGTCTCTACCCCCCAGAGGCTCCCATTTAGCAGGTCTGGGGTGGGACTCCAATTAGCATTCCTAACATGCTCCCAGGAGATGCTGATGCTGCTGGTCCGAGGATCACAGTCCCACTCTCTGTTCAAGAGAACAGGAACAGGGGCGCCTGGGTGGCTCAGTTGGTTAAGCGACTGCCTTCGGCTCAGGTCATGATCCTGGAGTCCCGGGATCGAGTCCCGCTTCGGTCTCCCTGCTCGGCAGGGAGTCTGCTTCTCCCTCTGACCCTCCCGGCCCTCCCCCCTCTCATGTGCTCTCTCTCTCAGTCTCTCTCTCTCAAATAAATAAATAAAATCTTAAAAAAAAAAAAAAAAAGAGAACAGGGACACCATAAGCTCATTTAAATGCTCAGCCCCTTTTTGAGGCCTTTGCTGATGTGGTAAAGAATTCTGCTTATTCCGACTGGGGGCCGGAAGTCCCCTTGCCCAACCTTCGGTCTCCCCACCGCCCGGCCGCCCCCCCACTGTTTTTCCTGCCCCTTCGCACATCCCCTCCTGCCATTCCCTGGGACCATGAAGCATTACCTTCTGCTGGATTCATTACCGCATCGTGGAGCAGGGTGGCCATACTCCCAGCTATCCCTGCAAAACAAACTCCAGAAAATTACCCTCTGAGACTGGGAGTTCTGAGGAAGTTCCTGGAACGTAAAATCAGATGGAACCCTGCACAGAGCTTTCTAAGAAGCAAAATCTATGCCCAGCTGCTCCCAGGTGAGCACTGACTCTTCAAAACGTAAAGTGATGATTGAATTGTTGAGCAAAATGAGGACGGTAACATAGGCGCCATTGGCCACATCTTCATCCTGCAGATGTGTAATCAATGCTGGGAAAGGTCAGACCTGCTGACGGCTGATGGTACCCAGAAACCACACTTCATGGCTCTTCCCAGTGGAAAACTGTCCAGATTTTAATTCTCTCCGGTCCCTCACCTTTGTCTACAGACTAACTTACTCTGTCCTTGAGCTGGGGCAAGCAAAGGGGATGATATTATATATACAGCTAAGAGGGGAGAAAAAGAAAAGAAGTTTTAAAAGAAATATCCTTAATAAAATCCAGGCATTTTCAAGAAAACAGGCAGGAGAAGCAGACGTCAGGAAGCTCTGCATATGGCAGATTTCCAGGGTTGGTTTGCAAAGCGATGACTCGTCTCGGAGATGGCAGACCCCATCTTGAGGCTCTCACCTGGCCTGGCTTCAAGAACCAGGAACTTCTGAAGTCTACTTAAGGCCTGGAATTTTGCTTTTGGCTTTGGGTTTCCTCCCTAGGCAGGTGACACTGCCCAGCAATTAAGATTAGCCCGCTTTGGGTTTCCTCCCTAGGCAGGTGACACTGCCCAGCAATTAAGATTAGCCCCGGAAGGTGGGAGGAATGAGCAATACCAGGACAATGCTTCAGAAATGCATATAAACCCCCTTTCCCCCTCCACACACACTTACGATTACCACCAGAAAGGTCAAAATGCAACCACAGCATACATCGTCGCGAAGCAGTAACAGCACTGGGCAGAACTGTGTTCCGTCCAACCGCCTCCAAGGGTTCAGTGACCAAGGGACTAAACCATTACACAAGGCAGTTTCAGCAAGAGGCAAACCCCGAGGCCACGCACTCAGGGGACAGCATCAGAGTGTGACCGTTGGGGACTGTCTTGATAAATGCAACCAGGGGCCCATTTAAAAAAAAAAAAAAAAAGAAATGTCTGCACACCAGCCAGGTAGTTATGATTACCAGGGTTTGCTGGTGGAAGGGTTGCTTTTGGGCTCTCAGCACAAAAAGGGGGAAAAGCTGTCGATGGTCACTCTCCCTCTTCCGTGTTGAAAAACTAGTTTTGTTAAAATAAGGACACCTTATTCCATGTCCAAACAAAAACCAACAAAAGCAAAACCCAAAGGAGATGGGGAAGGAGCCACCACTGAGCCCAGAGCCCACTGAGCCCACTGCGCTGGGCGGGTAGGAGCCGTCTGCCCCCCCCGCCCACCCCCGCCCCCTCCCGCCACTCTCCCTCAAAGCAACAAAGGAAAACTATTCCAGCCCTTGCTCGCTGAGAGAGGCGACCGAGACCAACGGAAGAGAACGGGGGCGAAACCCCCGGATCCCCAGAGGCTTAAGGTGGGAAAGGTGGCCTGCGCTGCAGCAAATCCTTTGTCAGCCATAAAACTTCTTGACCTTTTAAAGCTTAGTTAGATCTTGACGTTGCAGAGACCTGTTGAACCAGTTTTTAAATAGTCTCAAAGAAGCTGTCCAGATAACTTTTTTTTTTTTTTGAATCCAGCATTGAAAAGTTTTGTTTCTATTCAGGGTTTGTTTGTTTGTTTTTTTTTTCCTAGATCTGATCATTAATTGCTTTTCAATGTCTTAAAAAAAAAAAAATGAAAAACCCACGCAACAATGCAAACTGAAACACCTCTGTCACCGACTTCCCCCAGGCTTTAGAAAGCAGAGGGGAACAGAAAAGCGTGTGTGTGTGTGTGTGTGTGCGCGTGTGTTTGGGTGTGTGTGCACACACGACTAGAGTTCTTTATTCGTAAGCAAGCGCGGCAGAGATGAGGCGTCAGGCTGCTGGGTCACAGGGAGGAGAACCCTGGGGAAGGGTCTGTTGAAGGAGAAAGCTCTCTAACTCCAGACAAACGCTTTCAAAATACCGTTGGCTAGGTGGCTGTTTCCTTGGTGGTGGAAAACGGCATTTAAAGTCCTTTTCATGTTTTCATAGCAGGCAAAATACATGGCGTGGGCCGGCCCTGCGCCCATCATCATCACGTTGAGGCCTCGCAGGGGCCTCCAGAAGCCTTCAGTCCGAATGATTTTCTTAAGGGCTCCGTAGACACTTGTGTACTGCGCTTTGGGATCTGGATTCAAACTCTGCATTCGTGTCTGGGGGCGGGGGCAAGAAAACAGAAACAGTGGAAGTTAACAAGGATAGTAAAGAGGAAAAAAAGACCCAGGGAGACAGTGAGAGCAAACTGTCCATTTTCAGTTTCACGGGATTTCTCGGTGAGGAAAACACTGATTCCCTCCTTCCTGGAGTACATTGGCAAGGATTCCATTGTGGCCAGCAGGGGGGGAAGGATGGTTGGGGGCAGGATATGATATAGGAACATGTACCCACATGCTGTGTGAGCCCTGAGGAATCCCTTAACCTCTCTGGACCTCAGGACCCCCCCAATTAAAAAAACAGGATGGTCACAAACCCTTAATAAACTCAGAGGCCTAGTCAACTGGAAGTATTATCCTGTGGTTGCCCCTCTCGTCCTAAAGTCTGTGTCCTCACTTATCTG
The DNA here is from genome assembly GCF_011800145.1 of Mirounga leonina. NCBI lineage: Eukaryota > Metazoa > Chordata > Mammalia > Carnivora > Phocidae > Mirounga > Mirounga leonina. Next base: position 3,470,313 of record NW_023270454.1, on the reverse strand, counting down.
AGATCTCCATGTTCTGAATGCTCCTTTTCAGCCCCCACAAGGAATCTCCCAGGCGTCCTCCAGACCTCATCCCACAGCTCCTCTACATGCATTTTACATTTTGTCTTTAGAAGTTAGCCCTTAAACATAAATGGTCCTGTTCTTAATTTCTTCCTGTGTGGAGCCTTGCCTCCTTGAGGCAGAAGCTCAGCTTTCCCCATCTGTTATCCCTGTCAGATGACCAGAGCACTTAAGTGGGTATACAGTTAATCTCGGTGTCAACGGAGCAAGACCATGGTACCCACAATGGCTCCAACTATGGCCAAACACTAGTCTAGATGTTGCTATGGAGGTATTTCTGAGATGAGATTAACATTTAAATCATTAAATTAGACCCTGAGTGAAACAGATTACTCTGTGTGGTATGGTGGGTCTACACACACACACACACTCTCTCTCTCTCTCTCTCCTGGCTTGGTCTCTCTGGAGAACCCTGACTGGTACAGGAGATAATATCTGCCAGGTGAAAGACCCACCCTGGCTCAGTCCTGCAAAAGCAACAAGCATGCGCTCCTCCACTCCCCTCAACACACGCAGGCTAGGGGGGAGGGTCTCCAACCGTGAGCAGGGATACCCTTTTACCACCAAACAAAATCATACCCAAAGCTAATATATAAAATGGAAGAAGAATTCCTCTAATTGAGAATGGAGGGAGGGCCCTGGGCTCTCTTCTCACTCTGAGGCAGACACCCCCACACACACACGCCGCCCCCCCCTCCCCAGCAACCAGCAACTCCAGGGCTCAGAGGAACAGTGTGAAACCAATGATCTAAACTAACACTCATATCTGGAATTTAAGAAACAAATGAACAAACAAAGAAAAAAAGAGACAAACAACAAACAAGACTCTTTTTTTTTTAAAGATTTTATTTATTTATTTGACAGAGAGAGACACAGCGAAAGAGAGGGAACACAAGCAGGGGGAAGTGGGAGAGGGAGAAGCAGGCCTCCCATGGAGCAGGGAGCCCGATGCGAGGCTCGATTCCAGGACCCTGGGATCACGACCTGAGCCGAAGGCAGACGCTCAAGGACTGAGCCACCCAGGCATCCCAAAACAAGACTCTTTACAGAGAACAAACTGGTGTTTGCCAGAGGGGAGGTGGTGGGGGATGGGTGAATTAGGTGATGGGGATTAAGAGTCCACTTACTGTGACAAGCACTGGGTGATGTATGAAAGTCTTGAATCACTATGTTCTACTCCCGAAACTAATATAACACTGCATGTTAACGACACTTGAGTTTTAAAAAAATAAATTTTTAAAATTAATGGTCATTTTCAGATGTCACCAGCTAGTAAAAACCACAAAGAAAATGGGCACATCACTGGCAACTTGTCATTTTGCCATGAAAGGGCATAAAACAGTAACAACATGAGCAACAACCACCATTGCCCTCCATTACGACCATTTTCTATGAAAGGACATTTTTAATGCCAAAAAAAAAAAAGCAAAGACTATCTCTGATTATAAAGCTGTTCTTTAAATTAAATTTAGCTTTATTAAAAACTCCCTACTTGGGGCACCTGGGTGGCTCAGTCGGTTAAGCATCTTGACTCGATTTCGGCTCAGGTCATGATCTCAGGGTTATGAGATCGAGCCCCTCCTGGGCTCTGTGCTGGGCATGGAGCCAGCTTGTCCCTCTCCCTCTGCCCCTCCCCCACTCTCTCAATAAAACCACAACAAAACAACTCACCACTTCACCCCTTGTTTTCTGGTGAAAATGCCCCCTGGCCCAGCCCGAGGCAGCTACCCCACATCTGGGCCCACATTCCAGGGAATGCCAGGTGGGAATGGATGGGGTCAGTGTCCCTGTGCCTTTTGTTGAACTATTTTCTATTCTAACATGTTTCCAAAAGTATTCGAGATGGCTTCATAATGGAGGATACATTATAAGCAAACAAGAGCAAGGGAAGGAGAAGGAGGGAATTTGTCAACCTAGAGGGCACCTGACGCCCCTCGGCGGGTGCTCCTGGCCAGAGTGAACCAAGTATGGGAGTGCAAAGTGTCCACTCTGGAAGAGGCACATCCGCTTCCTCAGGACTGCTGAGGCTACCCAGGGCACTGAATCCTCAACAACACTTGAAATCGCTCACATTTTACAGCAAAGAAAGTTCCGTAGTCCCCCCGACCCCCCGCCCCGGCTTTTTCCTATAATTGCCCCTGATGAGAAGCAGGGGCACCAGGCAGGAGGCGGCACAGAGCAAACAGGGATGGAACCCAGATCCCATCACTTAGGCTGTGACTCTGGGCTAGATGGCTACCCCCTCCCCGCTTTCGTTTCCTCCTGTGACAGAATGGTTGAGAAAATTAAATGTCTATGACCATTGTTACTGTTAATGACAATAAAGGATGTGGTTCCAGTTATCTAGCCCTGCAGAGGTCTAAGCTCCATGGGGGCGGGGGGCTACATCTGTCTTATTTACAGTATATCTATGACGCCTATTACAGTGTCTAACTCACACGGGGGCGGGGGGGCCCAGTAAATATTTGCTGAACGAGTGAACAAACAAATGCATGCAACTTAGGGTACCAACGGGGGTGATGCGGTACTACGTCTCTTAGTGCATTCTCCCCCTAAAATATGAGTAGCTTTCCCGGAATTACCTGTTCCTCCCACCACCCCTTCCCTATTGATAAAAAAAAAAAGAAGTCCCAATTTTGCTGCATTTCTCAAGCCCAGGGGTGATCTGCTGAGCCACATGCAGAGCTGAAGCAGCCTGTCCCTGGGACCTGTTGGTAATGGGTGGCTCCTGCCAGTCCTGTGCCCAGGGGAGAGCCCCTGGGGATGGACTGGAGAAGCTTCCTGCCTTCTCTACCCTCCACTTGGCCCCAGTTTCTGGCTTTGGGCCAGACCAGCCTGTGGTGAAGGCCTCCCTTGGGTCTCAGTGGGTAGAAACAAAGGAGCCCCTTACAAGCAGTGTGAGAAGACACATAGGACCTGGAACGAGGAGCTGAGAGGCTGGATTCTGGACCTGACCCCAGCTCCAACAGGGCCAGTGGCCTTGGCTATGGCATCTCATCTCTCTGGTCCTCAGCGTCCTCAACTGGAAAATGAAGGAGAGGACTGGAACCGTGGCTGGTTACCAGAATCATGGGGAAATGTTTAACAACGTACCTCTGAGCACCACTCCAACACATGTTGTTTCTAAACTCTTTTTTTTTTTTTAATTCCCCAGATGATTCTGATCACTCAGTTTGGAGAACCCCTAAAAAAAGGGCCCTCAAGCCTTAGCACTTTCTAGTAACATTCTGCATCCAGCCTTGGCAGAAAGGGGGGGGGCACCTGGGTTAAGTGAGGAGGGGGTGGTTGGGGAGGCGGTGTGCAGAGAAGAGGGCCAAGGCAGGAAGCTTTAGAGCCGGCCAGTCCAACCTTGTAGGTCTGAATTCCAATGCTGGGACCTTGAGCAGGTTCCTCAGTGTTGGGCCGTGGAATAATCCCCCCGCAGTGAGCTCCCAGAGAGCTGTCGGCAGTCGGAGTGAGTTGACCGTGGGAAAGGCCTGGCTGAAGCTGGGAGGCAACGATGACCACCTCTTCTCCTACCCACCCCCTTTCTATAGTGTCAGGAAGGTTCTCCCTGACAAAGCCGCTCACATTGGCCAGCTCTCAGACTTACATGGGAAATTTGGGATTGATTTCTCACCTCCCTCTTTTTAAATTAGGGGTGAGGCAGCTGGAGTAAATTTTACTGAACCAAAATGCCCCACCCCCTGTGGACAAGAAAAGGACAATTGGGTATCTCTCTGTCCCGGGGAGGGGGGGGCGGCAGAGGTCTGCTCAAAGGAGGCCACATTTAATGACACAGGGTTGGGACAGAGGCAAGCGGCCCCTGAGCACAGAGGAGGACTCAGTCGAGGCTCCTCTGAGCCCACCGTGGCCAAGCTCGGGGCCAGAGCCCCTTTAGTGCGACCTTCATTTCTTCAACCTGCCCACAGGGAGCACCCACCCTCAATCAGGCACCAGGATGCAGAAGGGAGAATCGTTGGGGAAATAAACAACAAGGAACGTGGGAGATAAGGGGAGAAGGACACAGACCCTCTGCGTGCCCCAGGGGAGAGGGGGGTGGCCAATCCGCACCAGCATGGTCGCGGGAGGGGCTGAGAGAAGCCGAGGTGGCCGCATAGTGGCCGGAGGAGTGGCCAGAGCCACCGGTGGAGATCCCTCAGTTTAGCCTCTCTTTCTTTTTCAGTGACTCTACTTGCAGAAGGTACAACTCAGGACCAGGCATTTTTTAGTGACCTGTGGACCAAAGAAGAATTTGGGGTTGAGTGGAAACCACCCAAGCGTCCCGTCCCTCGATGGATGAATGAATAAACAAAGAGGGATCCATACAGACAACGGAATCTTATTTGGCCATAAAAAGGAATGACATTCGGGCACAGGCTATAGCTTGGGGGAACCCGGAGGACATGATGCTGAGTGAAATAAGCCAGCCAGCCAGCCACACACACACAAATACTGTTTGATTCCACGTAACATGAGGTACCTGGAGTTGCCAAAACCATAGAAACAGAAAGTAGAATGGTGGTTGCCAGCGGCTGGGGGAGGGGAACGGGGTTGTTTCCCGGACCCTGAGTTTCACTTTTGTAAGACATACAGTTCCGTGAATGTACTTAATGCCACCGAACTGGGCGCTTAAACATGGCTAGGATGGCAAGTTCGATGTTACGTACATTTTACCACAATGTTTTTTTAAAAGCCCAGGTGTGAGGGTAAACAGAAGGAAAAAGACAACAGAGAAAGGGCAGAGATTAAAAAGCACAACCAAAACCAACCAAAAAGACGGAGACAGAGAATTTCACAAACCGCCTTTCCTGTCCTGGGTTTCAGTTCCTGCTCAGGCCTAGCTGCACTGCACGCCCACCCTTTCTTTATAATAAATTCCCATTCTCCGCCTTTTAATTCTCCACTCTTGGAAATTCAGAATGCACATTAGCATATTAAAGGCTCTGGGAAGTCCTTCAGGAAAGCGCTGGTGAATTCTGTTTAACAAGGCACTTGTTACTGTTTGTCTTGGGCGACAGAAACCCTGTCTCGCGGAATAACCAGTTCCACCTTGCTGAATACACTTTGAGAAAACAGCTGTAGCCGGCATGGGCCCTGGACGCAGGGCTGGACGCAGGAAGCGCAGGGAGCAGCTCGGGGTGTCAGGAGGAACCCCCGGGGGCAGCCCAGGCACAGTGTGGCTGGCAGGAGCCGGAAGACAGGCCCGAGAAGCAGCACGGCCGGGAAGTAGCATGAGCCTCTGGGCGGGTTACCCAAGCACTCTGGCCCAGAAATCAGGAGACCTGGGTCTCAGGCCTGGTTCTGCCACTCCCCGTGTGACTGAGCAAGTCTCCTCCAGCTCTAGAAGGGTGATCCTATAGGAGGGCTCCACTCCAATGACACAAACTGTATTTGCATTAAACAGGCTCCATAAGCTCCCAGCAAGGCCAGAATGGAGTGAGGGGCAAATTCTCCCCTAAGAAGACAAATCAGGATGAGCCTACCTTGTCGTCTTGTTCTCTTCTTGAGGGGAGGAGGGTGGATGGAGAGTGGAAAATGTGTCCTCTGCCTCAGGTGAGCTCACAGGATCATAGGACAGGAGCTGCAAGGGCCCTGGGCAGAGGGCACACATAGCTCGGCAACCGCCTTTTCAGTCAGGAAACTGGTGCCCAGCAAAAAAAGCTAAGGGAGCAAGCCAAGCCTGGTGGGGAGACCTCTGACCTCCCTGCGCATCCTGCCCAGCCCAAGGACCTGCAGCATCATGGGGTCACTGTCCTCCCACCTGACCCAGAGTCCAAGTCCTCCTTTCTCAGTATTTCCAGAAAACGAAGAACAAGTGGGGTGTCTGGCTGGCTCAGTTGGTAGAGTATGTGACTCCTGATCTCAGGGTCGTGAGTTCAAGCCCCACACTGGACACAGAGTTTACTTTAAAAATAAATAAGTAAAGAAAGAACGAATAATAATATGAAAAACTTCCTGTGTCAAAAATACATGCACTATCAGGACCAGGAGAAGATAAGGCGAAATCTACCCATTCATCCACTCAAAAGCATTTGCCATGCTCCTACTTTGAGGCAGGTGCAATGGGGAGACAGGGCAGGAATGGGTGTATGCGGGGCTCCCGGGTCATGGTGTGAACAAACATCACAGCGTAACACGTGGGCACAACAAGCACCCACTGAGGGACCAGGGCTGGGCCCCAAAAAGCTACCAAGGAGTCTCTGCTGTTCCAGACTTGCTCCCAGAGAAAGGAAATTCAGTTCAGGCACCCACAGAGTGCTAGGAAAATGCCAAACCATATCAGTGTCTGCCGCCCAGTGTCCCTTGCAGAATGAGCGGTCAAATCGATAAGTTTAATTCTATCCCGTCTGCCAACTGGCACTGACAGTCAGTAAATGGAACCACAGCCTAAGCCAGGCCGCAGGTCCCAACCCCAGGCCCCTCCCGATTTTCCAAGCCCACAGCCAGCCACCTGTGGGCGCACAGCCTCCTTCAGCCCTGTGCCCGAAGCTCTCCCACTTGCACCCACAGCCCATCCATGGCACTGTGTGTCCCCGGCACTGGGGTCTGCCGGTGACACTCCAGTTCCCACCCACCACCCCCCGGCGCAGACGGCGTCAAGCGAGGAGCCTGTTCCCATGCAGGCCTCGCTGGCTGAGACATGGGCGCGCAGATCCCTGCAGGCAGCCGGGAGAGAGGCTTTTCTGGCACTGCGCTTTGTGAGGAAAGAACGGTCTTCTGGAATGAAGCTACAGACCTCATCAAGGGCTCAGAAAGTACTATCCTCGCCTTCCAGGATCCTTAGGAGGCACGCACAGCAGAGAAGAAACCCAAACCACATCAAGGAGAACCACGCACACACAGTAAAGCCTACAGCTCTCTTGAGTTCAACACTACCAGGGTTCCAACTCAGAATCTGCGTCCCAACCTGGAACCTCGTCCTTACTATGTATGATACAGAAGATGGATGATCACACCCTGCCCTTAGAAAACACTTGCAGAAATCATCAAAATCGAGGCATGAGGAAAAGGCCTGGCGTCATCCCCCCACCTGCCCCCCACACACATTAACCAGTAACAGAGCACCGCAGGAAATGCTCTAAGGAGAACCACACTGTTCACGGCAAGCGGAGGCATACTGAAGTTTATTCTCAAGTTCAAAATTCCCAATCATGTCTTCTTAAATCTCCCAAGTTGGCAAAAGTATAGACATAAAGAGAATGTTACTCTGTCTCTCTTTTTTTAACCAAAAGGAAAATTTGATCCTCTTCAAGTTTAGGAACCAACAAGAGAAAAAGGACCCCTTAAAAGAAGTCCTTGCCTCTCCCTCCACCACCCCCAAATCAAGGGGGGCACGAGGTAGGGGAACGAAGCATGTGGTGGCGTGGTGCGTGGGGAGCGCCGCGCACATACATTCTGAAAGCCCCCCTCTTTTAGAGCAGGCAAGAGGGGCCGGTTCACTGCACCATCAGTGGGAGGAGCCGCACCAAGACAAAACAGAGAGATGAGAGCTGGTGGGAACACACTTCCAGCTAAACCGTGTCGGCACTGATTTCCCTGCCTCACCTAGCAGAAGGGCCAGACTCCCCTCCGTTCCCCGTCACCTGGATGCTCAGAGGAGGATGGGAGGGAGCGGGCTCCCACACGCGGGAGCAAACCAGCAAGGCCACTCTGTCTCTCCACTCACGTCCCACGGGAGGCCCGATTTTCATGTGAACAGACCAGCCACACTCCCAACGTTCCCAGCCACCCGCTGCCTCTAAAATGTGGGCCTGTGAAGCGTTCGCGCCATCTCTCACTCATCCTCTCCAGACGGAGTCCCGAAACCTCCGGGCCCATTAGGGCTGTGCTTCAGGGCACTACTGTTTCTAAAGGATAGAATGCCTAAGCATTCAGTAGAAAATACAAACCCCACCAAGACAACCAAAACCCTGTCTCAGCCTCCCAGGGGAGAAGCCACGGCCCCAAACACAACTTCTCCTGGGAACAGGCCATAGCGTGAGGAGTCAGAAAGACCCCAGATCACATCCAACCCAGAAAGGGTGGCGGAACAGGGGCCACTTGAGCTGTCCCTCGAAGGAGGAACAGTATTATAATTGGTAAGAAATGGAGCTGTCTTTACGATTCCTTCCATCCGATTTGATTTTTGACTTTGTGCGCGTGTTACTTTGACTGGAAAAAAAAAAAAGGCCAACCGGGCAGGGAGAGGAAGTGAACGATTCTGCCAAGGGGGAATGTGAATGTGCAGGTGGGTCTGGGAACCAGAGGAAGGTATGGCTGAAGTGTATGCTTCAGGGGAAATGCAGAGGTAAGGTGCAGATGGAGAGGTAATCCTGGGCTCAGGAGGGTGGCTGAGCATTAGATAATCAATAAATGCTTGCTGAGAGAAAGGCAGGTTGAGGCTGGACTATGGGAGGCTCTGAACAGCTTGCTCAGGCATTTGGAATTTACTTTATATTCCAGTGTTTTCCATGGTTACGTACTGCACATGACGGTAGCTATGAGGAGCCACACGGTAACCAACACGGATGGGGCCTCCAGCGTCTGGGAGGAGGGTTCAGGCCCAGGCAATAGAAGCCCTCCCTGCCGGGTCTCGTTACAGGCTGGCCACGCTCTGCTCTCTCCGCAGCTGTGGCCCCAAGCAAGGCCACTGTGCCACCACCCCACACCCACGGGTAGCCGCTCACCGCCCTGCTATGGCTCAAAGCACTTTCCCACAGCCCTTTATCCTAGGAGCTAAGCCTGGTCACTCCTCCCCTTCTCTAGAAGATTCTCCAGCAGATGGAGGCAGGGATGAAAGAATCCGTGCCTGGCTCCGACCCAATGTACCCAGGACATACTTAGAACATCCAGTCTGTGGTCGGACCAAAGGATTAAGTTATTGCTGCCCTACAGGTGGGAAAGTTCCCAAGGTTCCAGGTAACAGGGCTTGGAGTGCACGGATGGGATTGGTGACCCCACCGGAAGATGGGAAGTGAGGCTGGAGGGGAAGCCTGAACCACCAGTCACACTATCCACCTTGTCTGGCTCTAGCAAGGGTCCCGCATTCTAGTCCCACATCTGGTATTAAGGACTGTGTGGCCTTAAGCAAGACAGCTTGCTTCTCTGAGCCCCAATGCCGCCACTCACAAAATAATTATAATAACAAAAGAGTCACACTAGCAACTAATTATCCCCATCTTACAAACAAGGAAACTGAGGCACAGAAGGGCTAAGCAACTAGCTCCCAAGGTCACAGAGTACACACAGACCGGCTCCAGAGCCATACTCTGAATGGGCAGGCCACCCAACCTCTCACTAGGGGGTGGACAGTTAGGGATCACAGGTGATCTCCAACTTCCTTCCTGTCTCTGATGTGCTCTGCTTCTCCTACCATGCTAAGTGATATGGACATCACCCTGTATGTGCCCGACCTTTTTGAAGAGGGAGTAGCCCCATCTACGTCAAAGTCCCCCAAATCCTCACTGGTTAAGACCACGAAGCTTCTGAGGGTCCAGGCTGCAAGCAGGGTACTTAAAGAGAGTCATGAGCCCAATCACATGGAGGTCACAGAGCTTCACTGTTTCGCATTGCTGGCCATCAGCCTGGCCACGGGTCCCAGGTGGAACTGGGTAATAGTGGCTCGTTCAGTACGAACCCATTCTCTCTCCTCAAAAAGGGCTTGAGCCATTCTCCCGCCCAGCTCGTGGGCAGGAGGGGCATGTTGATGGATGAAAGCCTGGCACTCCCACAGTATTCAAAGGCTAAGACTGAATATTCCAAAGTTCAGGCTGCTTTCGGGAAAGAATTTAATTCACTGCGCGATCCTGGCCTCTCCAGGGCCTCCCCTGACTCAGCAGCCTTGTCTATGTCATTGGCTTATAAAACGCCCCACCTACAAGTAAGGACAAGATGTCAGGGGCAGAACTGAAGAAATACCTCATTCTCAAAAGTGTTTTATTTTCCTTGCACATTGGTAAACCCAGTGAGGCATCGCAACGCCACATCAAAGAACAAATTTAATGCAAGATTCCACATGGAAATACCCTAGAAGCGCATGACGCCACCCCAAGGCACCAGGATTACCTGAGCGCAGAAGAACAGAATCCAGGCACTGATTCTCCACATGACCAGTCCAGGCCCTGCCCTCTACCTTCAGCCCTCAAGGCTCTGCCGTCATGGTTTGGCACGGTGGGGCTCCCGATGGGCTTTTGTTTGACTTCAGACTTCTGCCACCCATCAAGCACCCCCCAACCTCCACTTTGTCTTCTCTAATGAGGAAACAGTTATGTGACCTGAGCCCATAGCTCCAAGAGCTGATCACCACTGCGCCAGGACTGGCCAGCACTCTAGCTCCCAGACCCTGCCCTGCTGACCAGCCTTCAAGCTTTTGCTGAAAATCCCAACTGTGGAATCTCAAAGACACCTTGTTCAACCACCTACCGGCCTGACGCTCAGATGGTCCCTGGGGTTTGAACTGTAACCATTCAATCAAAAATTACATGGTGGGCTTCTAATCTAGGCCTGACTCTGTGATTAGGACCAAGGACACAAAGACGTCCTGTGTCCTCAACCACCTCACAATCGAGGTCCTATTCTATTTTTCAGCTGTATGCACTTGAGGGAAGTTACTCAACTGCTCTGAATGGCAGTTCCCTCATCTGCGAAAACCCCTCCCTCACGTGCTTCCTGCAATGGATCCTCAAGAAAACTTCTCAGCACATGGATCACCTGGCACAGTCTAGGAGGTGCTCAACACATGTTTATCATCTTTGTCATTATTTTTGTAAGGGTTCCAGCATGTTCCCTAAGTGGTTTAGGGAACCACCTATGTTAATAAAAAGGTTTTGAAATATTATTAAGAATCACCAGCAAAACTAGCTTAATCTTGCCGGGAAGGTGTGGGGCTTTCTCCCCTGCTTGCTGACAAATGGCTGTTTGGCACAAAGGATCTCCTTACAGGTCTGAACTGAACATCAGACTACAGAGTAGGACAGGCCATAAACCACACACACAATAGACCCCAGGGTCCCAGAAGGAAGCGGCCAGCCAGGGAGCCCTGGTGTTGAGGACTCCATGCCCCAGTTCCTATAACCTCACAAGGTAGCGAGAGGAGTGAAACCCAACCCTCCCCTCTGATCAGAAAGAGGCTGGACAAAGCGAGGTGGCCCTCTCGTTTCCACTGGATTCCAGACCCACAACGGCTAGCACCGTAGGCTCGAGGGCTCCGCCTGAGTCTAAACCCCCCCAACTCTTTGGCTTCCTCCTCACACCTTTGCACCTTTGGCAAGTTACTCAATCTCTCTGAGCCTGCTCCCTTATCTGTGAACGGGGGATCATAACAGCACCTACCTCCTAACGTCTCTGTGAGGATTAAAGGAAATAATGAACGACAAGCCCTTTGCCTGGGGTCTGGCATGTGTGGGGTTTTTGTTTGTTTGTTTGTTGGATAAACTGCAAATTCCTAGGAAGATGTAACTTTTACTGTAATTCCTTCAGAAAACCCTCATTCCCTCGGAGGAGATCAGCCCTGGGAGGCAACACCCCGCCCCCCACCATTACCACACGCTGAGACTAGATTACCTGAGTCACCCTCACCACAGGCCAAGCAGCTTGTAGTTCTGCTGCCTATTAACAGAAGAGAAACTGAGGCCCAGAAAAGCCAGGGCACTTGCCCACAGCACCCACAGGGGCCTCTGTCCCTTCCACCGGCCCCACTCCCACATTCACCTTTTTTGGCTCTCAATTTCTAAACAAATGGACCTGGTTGCCTACATTAATCCTGATTATGTAACAAAGGGAACTTGGGTAGCCTGAAAGGTAGAGGGAAAATCACCAGTGTCAATTTACGCGGGCACAGAGGGTCCAAGATGACAGTGCCTCAGGAAGCTGGCTCGCCGGGCCTGGCTGCTCAGCGCCAAGGGTGGTTCTGGAAACCTTTAACCGTTGCTGAAGTCCCAAGGTTCCCTGACACTGCTGACTGCAGCCCATTCCCTTGAGGTCACCCCCGTGGAGAGGGCCCTCCCCGTGCTCAAGGGCTGGCTCCTCTCTGAACTGTAGAGAAATAGCCAGATGGGGCCAAGAAGGGCTACAGCATGGGGCACGGGGAGTCCTCTGTGGGTTCTGCCCCTGGCTTGGGCTCCACGGTCACCCTGCAGGACCTGGGCCCTCGCCATGGGCATGGGCAGGTTCGCAGGTCCCTTGGATTCTGGGGGATCGAGCCACATGGCGCTGCAGGGCACGGATGTTTCCACCAAGCGTGTCTCACTTTCCCAAACAGAGCAATCTCCCCAAAATGTGCACTTAAATGTGAGTATGATCAAACGGACAGAGTCCTGTTTCAAGAGTGAGAAGACCCAGACTCCAAGCCAGCTCTGCTCTCAAATCTCTAAGGACCTCGAAGCAGTGTAGCCTAGCTGGGCATCAACATGGGTTTCTACCAGCAGGTAAACACCAGAAAAGATGGGAGATTTCTTCTGTTTTGTTCACGGTCTATTACAATTGCAAGTATCTGTCAAATGGATCAATGGAGTTAATACTGATGTCTCTAAGGAGGTCCTTTTTGGCCTCATACAGTCTAAACCTATAAAACTAGTAAAGAATCCTTTGAAAAACAAATGTGTGTGGGTTGTGTCTTATTTGGGGGAGATAAATCTATATATCTACATTACTATACATCAGGCCTACTTGCAACTTTAAAACACCTGTATTTAAAAGGCAGGCAGGCAGGCAGGAAGGAAGGAAGGAAGGAAGGAAGGAAGGAAGGAAGGAAGGAAGGGGGGAGGGAGGGAGGAAGAAGAGAAGAGGAGAGGGGAGGGGAATCCAGGAGATACTGGAAGCCTTGTGTACTGTCCTTGGGAATGTAAAATGGTACAGCCCCTATGGAAACAGTGGTTACCAAAAAATATTTAAAAACAGAATTATCATATGATCCAGCAATCCCACTTCTGATTTATAACGAAAAAAAATTGAAAGCAGGATCCCAAAGAGATATTTGCACACCCATGCTCACAGCAGCACTATTCACACTAGCCAAGAGGTGGAAGTAACCCAAGTGTCCATCCGTGGGTGAATGGACAAACAGAATGTGGTCTATCATACAATATTATTATGCAGCCTTAAAAAGGAAGGAGGTTCTGACACAAGCTACAACATGGATGAGGATGAACATGATGTGATAAACCCATCACAAAAAGACAAATACTGTATGATTTCACTTCCATGAGGCACCTAGAGTAGCCAAATTCAGGGACAGAAAGCGGAATGGGGGTTGCCAGGGGCTGCAGGGGGTGGGGGGGGAAGGGGGAGTGATTGTTTAATGAGGACAGTTTTACTCTGAGAAGATGAAGAAGTTCTGGAGAGTGGCTGTACAATGTGAATGTACTCAGCGCTACTGAACTACACACTTAAAAATGTTAAGAGGGGGGGCGCCTGGGTGGCTCAGTCGGTTCAGTGTCTGCCTTTGGCTCAGGTCATGAGCTCAGGGTCCGGGGATCGAGTCCCGCATCGGGCTCCCTGCTCAGCGGAGAGCCTGCTTCTCCCTCTCTCTCTCTCTCCTCTCTCTCAAAATAAATAAATAAAATCTCTTTAAAAAATGTTAAGATGGTCCTGTACACCTGAAACTGATATAACACTGTATGTTAACTATACTGGAATTAAAATTAAAAACTTCATGAAAATGAGAAAAAAGAAAAAAATGTCACGATGGTAAATTTTATATGTATTTTACCGCAATCTTTTTAAAATCCTAAATCTAATCCATAGCTCATTCCACATCTGAAATCCTGGCACAATCAAATAATTCCCTAGACTTCCTCTAACACCTGAGATAGCAGTCTTTTTTTTTATTATTTGTTTGTTTTTGGTGAAGGCAGTCAGGGGTCTCGAATGCACAGCGCGATCCCCCAGACACAACAGTATTCCTGGCTCCAGAGCCTGCCTTGGAAGGAAGCACCTGGAAGATCAGCCCAGGGGCTCTCAGAAAGAAGGCAAAGCTTCCCCGGGAGGCAGAAATGGCTAAGATGCAGAGTTTGACTCTCCGTCCTTTCCGGTAGGCTGGCCCCCAGCCTCAATGAGACAGCACTTCCCTGTCCAGGGCACTCTGGCCTGGGCCACCCCAAAAGATATCATCCCAGGGATCAGTAACCCCAGCTGCTCAGGCATGGAGGGAGCTGTCAAAAGCCAGCCACGTGTTTGTATGTGACAGACTGGGTGCCGACACGGGTGACAGGCCGTCAGAGCCACGGAGCGGAGGCGACGGCCCTCCTGGAATCCGTCCCAGACAGGCCCAGGGAGCCGGGCGCCTCCGAAGCCCTGCGCGCGCTTCTCAAGTCAAGCGTGGTCCCGTCAGCTTCTGCAACACCAGCTTCCACACCCTTCACGGAGGCCCTGCCTTCTAAAGCATGCCCCACTATTAGCCTGTTATCCACAGGAGGAAAAGACTTTTCAAAGCAGCCCTGTCGCCAGCCTTCTCCTGCTCATTTCTCTACTTATAATTATTACCAGGTGACACGTCTGCATGCCTGTCTTCCAATAAAGTCTGGGGACGGCCTCACGCGTTTGCGATCTCAGTGCCCTGGCACTGTGCTTTATAAAACGGACACACTCAATAACCGACGGTCAAGGACGCAGAGGGACACAAAATGTCACCCACGGGCATACACAAAGTAGGCCCTTGAAACCCCGCACGCGCGCCCCTTGCCAAACAGCTGTCTCCTTGCTGCTTGCTCCCCCAAAGGGTTACACACTAGCCGAGTCCCACATGCACAACGCGCCTTTCTGGGGCCTCCCACGCAGGGAAGTAGCCCCATCAGAGCTGGGCTCCAGAGTTCAGTGTATGCTAGAAGTCTAAGCAGGGGTTCAGGGTAAATTTCCCAGATGTTACTGAAGCCAGATTCCCCACAAATGCTAAGATCCAATTATCTCCATAATGCTGGCTGATTTATGTGTGGGTGGGGTCAGGTCACAGCTGGGGAGGACGTTCTCCTGCTTTCTTCACACACCTTGCACACCAGCCAGTGACAGAGAAAGAAACCCCAAATACCAGAAACACCACGCTTGATGTTCTCTGGGTCTCTCTCAGAGGAAAGAGACCAAAGGAAACACCCCGAAGATTCCCCTCCCAGCCTCCGGAATCCACTTACACGTACAAATGTCTGCATGGACAAATTGTTTCATAAGCTTTTGGGGGAGTCATGTTTATGTTTTCCTGGATGCTGAAAGCAATGGCAGGGACCTGCAATCATGGTTGAGCTTTCATGCTGACTAAAACCCTCGTCCTGGAAACCAGGGCTTTAAAGGATTTAAACTGAAGCCGTCTGACGAGAAGGGTTTCCAGAAGGCAGAGCGGGAGCCTGGCGTGGTCAAACTACGGGGTTTTTTTCCCCACTGCACAAACATCATCAGTGTGCCCACAGGGGTGCTGGGGCTGAGTCCTTGCCTTCAAGGGGTCTGTCGTCTTAGTAAGGACAACGATAGTAAACCAAAAACCATGCAAATTTAAAAAAAAATGACAAAGTCTAAGGGTCCTGAAGCAGAGTAAAGGGGACAATGCAAGGAGAGCAAAGGCAGGGAGCCTCCTGTAAATGTGGGGAGGGGTCCCGGAAGGGCCTCTGAAGCCTGGGGAGTCGGGCAAGTGGAGCTCAGCGCACAGGGGCTACCTGGGGCACGGGCAGTGGCAGGTGGGAGGGGGCCAGAGGCCCCGAGAAGGCTGGTGTCCCTGGCAGCACCGGGAACTGAGCCCACAGTAAGCCCTGAAAACCACGGCAGCGGTGAGGATCATTTCACCCTTCAGTCTGTCTGGCTCTGACCTCCGGCCTTGGATGTGGGAAGAGAGAAGGAGGAAGAGGGGGGGGAAGAAAGGAGGTAAAGGACACAGGAGAACGTTTCTCACTGTGCAATCTAAATGGGAGCACAAACCATGGGGAGAAGTGGTGCTCCCGTCACCGTGAGGGGACACCACCAAGAGCCTCCCAAGTGAGGAGCCCACCCCACTCTGTCACTCCCAAAAGCGCTCCCCCAAATGCTCGGGTCGTCTGGGCTAACCCATCTGTGCTGCTGGCAACGCTGCCTGACCTTGGCCATGCCAGCTGACCCCTCAATGACTCAGCTTCCTGGTAGTGAACTTGTAAAAGGTCCCCGGCAGGACGGAGTCAGAGTTATAAACAGGGCCTTCCAGAAGCATCTGCTACATGGCTCCCCTTGATTCCAGGGTGGGGCTGTGGCCATTCAGCATTTCTGGAATTGCCTGAATGAATGGTTTTCAGTCTTTAAGCATTGTAGTTGGAAGTTTCAAGGAAATTAAACAGACTATAATTTCTAGTAGTCTAGTAAGGACTAGCACTAGGATGCAGGGACCCCAAATGGTATATTGGCACCTGGTTCCTCTCCCTGCTCCTTATCCCCCTGGTAGAAATTCCGGGGAAGGGGTCTTCCAGCGTCCTCCTCTAAAGAGAAGTGTCTCCAAGTCTATACATTCAAAGTCAGAAGAGGATGTCCCAAAGTTATAATGCCCCATGGAAATAAAGGGTGGAAATTTTAGAACTGGAAACTTCCTAAGAGATCATTTAGTTTGGGTTCAATCTTGCCATTTTACAGATGAAGAAACTGAGACTCGCAGAAGTGAAGTGCTTTTCTCAGAGTCACTCGGTTGGTGGGCCTCTGGTCATCTTAAGCTAATTACAATTCACTCTAAAAAGCCAACTGCTAAGGGGCGCCTGGGTGGCTCAGTTGGTTAAGCGACTGCCTTCGGCTCAGGTCATGATCCTGGAGTCCCGGGATCGAGTCCCGCATCGGGCTCCCTGCTCGGCAGGGAGCCTGCTTCTGCCTCTGACCCTCCCCCCTCTCATGTGCTCTCTCTCTCTCATTCTCTCTGTCTCAAATAAATAAATAAAAATCTTAAAAAAAAAAAAAAGCCAACTGCTAAAAAATATAAAATAAAAGGCGAATGCTGATGTACAGAAAGAATCCGCTTTTGCCTCACTTTTCCTTAGTTTGTTCCCTGCCCTTTGTGCTCAAGTTCTGGGTTGACAAAGATTCTCCCTGTCCCTTAAACTGGCTGCTCAGAGATCAGAAATCTGTTTCCAATTTAAAGCAGTTTCTGGTAAAAGTCCAGCTTTGTAGTGACTTTCGGTTCTTAGGGTCGGAAAGAGAATTTCAGAAACTGTCTTGTGCCTGGATTACCAGAAAATACAAAGGACCCTTGAAAGAGACACCCGGGGGAAGTTGAAAACGAGACTTCTTACCCAAGGTCAGGGAGAGCACCCGCTGCCGGCGTCAGAAGCCCGTGGGGGAACAGTGCCGAGTCCAGGGAGAAACGGAACGTGCTTCCACCTGAACCTGTCCCAGCGTGCACCCCTTGATCGTGACAGACAGCAGTGCCAACCGCTTCTCTACCTCCTCCCGAAACTCGAAAGATTCTTCTGGAAGCACAGAAGGCGCTGCAGGTCCTGCCAACTTGTCAATATACTCCTTATTGCTATTACATTGCTTTTGTGATGAAAAGCCTCTTCTGAAGCGGACATTCTCAAAGCTCTAGTTGTGAACAATAAATATGCAGTAATTTGCGAAGAAAGCTCACTTACCGCGCCATCCCTCCTGGATGGTGTAAATACGTGTATGTTAATTCAGTTTGTTATATGAGAAGCCAAGATTCAAGGGGGAAAAGAAATGAAATACAATCAATCACATTAAAAGCGAGTTCCCAAGTGTCACATACTATGAAGGATTTTAGCCATTTCACTGATAGCTCCTTGTCCTGATAGGACACTTTCTATGGCAGAACTTCAACCAGCTCAAATCTTGGCTTCTCCCCTGACCATTTCTTCTGGGTTAACAGCTCAGCATTGTCTAAGGACACTGAAAAGGCCCACACACGTCCTCCTTCAAAACACTCAGCCAACAGATTTGGTAACAAAGACCTCCTGTGCCAGGGGAATCCGCAGGCACAGAGAGAAAGGGCTGGCCTTGGAGTCACCCAATTCTTGCCCATGTCACCGGACTGGCCTTTTAGAGAAACAGGACTTGGTCTCCAAAAGCTGCGAGTTCCAAGAACTTCTGTCTAAACCCTGGACTAATGCAGACACAAGGGGGAACATTCCTCAAGAGTCCAGTTTCAGGCTCTTTATCAAAACTGCCACAGGCAGATGGGACAAGCCCCGGGAACTGTACTCTCTGCATTTTGTAGGAGGCTCCACTGGAGCCAGATAGGCTAAAAGGGAAGAGAGGGCGGGGAAAAATGTCCAGCTCCACAGTGGCCTTTAAAAAGCGAAAAGGAATGACCTTCGAATCGGAGTGTCAGGAAGAGGTCCAGGTGCTACGGGGCTCCAGATCAGTCTCTGTCCTCGGGAAAGCACACTGGTCACCTACATTGTTTGTCAGGGCTCTCCCTCATAACCCTACAAGCCATGACCTGTGCTAGTAAAGGTCACTCAGGCAAACCCTGACCCTCCACAAGTCACGTGACGGTATTTAATTTTCAGCCACTTCTCTGGCTGCTCCTGAAGCCGGTATTGGCCACCAATGCCACCCATTAATTATGAGCCAGTTACGAGCAGAAATGCCTCCGGTACGACAGCTTTCATCCCTCCCTCCTTGTTCCCGCTTTCCTCTGGTCTTTAGCACTGCGGTAAAAGGTCCCACTCAGGGAGGGAAAGCCACCTGGCCATCACTTGGGAGCCGGACAGGGAATTAAAACCCCAGAACATGAGGGAGAAAAAGAAGAAACTGCAGAGAAGGGGGAGGGGGCGAGAAAATTCCAGAACAGGGGGCAGGTCTCACATGGAGGCCCCGGTGTGGTGACCTCGAACCACGAAAACTGTCTCCATGGATTCTGCAGTCAGAAGGCTCCGAGCAGAACCCCAAAAGCAGAGTGTCAGAGGGGTGTAGGTGTCCTGATTATGGTGAGCACCTTGGGGACAGGATGTGACAGCCTAGGGGACAGAGAGAATGGCACAGCTTTGTTCTAACATCTGCAACCCCTTTGGTCTAGATATACTGAGAGAATTCCTGGAGGGGCCCTTTCCTGACCCCTCCAGATGAGGGGCAGGGTCCCTGAGGACAGGCTCAACACCCACTACAGGAAGGATTCATCAATCTATCTGTCCTCCCTGTCAGATGGGGACTTCTGCGGGGAGAGACCTCCGAGGTGTCAAGCGAGGCCTCGGCTCCCTGGTACCCAGCACATGCAGTCACTCTCCGTATGTCCTCGCTCCTTACTTTCATTCAGTGAAGTCCAGTGGATGAAGCTGCACTGTTGCAAAGGCCTTTCAACTCTTCCACGGTTCTCTGAATCAGGCTAACACAAGCCCACATTTAGCAAATAAGGCACGGAGACAGTGACTAAGAAAAGAGACTGACTTGGTTCCTCACTTAAGACACGCCCTGGGTCTGCCCCTTCCACCGTCACACACACGTATACATATACCACCACCATCTTTCCTTTGGAAAGGCTTCCCTGCTCTGGTCTGACTTCTTTATAGAGCTGCTCATCAGCTAACCACCCTGCTCCTTTAATCCAGGCTCATGACAGCCCCGGGACATCCTTGGGACATCCCCTATTCCGGGGAACGGGGGGAGTGGGGCACTACAAGTCAGAGGCAGTGCCCGGCGTGTTCCTGTCCTGAGCAGGCCTCGCTGGCAAGCTTCCTGCGGGCTGCCCATGTCCACCCACCACCTTCCGCACCTACTGCCAGGCCCGGGGCAAGCAAGGAGCCAGCAAAACCCTCACAGCGGGCAGCATGCAGAAACAAGGACGGGAGGACCTCAAGACAAAGGCATCTGTGTCCTGCCTCCTTCCCCTCTTACTTTTCTATGACAGCAGTTGTGAAAAAACAAGGAAAACAGAGACAGGAGGGACCACAGTGGGAAAATCCCCAGCCTCATCTGCCTGGCACTGGAAGGGCAGGCTCACTTAAAAAGTAAAAGTGAGCCTACAAAATGCTGACCCCCAGAGATGAACGGGGCCCTAACTGCCCCGGGGCACCCTGCTTGTCCTCCCTGCACAAGGCCCTGTCGTTCACGGTTCTTCATCTCAGTAGCCACACGCAGCTCCTCTCAACACCAGCCCTACGGGATCAGTTTTGAATGTGTTTCTGAGCAGGCTCTGAGTATAATCCAGCGAACGAGGCGGGAGCAGAGGGGCCACCCTGGTCTTCACTCAACAGATGGAAGACACTGTGTAAGGAGAGAGGTGAAGCGCCCGAGGCCATGCAGCGAATCCCACAGTGGCTGGAAATAGAGCCTGGATTTTCCATTCCGATGAGCTAACCTTACCCCTTTCACAGGATCCCCATTTGATAATAAATACCATGACCTGGCACCTGCAGAGAGCTTTATACTTTTAAACAGTAGGAAGGTTTGTCTGCTGCAAGCCTGGCTCTATTTTCTTCCTAGAGGCAGTAAGCAGACGGGACAGGGAGGGAAGACGGGGTGATCTTTGCTCCTCTTCCCTGCGTTCCATGTTGGACTCTGAGTCGCTGCTGGTGCTCCCTTAACTCCAGTTCCTCCCTCCCCAAAACGCAGCTGGGGCCGCATCATCTCGTCTCAGAACCCAGCTCAGGGGCTCTGCTGCCATTAACATGTGAGTCTACTCCCCGGCACCTCACTTGCTTGCTCCCACCTGCTTCCTTCCTCACTGTCCCCCTTTAGCTCTGGAGTAACAGAAAATGCCCAACTTCCAGAGCATCTTATTTTTCTGAAGTTCAGTTTTCTCATCTGTGAAATGAGAAACAGCACATGCCTCTTCCCACCTTCAAAGGAGAGCTAAGAGAATCCAATGACAGAATGCAGGTGAGAACAGTACAAAAATAGTGCAATATAAAGTGCAAAAGCAACATACAAGCATAAACAGGCGTTCAAGTAATAACACTTTTAGAAATGATAGAAAAGCTAAAATTAACCAAATGCTTACCAGGTACCTGACGCTATTCTTAACACTCGAGGTGTACTGTAATTAATTGTCATAGCAACACTCTGAGGTGGGTACTGTGATTATCCCTGTTCTACAGATGAGGAAAAGGAGGCACAGAGAGTATGTCAGCAGCTTGTCTAGGCACCGTTCCCGGGCAGTCTGGCCCCAGACCCTGTGCTGTGAACCTGAACCGCTCTCCTCTCTTAATCATTAAGCATATTGCCTCTGATACGATCTGGCATTATCTGGGCAAGTCCGGGTTTACAAAAGCCGCCCACAAACACGATCCTGCCTGAGCTTCTCAACAGCCCCGTCAAGTGGGTGAGCAGATGCTGTTAGTCTAGAAGATTAGTATTAGTCTGTGAGACAAGGAGACACCAGCTTCGCCTAGAGAAGTAACTTGGCCAAGGTTTCAAAACTGGTCCATGGCCCCGGGGCAGTGCCCTTTCTAGAGGCTTCCACGCCAGCACACACGGCCCTCACCAGCCCCTGCCCCCAGGAGCATCTCAAATGGAGCCTTATGGCCATGCCAGGGAACCAAAGTTGTCACCACAAGGAGCAACCGGGCAGGGGCTTCTGCCAGCCAGACCTCAGGGTGCCACCGCTTTCTGGGTCTCTCGCCGGATGCGAGATCCAGAGGCCCCAGAGGAAGTCCTCTCAGCAACACGAAGCTGCAGCCCCCCACTTGACCCAACAATGGCCAGACGTTTCTTAAAGCTGTTATGCAACTCTTGCTTCAGCCAAGCTGCTGCTGGGATTTCTATTTCAACATGTTTTGTTTTCTCTTCAGAGAGAAAGCATGAATGTGAAAACGTAACACCTCTTAGTGACCAGACAACGGCCCTTCCCGACTGTGTGGGGTTACTGGTAGGGTGGAGGACGTTTTCAGAGGCACCTTCTGGGAGCCAAGTTCAGCTTCCAGAATGACTAACAACCTCAGGGGTGAGGAAGAGGATCGGGGGGCGGGGGGTGGGGAGGACAACTGAGGGCCACTGTCTCCTACCAGGGAAGGAGCCAACTCAAGACTGCACAGCAAAGAAGCCCAGAATGATGCTCCCCGGGCAGCCTCCGGACCTGCAAGATGGCAGCTTGAGCACTCCAGAGTCCGGACACCCCAGACCTTGTGCCCCTTTGAAAGTAAATACCAAGTTGGGCCATTCCAAGGGAGCCAGTCCTGCCACCTTAGCTCAGGATCTAATTATAGGGAGCAATGCTCTGGGAACAGGGGCCAGGACTTATTTTTGCTGCCCGGTGTCTAGCACAGAGACTGGCAGGGAAGGCGCGCAGTAAGCGTGGAATGAAGTGGGTGGCCAGATGAATTAACAGCCTCATCGGGATAGAATTGTGGCTTGCGAATTCTACTGCAAAAAAAGGACAAACAATGGGGCGCCTGGGTGGCTCAGTCGTTAAGCGTCTGCCTTCGGCTCAGGTCATGATCCTGGGGTCCTGGGATAGAGCCCTGCATCAGGCTCCCTGCTCAGCGGGAAGCCTGCTTCTCCTTCCCCCACTCCCCCTGCTTGTGTTCCCTCTCTGGCTGTGTCTGTCTCTGTCAAATAAATAAAATCTTAAAAAAAAAATAAAAAAATAAAAGGACAAACAAAAGGGCTGAGAAAGTCTTTCTATGGGCAATGTACACATGGATTCAAAAACAACACCAAAAAAATTAAAACTAGCATTTGTTTAATAGCATGTTTCAAAGAACTTTTTTCCCCACATCTCTTCTTCTTTTTTTTTTTTTTGGAGAGATTTATTTATTTATTTTAGAAAGGGGGGTGCACACGAGGAGGGTGCGGTGGGGACAGAGGGAGAGAAACTCAAGCAGAATCCCTGCTGAGTGTGGAGCCTGACGGGCAGCTTGATCCCACAACCCTGAGGTCATCACCCAAGCCAAAAACAAGAGTCAGACCACCCAACCAAATGAGCCACCCAGGCGCCCACCACCACATCTCTTTAAAACAACTGTGCCTACGTTCATTCAACCACTATTCACAGAATACCTTTAAATACTCACTCTGGTGGACAAGTCAGAGGGGGGTTGGTCTGGGTCTCTGCACACTGCTCAAGGTTCGGGCTTTATTCTGCAGGCAATGGGGATAGCTAGGGGCATATGAGGCAGAGAGACCACCTGATATGACACGCAGAAAATGGGGCTGGTTTTCAGCCCCTGGCATCGGCTCTGCTCATGTGCAGAACAGGCTGGATTTTCCATTCCAATCAGCTAACCTTATCTTTTAACAGGTTCCCAGTTTGATAAAACCATGACCTGGCACCTGCAGAGAGCATTATACTTTTTAAATTACGTTCACGGCTTAAACAGAGTTCACTGCAAACCTGGCTGCATTTTCTTTCTAGATGTAGTAACTACACCTGAAAGGTGGGGATTGCGACTCTTCCCTATTTAAGAAGACAAAGCTGCAGCCTGCACGGAAGCTGCAGGGCTCAGCAGTGAGCGCGAACAGGACCAGCTATGAATGATTTACAGGAATTCATTCAACAAATCCTTAACTGAGCACCTACTATGTGCTAGGTATGGTTTCTGGCCATGGGAACATACCAGAGAACAAAAGAGCAAGATTCCTGCCCACTGGGAGCTTACATTCAAATAAGGGGAGACAGACCATAAATAATAGTCTAAATATGAATAACATATGCAAAGACTATAAGTAATAAATGTAAGTAAATGGCACTGTGTGTTAGAAGGTAACACACTGGCTGTGGAGAAAAACAGCAGGGCCAGGCGACAGGGAAGTGGGGGCCAGGGGAAGGAGGGTGTACTCAGTTGCGACTCGGGTGGTCAGGGACGCCATCAATGCAAAGGAGACAGTGAGTCTCCGAAACCAAGGTGGCGGCCGTGAGAGGGAGATGAACAAAGGCAAGAGCTACTACAGATGTACCAGTGGAAGGGTCTTAAAAACATATGGGGGGGTCGGGGATGGCGGGGAGAGTGGGCAGAGGCGGGAGAAAGGCTGAACAGGGTCACCAAGTTCCTGAGGGAGGGGGCCCAGGCTGGAGGGGAGGCAGGGATGTCTACACTGCACATCCTGGACACCGAGGCAGCCACGTCTACGACATGTCTGTGAGGCAAGAGATGCCCAGCTCCCAGAAAGACAGGACCAGAGACACCAGTGTGCCATCCGTGAGCGACCGGGACCCAGGTGGAAACTGAGGGAAGAAGAGAGGGTGGCAGGCCGACTGCTAAGGAAGACCAGGCAGCTGCCCCCTCATCAGAGAGGCCAGGAAAACAATGACTGAGTTTCTAAGCAAGGAGATCATAGCAGCCTCCAGGAGGTTTCCAGCAGAGTGGTGAGCACAGAGCCAAAGGCCTGGCCGGTGAGGGGTGGGGGGCGGACAAGGTGAGGAAGCAGAGACCAAGTGTCAACGATCCTTTCCTAACACTTGTTATTTCAAGGAGAAAGACCCCTGGGGCCCCTGGGGTCAAGGTGAGACGTCCAGTGTTTGTTATTTAAGATGGGACAAGTTTGGACTGTATAAATGCTTTAAAGAAGGAATCACTGGTCGGGGGAAGGCAAAAGATACTGAAACCGAGTTACTCATGAGAGAGATGACCAAAATAGCCACCAGCTTGACCATTTATAGCACATTTATACAGCAGACTCAGCAGCAGCAGCTTTTCGGGAGATGCCTCATTCAATTCTTTCACCGGCCCTGGAAGGGAGGGCTGGGTATTAACATCCCCGCCCTGTAGACAAGGACACTGAGCTGACAGGGGTCACTCACGCGCCCCGATGGAGACGCAGGACTGAATGCAGGTGTCCGTGGCTGGTTCCCACACACCGCCTTGCCCCAGGCCCGCTGATTCACCTTTGACAAAGGAGGGAGCCTCTTCCCTATGACAGTAGGAAGGCGGGGAACAGCATGCTGGTTGGAAGGACAGTGACAGGAAGGTGTGAGCTTGACCGGGTCCTGCTTTCTCTCTGAACGAGGGAGCAAGACGCCACGCAGGGGCTGAGAAGGCGGAGGGATGGGAGTTTGAGGAGCTGCCGAGGAGGATGGAAATAGGCTGACAGGGACACCCGGAAGGACAGGCTGAGGGCCC
The DNA here is from genome assembly GCF_011800145.1 of Mirounga leonina. Lineage (NCBI taxonomy): Eukaryota > Metazoa > Chordata > Mammalia > Carnivora > Phocidae > Mirounga > Mirounga leonina. Next base: position 3,445,348 of record NW_023270454.1, on the reverse strand, counting down.
CAGAGGCATGCGCACACAGGGCACCACAGTGGCGACGAACACGCGATTTTTCTCCAGAGGGGCTCGACTGCCCAACGGGGCGCTGGGTCGTCATCCAGGACCAGGGTTTGGGCAGACCAGTGAGGCAGGGAAAGAGAGGTCCCTGGAATGGCTGCAGTGGCGGGCCACAGGCTCCCGTGTGGATGAGGAAGACGGGGCCAGGCTGCAGCCTAGGCAGTGGGGCCAGGCTGACACATGTGGATTTAAGATCTCAGAGGCGGAAACCGTCGGGGTTAGGATGAGGCCCCGTGGAGTCACAGGCCATCAACCTGAGGGGCATAAAGAACACGGGGATTTGGATGTTAGTCCGGTGGTGCCCAGGAGGGTACGTTCTCAGAGTGATGATGGGATTCATTCGTGGTGGAAGCAGTCTGTGAGCCAGACACCAACGTCCAGAGAGAACGGGGAAAGTAGCTGCAAAACTATGTTGTTGACGATGCCGGAGATGAAGGTGAGCACTGAGCCCCAGGGAGCACTCAAAGCACAGCAGGCTCCCTCATCAGTGCTCTAGGGACTGAAGCCTCACAGCCCCCTCTCCTTTGCACTGACAGGAAATGGGGCACAGAGAGAAGACAGGAGGAGGGACCTGCCCAAGGTCACACTAAGCGGAGCCAGGACCCAGTCCACGTGGTCTGGCTCAAAGGCCCCTGCTCCTCACCACTCCACCTCCTGCCTCTGCCTCCTGCCTCTCAGCGTAAGTCAGGCTGGAGGCGGAGGTGAGCAGATGAAAGAGAGAGAGAGAGAGAAGAGGAAGGACCGGAGCCTCCAAGAAGAGGGGAGGCTAAGAGGCCGGTCAGTCACGGTGAGACGGCAGGAGCCCCAGAGGTGACTGGGGTCGAGCTGACGGGAATCTTACACTTGAGAGGCTTCCGGGAAGGACAGGCCTCGGGAGAAGAGCTGGATTTCTATCAGGACGGGGAGACGGGAAGGAACATTCGGTGCAGATATAAGGGAGCTTGTTCTAAGGCACTTCCGCGGGGTGTGATGAAAAATAAAGAAAGAAGAAAGCAATGGAAAGCTAGGTCAGGAGAGAGAAACCAGCGAGAAAATTAGTATCTGCATTTTACAGACAAAGCAATTACAACTCAGAAAAGCGAAGTGGCTCTGCCCCAACCAGTAAGTCAAAGACTAGGGATCTGAATCTCCCCAAGATAGTTCTCTGAGGGTGAGACTCGTGGCTCAAAAGAGCTTGAGGGGAGGTCTAGAGCGAAAGACAAAGTGATTAGATACATCCCCTCTATGGAAAACGCCAGCCATGAACATTCAAGGTGGAGGCCGGGAGGGGAAGGGCAGGCTCAGGGCTCACAATGCCCTCCAAAGAGCTCCCGCAAACAGCAGGACTGTAGAGATGCGTCTGCAGCCAGCACTGAGGAGGCCGGAGGGCTCACTGAGGATTAAAAAAAGAAAAGGAAAATTCTCTGAGAAGGAAATGTTGGGTACTAGGAGAAATATGAAGAAAGCCAGAATGTTCTGGGGTTTAAGAGAGACTGCCAAAGGCTTCATTCAACACAGAAGCTAGTTCATCCAGTGGGCTGGGTAAAGGCAGCCCTCCTGAAGTTGGAAGGGGGTCAAAAACCCACGCCCATCAAATAGGGAGAGCGGACTACAGTCGGTCATTGCTCCGAAGAGCAGATGGGACAAAAGCTCTCGTGAATGAGATGGCCAAAGGTAGTTAAAACATGCCCAAAAGAAAACCAGGAAGAGATACGGGACACACACACTCCACAGAGCAATGCCCTCTCCCCTGTGACACGTGCACACCCCTGGGCACTTTAAAGACACAGTCAGGTAAATCTCCCATTCAGGCCCAACTGCCTCTCCCTACTGAAGAGGTGAGGGCACCTTCCCTGCCCACTAGAATCTTAGGGGCGCCCCCTCAAGCCCTGGCCCAGACTGCCCCTCCCCCACTTCCGGGCGGAGGGGGCTGGGTCAGGTCTGCCCCCTCCTCCAGTGGCAGGCCTGCCAGGTGCAGATCCGGGCAATGGCACCGGCGGGCAAGAAGCAAAGAAAAGGACACGAGTTCCAGAGTACGCCTTTCTTGACTCCAAACCCCTTCCAAATGCACCTTTTAGAAAAGCATCACCCACTTAAAGACAGAAAAAAAGGGAGGGGAGGAACCTGAAGGAGACAAGACAGGAGAAGAGAGACAGAAAAATGACTATAATTTTCTTGCAAGAACTCGAGCAATTTGGGATTTCACGCCCTTTTGAAGCTGAATGGCAGCTACTGAACTGTACTTGGTTTTGAAAACACTGCAGTGGGTGGGAGGGGACTCTGACTGCCACCCTCACCCTCCCGCTGAGCACCCTGCCTACCAGCCAGCCTGCATGGCTGGGACCCTGAGGAGCAAACTCAGAAGGTGAGGAATGCTGAGCCGTCCTGGCACCTGCCTGGCTCACTGCGGCTCAAAGCTCAGCAAGGTCAGCTACAGAAACCCCTGAGGCCAACCGAGCTTTCCAACTGGCTCAGCACCCACCAGCTCCTCAAGAGAAGGCTGAGCCTCACCCCCTCGCTGCCGGCTCCTCTCCGTGGACGGCACCCAGCTGGGAAGGAGGGCTTCACCTGGCACAGTTAAAGGCAGCGTTTCCCTGAGAAGCAAAGGGAAGGGCCGAGAAAGGGTCAGCGGAAGTTCCCTCTCTTCAAATCTTTCCTGTTTCCTTTTGCCCCCCGCTTTCACCACCACGGGATTCAGCGTGGTCTAGAATGGTGTGCCTAATCTGGTTGGAATTTCCTCCTCCGCCCACCTGGCATTCTCCCCACGGTCTTGAGCACTCCCGACCAGGGCTTCTCGCAGCCACCCCACATGCTGGTCTAGGTGACCACGCCACTTGCCACTCTGGAGCACCAGCTAGAGAATCATGGAAAACCTGCTGCAAAGCCCCAGTTGGGAAGGAAGGGGAAATTGCTACTGGTTGGCGAAAGCGCTGCGGGGCCCCCATGCTCCTTCCCTTGGTACCATGCAGACCATACAGTTACTGGGAACTGACAAGAAGTCCGGGTGGCCTGGCCCTGTATGGATTCATAAGCACTCACAGTCCACCCCCAGGGACTAAATGAGAGAAGAAGGCACAGGAAGGAGCAGAAAAGTTGCCGAAGGTCTTCCAAATAACCCTTTAATAATCACAGACTGCTGGAGCTTGAGAGACATTAGTGATCATTAGGTTCAGTGTTCTTCATACTTTTTTGGCCATAACTCCGAGTCAGAAGGGGATTTTACACAGCCATCCAGGGGACACAAACACACACACACAACCCAAACAATTTCACCAAGCAACACTTCTTACTATATGCCACACACACTTGTATTTTGTACTCTGACCATTAGAGGGACTAATCTTTCTTAAAATGTTGATGCCATTAATGGATCACAACCCACAGTTTGAAAAACACAGGTAATTAAAGTGACACTGAGGGGGGGTAGGATGTGGCTTCATGGGAAAGCATATTTAACATAATAATTTTAAGCATTAGTAAGGTTGGCTTTCTGCCCCTGTGACCACAGCAGCAAGCAGCTCATCTGGCTCAGTGGTCAAAGTGACCAGCACTGACTTCCATGGTCTACACCATCTAGGACAGAAAAACTGGGAAAAGCGGGCCCACCTGATACTCTCACTTAACCTCACATATTCGAAGTTCAAAATTCGAAGTTCAAACTTATAAAATCAGAGATAATTTTTCCAGCATACAATTTACATTGACATGGCTTCGACTGCAATAATTCTTTGGAATTTCAAGTATCATAAAAGAGGACAATGGGTGTCCTGTGTAAGTAGAAAGGGGGACAAGTTAAGAATGGGGAGAAATACTGAACTGGGCCGTAGCCCCCACTTTACAGACACAACACCAAGGCACAGAACAGTGCCTGAGGCATGAAGCAAGTTAGGGGCAGGGCTGGAAACCCAACCCAGGGCTCCAGACTCCTTTACTCACGGTCTCCATCACCCAAAATATTTAAGAAGAACACAGTCGAGGTTTCCCCAAGTGAAGCATTCCCATGACTGAAGCATGGATGCGTCCCTGATATGTCACGCTGGGCACAGACAACTGTGTTGATGTTGGCAGACCTTGGCACTCAGCTGAAGCCTCCCTGGGATCATGCAACGGGGCTTACACCACTTAACACTCTCTCTGTGCCTTTTGTCTCAGCTGAAAAATGAAAAGAAGAATCCTTGCTACCCTCGTCTGAGAAAGTTGTGGTGAAAAACGAGGTGCTTTAAAACCAAGCCTGCATGCTTAAAGACAGAAGAAGCCCTTACTAGTAACCAGGGCCTTCATTTTACAGTCAAGCCCCATAAGGTGAGTGACTTGTCTGGGACAGCCCTGTTACCTATCCGCAGGTGAAAACTGCTATGTAAAGTAATACTAAGTACACAGTGACATCTGGATTAAAACATACGACGTCTACGGGGCAGAAGGAGCGGCAGGGAAGAAACTAAACACAGAACACACAATTTAAACATATAAGACGAATGCCTCTTTAGACTGACATAGGGAGTTGAAAAGGCATGACTAATTGCATCTAATCCTAAAGATAAGCTGTAGTGATGCTCTGAACCACACTCAGCAAAACCTCACATGTGGCATAGTTCCTCAATGGAACGTTCATCTCTGCCACCCTGTGGGTCCAGTGCCTGCTCGAATAACATCTCCCTGCCCCTAACTTTCCCCATACTCTGTCCAAGGCACTGGAGACAACAGCTTCGAATACGGGAAATTGTATTACATGTGACGGATTCCTTCCTATACATATGCCACCTGGTATCTGTCCAGGGTCTTTCCTGGAGAAGCTGTGAAAACCTACGAGGCAAAATCTCCCCCATGCCCTCCATAACCCTGGCAGCAAGGGCCGTTCCCTTAATTCCCCCCTGGGGATGCTGGAGGGTCTGAAGAGGTGATACCTCAGGCCCAGCAGCATCATCAAAGGCTTGGGCCTCACCTTACTGCAAATGCCCATGCTTTCTCTCACTGGACTCCTGTCTGTCCGCTGACTGCCAGCTCCCAGACAGCTGCCCAGGGCAGGGAAAACCCTGACTTAGACATTCTGGTCTTCACTCCTTGCAAGTGGGGCCAGGATCAGCAACAAGCTACAGCTGCCAGTGGGGGAGCTCGGTGGGCCCTGCCTTTCAAGATAACTGCCACCCAGAGAGGTCCCAAATCTCAGAAAGCACTCTTGGGCTGCAGTCAGAGGAAACAGGTGGAGTATGAGCCCAGGCAGGTGAATCAGTTCATAGCTCTTTGCCTCAGTTTCTTCATCTGTTAATCCCCGGGTTGCTGGATGAATTCGACGAGTTATGCCTACAGAAGTGCAAGATGTCAATACCAGCATTACCTTCCTGAACAGGCGGACAGAAGGCAGCTCTCAGGCTAACAGGAAAAATCCGCCTGGCTGACGCTGCCTCTTTGCAGAAATGCACGTAAAACTACCTGGGGAAGTAACAGGCAAACCGAGTGCCTATTACACAACCCACAGTAAGAGTTGTATAGCACATGCTCTCCTTGCCTGCCCTCCTCCCTGCAACAAAAAGAGAAGGCAAATGTCACTGCAGGGCTCACTGCCTCTAGGCTGCTCAGCCGCCCGAACTTCTGGGGGAAGAGGTGCAGAAACCCTGAGAAAAGGGGATCACGTAGGGCGTCGCTGAACCGGTATTCCCAAGAGAGCTGCCAAGAACCAGGAGAACGCCTGCCACTCCTACGCCTCCCCAGAGACCCTGGGAGCCGAAGCCACACACCCGGGCCGGAGCGCGCACGGCCGAGCAGGGGCCACGTTTCCCGGCGCTAGCGTGGTTAGCGCTTCCCGGCCGCCAGCTCCCTCGGAAACTGCGCACGTGTGGGCAGCCGTGGCCACCGTGCACGGACCGGAGGACGCCTCTCGCCGCGGCTCGGACACTGGGCGCGCCAGCGGGAGCCGCGAAGAGCTGGAACCCCAAAGCCCTCGGATCGCGTGGGCAGACGTGGTAAGACTGTGCAAAGCGGCACCGATCGCCCTCCCTCGGGCACCCCGCCGCCACCGCCGAGACCGGGGGCGCTCGCCAATTCTTCTCCCCCGCCGCAGCGCCCCCAGCAGCCCGGGTGGGGAAGGCTGTGGGAGCGGCGGTGCGTGGCGCCGGTCGGAGCACCCTCGTGGGCTAGGGGCGCCCCCGGGGCCCAGGCGCGCGGCGGAAGGAGCGGCGAGAGCGGGGGTGCCGCGCCCCACGCCCGCCGCAGCCGGGAGGAGAGGTGGTTTCGGGGCGCTCCCGCAGGCTGCTCTTGCGCGGGATGCAAACGCACGCGCGCGCACTCTCCTGTCCGCTCGCTCCGTCCCCAAAGTCTCCTCGCGCCTCACCTTCACTGAGTCTACCGGGTACATGACCGAGTGCTCCAGGATCCCGGCCATCGCTCCGGCTGTCATGTGGGTGGATAAAGAGGCGCTGGTCGGCAGGTTCTCATAGTCCTCCGACCCGGCGTCCTTGCAGCCGCCGCCGCCATCTCGGCTGTCCCCATCCATCCTGCGCCCCACAGCCTGGCTCCCTACGCCGCCGCAGCGCAGCTCCATCCGCCAGCTCCGCGGGGCGCGGGAGGCTGCAGGAGGTGGGCAGGGAGGGGGAGGGGGCGAAAAACTTCACTTCTTAAAGTGGGAACCACCTCCCCGGTTTTGCGGCGCCTGACGCCATGGCGGGCTGGGGTGGAGCAAAGGGGCCCGAGACACCAATCGCTGGAAAAGAAGAGGCCCGCCGCGGCCCCACCATTGGTGTGCGGGACACTGGGGTCCCGCCTTCCTGTGTGACGTCACTGTCCAGTGCAAATTTCCAAGCAACCGGACGGGGGCGAGAGGAGACGTTGGGGTGTCCCGGGAAGTTGTACTAGCTCCAGGCTGCTGCTGGCGCGCATGGGGCAGGCTGGGCGGAGTGGGGGGTCTGGTGGTCACTGGAGAGGGTCGTCCGGGCCCGCAGCGGGGACATGGCCAGGGGTGGAGGGAGATCAGGGACAACGGATAATCCTTTCCCAGAGACCGGGGTTTTGCAAACAGTGCTGCTCAGCAAGTGTTGGCATTCCTAAGGCCTGGAGAGGGGACAGTTGCTGCGAATGCCATTTATGGAGCAGTTATGATAGCCGGATAGTGGGTGAGGGCGCACGTGGGGGTGGAGTGGAGTTCTAGAATTGGAGACACTGCGCGATATCAGTGGTGCATCACCTTTTGTGCAGCACAGGGCATATACCGTGGAGGAGACAGAGTCAAGGTCCTGTGCTAGACGGCTTGGTTGGGGAGAACACTCATTTGGTTGAAATTTTTTCCCCTCACTGGAAGCACATAGAGCTAAATCTGTTCCTCTTCTTATTTTCACAAAGAGGCTTAAAACCACCCTGCCCCCGGCCTGATCAAGACATGAGTAGTCATCAGAATGGAGCCTTTCTGAGGCACCTTCAGCACATTTTTCTCAGGACTGATATGCCTGGGAGGTCCTTACAGGCTGATGTCTCAGTCAGGTGCCAAGTGGTTCCGAGTAAAATCTTGCAGCATTGCATCTACCTTCCTTTTAAGACTCTGGTCTCCTGGTTCTTAAACTCATCCCAAACTGACTTCTTTAAGTGTAACCCAGGCAGCTTTATTTCAGCCTCAACAATATTGTCTTGCTCTATCTCCGGGAAGAAGGAGCAATCAGAAAGTAGGGGAATGACCTGTCTGTCTATGGAAGTCTCTGTGAAAGCATGGCATCTGCACAAATGTGCATGTTCTGGGGCTCAAGACGTGACACTTCTGAGATACCAGACACCTTATCCAGGGAAGCCTTCTGGTCAGGAGAGCTGGGCCTTGAGATATGAAAGGGTGGGGGAGATCCTGAAGATGCTGCACCCACTCTACCCTCACCCTGGTTCCAAGGATCAGGTCACAGCAACCCAGGCACCTCTCAGGGATTTGAGATACAGTGATGTGAGCATTGTTGATCAAGGCCTTCCAGGCCGAGGGCACCAATTCCCCATTTTTGGTAGCTGCCAAGAGTAGCTCCCAAGGCAAGTGATAAGGATGTCACAGGTAGAGGCAAGCTCTGTTTAGTGTTGGCAGAGAAAATTTTCCCTGCTTTTACCGTAGGTGATTTTTAAGAAACATTGATCGAAAGCCACTGATACTCATTTAAAAATGGATACCTTTTAACCAGTACATATTATTAACCAGTTGTTCCACTTCTGGAAATGTGCCACGAAAGTCTACATATGCGTAAGCTCCTCTTCAAAGCACTATTTATAGTACTAAATAATTGGAAACAACTAAAATGTTCGACTAGAAGGTAATGGCTGAGTAAATGATGACATGTATATTAGCGAACTATTATGGGGCCATTAAAAATTGTGGTTATGTTATGCAATAAGATGAGAAATGATTATGATACAATGTTGGGTGAAGAAACAACACAAAACTCTATGACATTTACAAAGATGTAAATATTAATGCCTCAGGAAGAGGGAAGTGGTCACTGTGATAGTGATGTAGGATTAAAGGTATTTTTACTATATTTTTCAGACCGAAATAATACATGTATTATTTCTATAACTTAATTCTTTTTTAGGATATAATCGCCTAATGGATGAGAAGCCTTCTGAACTTTGCAATGGTGATATCGCTGAAGAGAAGCCACCCTCTGGATGATTAAGGGGACTCCTGGCATATGTGACCAGGCCCATAATCTTCAGAGACATCAGACTTTTTAAAATTTCATTAAATAAATGTTAAGCTAGAGCCATTTAGAAAATCTTTGGAATATTTATTATAAGCATTCAGTATTTTTTCTTATCCTATAAGGTAGATATGGTAGGTTGGCACTCAGCATCCATCTTAAACTCTTTCTTGTACTGCAGTGGCCAGAAATTTGTAAACCACATTTATCAGATCCTTGCAGCTAGTCTAGACGTGAATTATATTCTGCCAGTTGGATGAACTGGAGAGATCTGGGAGACAGTAAGGAGACGGAGGTCACCTTCCTGCTGCTTTGATGTTTTCTGCTGCCTAGCAAAGCCATAGACACTTGGGTAAGGAGCAGTTGGGGTGGGCAATGGCTTTCCTATTGCAACAGCTCTGCAGGGTCTGGTCACCAGATTCATGGATGTCAAGAAGCAATGTGGCAGTAGGAATGGCAGCAGGAATGGTAGCAGCCTTCTGATCCCTGCACCATAGCTTCAGTAGGTGGCCTTCCTCACCTTTCAAGACATGGCAGAGGATCCCTTGGAAGGCCAGTTTGGCAATGTGGATCTGAGAGTTATTCCTGGAGGCCCAGCCTAGGTTTCAGCTCTAAAAATATTGTATATAGTAGCAAGAGGGCATAAAAATGAAGGAGCCATTCCTGGGTATCAGAATACAGCCACCAGCCCTGGTCCTAGACCTCTGTGCAAGGCCTGTTTGGAGGGAGTTGACATCCCAGGTACCATCACCTAGTGCTTTGGCCACACTGTCAACAAAGAGGGAGAGCATAGGGAACCAGGAGCAGAGCAGTGATCCTGTCCTGTAGGGTGGACCTGGAGACTCAGAATGACTTGGCTGGTTCCACTGGGGTCTTATGTAAAGTTCCTAAATGTTGAAGTTTTGAAGATGTCATCATACTGCCCTAGCCTATCTGGGAGCCAGCCTCCATTTCAAAAGCGGGGATGGAGGGGGGAGGTTACGGAGGGTAGAGGGTGAAGAGCACTCGACTTGGAGTCATGGACCTGTTCAAACCCTGGTTCCACCATTTACTAGCTATGTGGCTCTTGCCCATTGGTTGGCATGCTTCCTCATCTGTTGGTAGGCATTCATGCTTAACACATGGTGAATGAAACACAGAAAAAGATAAAATAAAAATCTCGTGGTGAAGGATATATAATTTGGGAGTATTGAGAGGAAAGAAAATGGAAAGGAGTTAACGGTCCAGACTTTCTCCAAAATCTTACTTGTTTTCTTTCCACAATAATTGCTCCAACCCTGGCACCCACCTGCCCACCTATGCAACACAGAGACATATTAACACCCTACCCAGATTTCAGCCAATGCCGTGGCGCCCACCAGGGACACACTTGTCTGCCAGAGAGGAGGCTCTGTGCCTTGGAGCAACTGCAGCTGGTATGATGTCTCCTAGAACAAAACCATGTGATGTGGTACCAGGGTGTGGGGGCTGGGGGGCATTTTGTCTTTGTTTTTCTCAAGGTGCACTCATCCACATAGCCATTAATTTTAAGCCAGGTTTATCTGTTGGGAGGGCTGGGAGGTCCTCTAGATGTGCAGGATCCCTCCCATTTATATATCTGGCCGTGTATTCCCAGAATCTCTCACTTTCCCAAGGACAGCACTGTGTTTCCTAAAAGCTCTGTGATTCATACTTTGGAATGAATCTCTCCATAAAACAGACAGAAGAAGAAATGAAGGCAAAAGCTAATCTTACTCCAGATCCCCATGTCAAATAAGGAAGTAGTGGGTGTGAGCCGTCAGGCCCGGAGAACACGGAGCTGATTCACTTTACTGTCTTTTCAAACGATGGTGATGGGCAAGGGTCAGACCTGAGGGTTTAATCAGCAGATTGGGAGTGGAGTGTTGACCTGCTCACACGTCTGCAGACTCTACTGCTTGAGTCCACTGGTAATCGTCCATGTGATGTGGCTGGGAACCCCTGCTGGGGGACAGTCCCCTGACTCCTGTTCTGTGGACGCCTGTGCCGTCCGCCTTACCAGCTGCCCCATGTACTTTCACTGATGAGACTCAATGATGTCAGCTGCCTCCTCCCCACATCGGGGGCCACATTGTCCCTGCGCTGCTGCCATGCCCCCTCCACTCAAGAGCCCATCCCCTAGTGAACGGCTCAAGGCTCCAGAATTGGACAGGGGTGTGGCAGAGGAGCACTAAAGCTCCAGTGGAGGCAAAGCATTAGCTAAATTCTGGGTGAGAGGCGCCACGTCTCTGTGTTTGCATGGGTGGACCTGGGGCCATCCGGTAGCCACCCACCACAACTGCTCACACCTGTCATTTTTCCCTCTCCTCACCTTTTTCCACAAATACACTCGATTCTCCACGGCTTAAAAAAATCCCTCTTCCCTGCTCCACGCCTTAAGCTGTTGCCCTGTTTCTCCCTCCATCCTGAAGTCCCTGAAAGAGTAATCTCCCTTTATCTTTCTGTACTCACAATGCACTCACTCCTGAAGCCTCTGCATGCCAGTTTCTAACCCCTGTGCTTTTCTAAAGGAGCTCTGGGAAAGGTCACCAAGGACCTCAGTGCCAAATCAGCCCAGTCCAGTCCTGACCTCTTGACCTCTGCCTCTTCTGGAATTCCTCGCTTCCTGTCTCTTCTTGCACTTCCGGCAGTGCCCTCTGCCTCCTCTACCTCGTCCCTCCTCACCCTGTCCTCGGAGCTCCTTTCTTTTCCTTCCTTTGCTCCTTTCTTCCGTCCCCACATTCCCATCACCAGCCCTGGCTCTGTTTTAATTTGACCGTTGCTCCGCACTCGAGCCCCACGTTTTCTTGTACCTCACAGACAGTGCCATCTGAATACTCCACCTGAACCGAAAGCTCAGAAGGCGCATCCCCGTCCCAGGGCTGCCATAATTGAATACCACACACTGGGTGGCCTAAAATAACAGAACTATACTCTCCCATGGTTCTGGAGGTGACAAGTCCCAAATCAAGATGTTGGCAAAGCCACGCTCCCTCCAGAGCCTCTACTCGAGGATCCCTCCTAGTCTCTTCCTAGCTTCTGGTGGCTCCTGGCTGTGCTTGACGTTCTTTGGCTTGTAGATGTATCACTCCCATCTCTGCCTCCACTCTCACCTAGCGTTCTCCCTGTGTGTCTCCATGTCTACTGTCCAGATTTTCCCGTCATACTGAATTAGGGGCTCATACTATGCCAGTATGACATCATCTTAACTTGATTATATCTGGCAAAGACCCTATTTCCAAATAAAGTCACATTCTCAGGTTCTCAGCAGACATGAATTTAGGATGGACACTATTCAATTCAGTACAGTGAGGGAGAGAGGCAAACCTGCAAAGGGGTGGGGGGGGCAGGTGACCTAGGTTCCTGTCCTGATTAATGTGCTTGGCCCCATTTCCTTTACCTATGAAAGGAGGGTTTGGAGTCAGTGGTGCACAGGGCCCCCCCAGCTCTATCTTTCTGATCAAAAAGTGAATTCGCAGGGCACCTGAGTGGCTCAGTCAGTTAAGCGTCTGCCTTTGGCTCAGGTCATGATCCCAGGGTCCTGGGATTGAGCCCCATGTCAGGCTCCCTGCTCAGCGGGGAGTCTGCTTCTGCCTTTCCCTCTGCCCCTCCCCCTGGCTTTCTCTCATTCTCTCTCAAGTAAATAAATAAAATCTTAAAAAAAAAAAAAACTGAATTCATAATCTTTCCTTCTAACTGGCAACTCCTAATGCCATTTTTATCTGCATTTTACCAGGCAACCAAATGGCAAGCACAGAGTCGTTACTGACTCCTCTCTTTTTTCTCCTTGTTTTAATTGAAGTCTAATTAACATACAATATCCTATTAGTTTCAGATGTATGTTATAGTGATTTGATATTTTTATACTTTATGAAACGATCCCCACAATAAGTCTAGCTACCATCAGTCACCATACAAAGTTATTACAATATTATTGAGTATATTCTTTAGGCTGTAAATTACACCCCCATGACTTACTTATTTTATAACTGGAAGTTTGTACCTCTTCATCCCTTCACCTGTTTTGCCTACTCCCCACCCCCTTCCCACTCTGGTAACCAGCAGTTTGTTTCCTGTATCTTTGAGTCTGTTTCGGTTTTGTTTGCTTTGTTTCTTAAATTTCACATGTAGGGGCGCCTGGGTGGCTCAGTCGTTAAGCGTCTGCCTTCGGCTCAGGTCATGGTCCCAGGGTCCTGGGATCGAGCCCCACATCGGGCTCCCTGCTCGGCAGGAAGCCTGCTTCTCCCTCTCCCACTCCCGCTGCTTGTGTTCCCTCTCTCGCTATATCTCTCTCTGTCAAATAAATAAAAAATCTTTTAAAAAATAATAATAAAATAAAATAAAATAAAAATAAATAAATAAAAATAAATAAATTTCACATGTAAGTGGCCTTTATTATGTTGAGGTACATTTCTTCTCTATCCCCTTTTTTGGAGAGTTTGTAATCATAAAAGGATGTTGAATTTTGTCAAATGTTTTTTCTGCATCTATTGAGATGATCATATGATTTTTATCCTTTGTTTCCTTAATGTGGCATATCACATATGTGTAGATGCTGAACCATCCTTGCATCTCTGGAATAAATCCCACTTGATCATGGTTTATGATCTTTTGATGCATTATTGAATTCAGTTTGCTAATATTTTTTGAGGATTTTTGCATCTATGGCCATCAAGGATATTGGCCTGTAATTTTCTTTTCTGTGTGTTGTCTTTGGTTTTGGTATCAGGGTAATACTTGCCTTGAAAAATGATTTGGAAGCATTCCCTCCTCTTTAATTTTTTGGAATAATTTGAGAAGGATATGTACCAACTCTTTTTTAAATGTTTGGTAGAATTCATCTATGAAGCCATCTGGTTCTGGATTTTTGTTTGGGGGAGTTTTTAAATTCCTGATTCAATTTTATTACTTGTAATCAGTCTATTTTCTATTTCTTTGTGAGTCAGTATTGGAAGGTTATATGTTTCCAGGAATTTATCCATTTTTTTTTAGATTTTCTAATTTGTTAGCATATCATGGTTCATAGTAGTCTTTTATGATCTTTCGTATTTCTGTGGCATCAGTTGTAATTTCTCTTTCATTTCTGATTTTACTTATTGGGGCTCTCTCTCTTTGTTTCTTGGTGAGTCTGGCTAAAGGTTTATCAATTTCTTTTTATCTTTTCAAAGAACCAGCTTTTAGTTTCATTTATCTTTTCAGGTTTTTTTAGTCTCTATTTCATTTATTTCCTCTCTAATCTTTATTATTGCCTTCCTTTTAACTTTGGGTTTTGTTTGTTCTTCTTATTCTATCTACTTCCTTTAAGTGTAAAGTTAGACTCTTTATTTGGAATTATGTTTGCTTCTTGAAGTAAGCATGTATCACCATGAATTTCCCTCTTAGAACTGCTTTTGCTGCATCCCAAAGATTTTGGAAAGTTCTGTTCCATTTTCATTCATCTCAAGGTATTTTCTGATTTCTTCTTTGCGTTCCTCACTGACCCACTGTTGTTTAGTAACACGCCTCTCCTTTTCTCCCTCGAAGATCCTGTCAGCCATATGAAGATCTGGCCTCTTAGAGAGCATCACTTACAGCTATGATGACTATATAGTTTATCATCCAAATGGGTTGATTTTTTTTTAAGATTTTTTTTTATTTATTTGACAGAGAGAGAGAGAGAGCAGAAGCAGGGGGAGTGGAAGAAGCAGGCTCCCCACTGAGCAGGGAGCCCAATGCAGGACTCCATTCCAGGACCCTGGGATCATGACCTGAGCCTAAGGCAGACATTTAACCAACTGAGCCACCCAGGCACCCCCAAATTGGGATTATTTTTGAGAGTAAAAATGGGGTGCTGCTAACAATTACACCAGTACAGAAAATATAAACTGAGACCTTCCTAGGAAAACTCAGACATCTGGTCACCCTACATAAAGCCACCCCTTGCTTTCCATCCCCAAACCTTCATCGACCTGTAGCCCTGTCCCGTCCTTACATCCTCTTCTAAGGGAGGGCTCTCCGTGGCTCCACTTGCTGAAATGGTACTCATTTCTCAGTTCAGATGGCTTTGCTTTTATGAAGCCTTATCTCACCCGGAAAAAGTGAGCTGAAACCTGTCACACTTTCATGCTTTCTTCAGGGCTCTTGCTACCTCTCACTTTACATTACAGTTCTAGTAGCCATGTCTTAGCTCTCCCACTACATTCTAAGTTCCTTGAGGATGTAAGCTGAGTAAGCAATCAATATTTGTTAAAGGAGTAAGAGTTTCTTTCAAAAGAGCTCCATATTCTTACATAACATTAAAACATCGCAGACTCATGATCTCCAGGAAATTAAAGCATGTTGCACTTTCGATTCCAAGGCTCTGAATATAGTTTGTGAAGAAGGGGAAAAAAGTGACATTTTCTTTTCTTCCAAAGGACATGTCACAAATGCTAACTTAGGTTGCTACTTTTCTTAGGAACTTGAAGTTGCAAAGCCCAGGAACTGGAAGAGACCTAGAATGTGATATAGTCTGTAAGTCTCATCTCACATGTCACAAAAGAGATCCAAAAGGTAAAGCAACTTGTCCAAGGACACAAAGTGGTTAATGGCAGAACCGGGTTCAAAACCCAGGTGTTTCATTCCGTACTCCTTCACGCCACACCTTTGAAATAAACCCTGAGGCTGATAAGACTCCTTTATTGCTGCCATTAGTTATATCTCAGATGGCTGCTGCATAAAAATCAATAGTCATCAATCCTCCACTCTGGCCAGGTTTACCTGACACAGCACATTAGCACATGGCCACATTTGCCAAATTCCATACGTGAGTTTTACACTGAGCTCTGGGCCTCATGAATAAGAGATGGTGATCCTTCAGACAGTACAGTGACCATTTTCAAACATCTCAAATAGACCACTGAGCATAAAAGAGGTGCTCTTTAAGGAAATATAGGAGAAATAGAAAGCATGTACTTTGCGGGGCACCTGGGTGACTCAGTCAGTTAAGCATCTGCCTTCGGCTCAGGTCATGATTCTGGAGTCCTGGGATTGAGCCCCTCATTGGGCTCCCTGCTCCAAGGAAAGCCTGCTCCTCCCTCTCCCGCTTCCCCTGCTTGTGTTCTCTCTCTCTCTGTCTCTCTCTCTCTCTCTCTCTGTCAATTAAATTAACAAAATCTTTTTAAAAAAATAAATAAAATAAATAAAGTTTATTTATTTAAGTTATCTCTCCATCCAACATGGGGCTTAAACTCAAGACCCCGAGATCAAAATTAACACGCTGCTCTGACTGAGCCAGCCAGGCACCCTGCCCCCCAAGTCACTCTTTATCCACTGCTCTCTCAATTATCTCATTTATTTATCCTCTCTCTCCCTCCCCCATATCTCTCCCCCACTCTCTCTCTGTCTCTCTCTCTCACACACACACACACACACTGTAAGCTTCAAGGAAACAGACAATGGGTGTCACATCTTCGTAGCTGTGTCCCCAGCCTGGAAATACGACTGGCACAGACCCAGCTATCACTAAGTAGATGCGAATGAATAAATGCAATGTCACTTCCTCCAGGAAGACTTCCCTGACCCCAACAGCCCACACACATCTCTCTCCACTGAACTTTTCTA
Organism: Mirounga leonina; assembly: GCF_011800145.1. NCBI lineage: Eukaryota > Metazoa > Chordata > Mammalia > Carnivora > Phocidae > Mirounga > Mirounga leonina. The sequence continues at coordinate 3,429,080 of NW_023270454.1, read as the reverse complement.
GGATTTGTTTGCTACATCACCCACATGACATTCATCATTCACTACTTTGTAATATGGTTCATTTCAGGACCTGCCTTGGTCTCCCTCGTAGATATTAAATCCCTGGAAGGCAGAATTCCTGGTTTAAACTTCTTTCTATCCCCAGAACCTAGCTCACAGCAGGCTCCAAATCTCCTGCTCATAACAGGAAAGCAATAAACATGTGCTCAATCCATTGAGGAGGAAACAGAGCATAGTAGAAAAGGTGAACTTTGTAGTCAGAAGTCCTGACTTACCACTTATTACCTAGCTGTATGTCCTTGGAAAATTTACTTAGCATCTCTGAGTCTAGATTCTCAATTATAAAAGGAGTGCAGGAATTCCTACATCATAGGATTTAAAAAGAAGTTCTATAAAGCAGTATGTGTGTGTGTGTATTTAAAAATGTCAATTGCCCCTTAATGTTTGACAAAAGTTTGTCATCTCTGACTGTAACCATGGACATATTGCATAGCATGTTTATGTTCCCCAAAGATTTTCTCTTCGGCAGCAGTTAATTCTGCTTCTTAAGTAGTCTCCTTTATCCCCCCAAAAAAGGCAAGTATATAACATGTTTATCAGAGTGTTTTTGATAAATGCAAGTGTATAAAATCAGGGCATGAACACAACTTGCTCAATTTAATAGGCTTCATTTTGATGTTATAATAAACAAAACCAATTCAGATTCTCACCATTGATTTTACATCCACAAACGGGACTTCAACAGCAATAGCAGTCTCTCAAAACTGATCAGCTTGGTGCAAGTAAGGGATGCCCTACTGTGGCACATTTGTGCAGGGAAGAATCCTTCTCTCATCTGCTGTGTGACAGTTTCATGCTCACTTAGCCCCTGTGTGTCTCCACTCCCAGGAGCTGGCAGCCAAGTCTAGTAAACAATGGCCACTGGTGTCCCTCTGGAGAAGTTTCCAGCGGTTTACATGTCTTATCTAATTTGATTCTGTTATTAGGGAGTAAGAGGGAGAAGTGCAGGCTGTGTAATATCATCGTATAGTCGGGTGCATCTGTCGTTGTCCCCCGTGGGTTGGTTAATGGGACTTGTATCAGCACGGAGGCAGGCGTGACACAGGACCCTGACCTTGACCAGGTTCGATTCAACTATTTTTTTTTAATCTGCTACTAGGAAAAGTCATGGAATACAGACTTATCAACCTCTTAGAAGACACAATACCAGGAGGAGTAGCTTCCAGGAATGCTAAAAGTCAAGGTTGTTTTTAAAATCTCTAAAACCAGAAAATTTTACGCTTAAATCCTACACAGTATGGATATGCTGAATGGGCCAGAGCACTTGAGGACTGCTAAGTCTTCACATGACTGTAGTTGCCTGTAAGCTTGGCCCAAGCTCCAGCTTCTAGAGCATTTTTCCTGGCTCTCTTCACTTGGATAGCCACCCTTTGTCCTTCCAGTCTCCATTTGCATGTCCCCTCCTTTGGGAAGCCATCCTGATCCCACACCCTGACAGCTGGTTGCTCAGGCCAAAAACCCTGGAGTCATCCCAAAGTCCTCATTGTGTTTACACAGAACACCCCACCTACCAAGAATCATGCCAGCCCTACCTGCCAATAGACAAGATAGTTGAATTTGTCATTTATTAATGCATAACATGACTTTTACTATTTATAGTTTTACTCATTGTGCTTCTGTTTATCTTCCTCCAATACCACATAGGCTTCACAAGAGAGAGGTCTTTGTTTTGTTCCACTGATAATTCTCAGAGTCTACAACTGTACCTCACAGGAACCTAGGAAGTATTTATTTTTAAGAAATGAGTGAGTGTTGGGGTACCTGGGTGGCTCAATTGGTTGGGCGTTTGACTCTTGATTTCAGCTCCAGTCATGATCTCAGGGTCATGGGATCGAGCCCCACATTGGGCTCTGCGCTCATGGGGGAGTCTTCTTGGGATTCTCTCTGTCCCTCTCCCTCTGCCCCTCTCCCACCACTAGCTTTCACTCTCTCTGAAAAAGAAAAAGAAATGAGTGAGTGTGAACAGAGGCGAGTTAGGTATCCCACTTTTGGGCTCCCATATCACCCTGTAATTTTCTCATCAGAAGACTTAATACACTGCGGGGCAACTGGGGTTTATTTCCACTTAAAAAAACATATCTTTTAATTATACGTTGGCCAATGAATAAATTCTAGTTGTAATGTAATGGTTTACTTGTCTGGCCATTTCACTAGACTGCAAACCACAAAAAGCCCAGAGCTGGTCTGCCTGGCCCACTACTGTGCCCCCAGCACTGGGCACGGTGCCTTGAGCAGAGAAATAGCACATTTATTAAGTATCAGGCACACTTCTAATGTTTTACATGTGCTAATTAGTTTCATCCACACAACAACCCAATGAGGTGCATTCTATTATTACTCTTATTTTATGGATAAGGAAACTGAGGCTCTGAGGAGTAAAGAAACGTGCCCAGTGGCATCCAGTAAGGGATGGATCTCTGAATCTCACCTGCAAAGTCTGGCTCTGGAGCTCAAGCTCCAAATGACTGCCCTGAATTGCCTCACCTTTACAAGGCACCCAATAAAACTTGTTCAATAAATGAATCAAGGAAATATGGCTGCCAAGAAGGGCAATGCGTTCTTTGGCTGGGTTGAGATAAGAGAGGTTGTAGTCCCAGAATAGAGTACAGGTCAGCTCAGTTTAGGATAATTCCTGGTGGGTTTTTTTATGATTTATTTATTTATTTGACAGAGAGAGAGAGAGAGCACATGAGCACAAGCAGGGTGATTCCAAGCTTACAACAGGGCTCACGTCTTCCCATGCTCTCTTAGCCTCCTCCAGGAACTCCATGCTGCCTCCCGCTCTTTCCTGCTCAGCCCTGGGCATCAAATGCCCAACATGGGCATTGCCGGTCAGTCACAGAGGCGCTAAGTTGCCCTCAGGAAGGCACATCCTCACACACCTTCTGAGGGGGTTGCTACGGCCAGGATGTCTCATGACAAACAGAAAGACTGGCCCAGCACAGGCTGTCCCATTATTGCTCTTTTAGGGTCAAGATTCCTGGGCAATAAGCAAGTTTCCTTGTTATTTCCCTCATAATTTCTCATGTCACAACTTCTGTGTTCCCTTACTTAAAAGTGGACTGTAAATGATGGTTTGAGAACAAAAGCTCTTGCATAGACTCAAAGCCTATTTTAATTTTATGAGCATTGTGCTTTATATTCACCATAGTTTTTAAATGCTTTGAAGCAGAGTCAGGACCAGCACAGCCCAATAGAAATACAATGCATGCCGCATATGTAATTTTAAATTTTCTGGTAGCCATATTAAGAATGTAAAAGAGGGGCACCTGGGTGGCTCAGTTGGTTGAGCGTCTGACTCTTAGTTTCGGCTCAGGTCATGATCTCAGGGTCATGGGATTGAGCCCCGCCTTAGGCTCTACACTCAGCGTGGAGTCTGCTTGGGATTCATTCTCTCCCTCTGCCCCTCCCCCTACTGGCGTGCATGCTCGCTCTCTTTCTCTCTCTGTTAAATAAATAAATCTTTTTTTAAAAGACTGTAAAAAGAAACAGGTGAAATTAATGTTAGTAATATGTTTTATTCCTCTCAGTTGGTCCAAAATAATTATTGATGAGATATTTTACATTCTTTTTCATACTGTCTTTGAAATCGGTGCATATTTTATACTCAGAGCACATCTCGATTCAGACTAGCCACCTTTCAAATGCTTACCAGGCAGATGGAGCTGGTGACGACCATTGAACAGTGCAGGTCTAGTCTCTGCTTTTCAAGGAGTTTAATGGTGAAGAGGAAAGAGAAAAAAGTCATGTTTTAAGGGGAGCTGGATCTGGTGAGAGTTTTGCTTAGTATAGAATTCATGATTACATGTTGATTATGGGGGCTAGAGGACGGTGCTTCTCACGGCTTTGGCAATGAGGAACATTTGGCTTTCTTCTAAGTGCTAAACTTGAAAATCTATACACAATACATCGGATGTATGCAGTCTTTTGGAAAAGAGAAGAAGATGCCCAGGTCCATAAAATCTGACTGATAATTGGCTGAAAATAGCAATATTTCAGTAAAAGGGAAAAAAAATGGACCTTGAGGCCATTAAGCTAAGTGAAGTAAGTCAGGCAGAGAAAGACAAATCCTGTGTGATGTCACTTATGACAGAATTCATAGAAAAAGAGATCAGATTTGTGGTTACCAGAGGCCAGGGGTGGGGGGAGGAGGGATTGAAGGAAGATGGTCTGAAGGTACAGACTTTCGGTTCTAAGAGAAATAAGTACCCAGGATGGAATATAGGACGTGATGGCCATAGTGAACACCGCTGAGTGGTATATTTGAAAGTTGCTAGTAGAGTAAATCCTAAAAGTTCTCATCACAAGGAAAACAAAAATTTTTTGTAACTGTATGAAATGATCCATGTTAACTTATCACGGTAAACATTTCATAATATATGTATGCCAAGTCATTACTCTATACACTCTAAACTTTTACAATGCTGCTAGTCAATTTTAACTCGATAAAGCTCGGGGGTGGGGGTGGCAGGAAAAACAGGTTAATCAGAAAGGGTTTTAAAGTCTAGAAGTAAGAGGAGAGTCACAGATAGAAACCTCGGCAGCACTGGTCTGGGCAGAGATGAGGAAAGAGGCAACCTTCAGTGTCCCATCCTTTGACAGCCTCCCTGGTACCAGGACACACCGGAGCGTGAGTGCCAACGGCATGTTAGGATTTCGTCCTCTGGCTGGATGGTTACATAAAGTCCTGATACTTAGGATGTCAAGAAACGTCTGATTCATCCAAATGCCCTGGTTCTGGCTCTGTGCTCACCATGTCACCATTCGGGTCACCCTTTGGTTTCCACGAAGCTTGCCTACAGAGAGGGACTGGGCCAAGGCCCCCACACATTTATGTCTCATGATAAATGTCTGGGTAACCTGGCATCCTAGTTCTACATATTATCAATCTTGTGTGTCTGATAAATACAAACAGCCGCCTGAGGAATCAGAGTACCCTTGGGGCGCCAACAAATGTGGGTTTCTGAGTCTGGAAGTCCGTGGCCCTCACCCTGGACAGTTTGGTCATTTGCCACCACGTTAATGAATAGCACCCAACAGGAAGTAGCTGTGCCTTATTCACCTGACACATCATCTTTGAGCCCCTTCTTAGTGCTAGACATGAGCCGAGCGCTGGGGACACCAAGCCCCTGCTCTCTTGGAGACTCCGGTGTGGTTTCTACAGCAACTTTCAGAGAAATGAAAACAACAGCCTTTTCCTACCGTTCTCAAGCCAAAAAACTAACTTTTAAAAAAAGATAAAATAGATGCAGACTGAAGGAAACTTCTGTAGGCAGGCCTACCACGCCCTCAGGTTTTGCTGACATGAAGTTGGTCTTTTAATGGGTGGTTTCCCATTATGGGCTCCTTCTTAAAACCTGGCTCCATCGTCCCTGTGTGCTACCTGGACAGGTGAGCAGGGAAGAGAGCCAAGGCTGTCTGGAGTTGGGGGAGGACTGCTGGGAGGCACGGGGTTGGGGGACATCAGATGTGTGGACACTCAAGAGACAAATCCTCCGTAAAGTTCAAGCCATTACAGAGTACCCAGGGATCCAGTTGGGTCCCGCTATCTTTCTGTTTAATTGTGTTTGGAAGTGTTGGCATGGCTATGAAGTTGTACAAAGGGCCCTGAATGGGTACTAAGTGGAAGCTGCTGGCCTGTCCATCACTCGTTCACATTCCATATCTAGCCTCCAAGGGGCTCCTAGGGAGGAGACCTCAGCTGTATTTATCTCCCATGCACTTGCCAGGTCCCTTTTGGTTGATTAGGAGAGGGGTGGGTTGGGCCTTGTATCAGAAACCATCTGTGCTTGGGCCAGAGACACATGTATGAAGTGAGATGTCTCCAAGCGGTGGTGGGTAGGCTAAGATAAGCTGGGAGTGACGGGCTAAGGCGAGCACACCCATCCCAGGACCCGGGAGAAGAAAGGCTCTTAAAGGTGCCGAATGAGGGATGTGTGTTTCCCGAGCTGCTTTGATTGTTCAGAACATTCAACTGTATGATTGTGGCTTACAGGACACACAGCTAACTGTCCTACGTTGTCGCTAACTGAGGACACAGCATTGTCCAGTGACAACTAGTAGCATATGTCACTTTTATGTTCTCTAGGAGGCAGTTTATAAGGGGAGCGACTCTGCGGAGATCATTTAGAAGCAACACTTCCAGGTGTTGTTAAAACAAAGCAGGGCTGCCTAAGAATTGCTTGATGCTGAAATACAGATTTCCAGGTCCCACTCCCAGAAATACCAATTCAGGAGGTCTGGGGTAGAACCCAGGAATCTGCATTTTAGCAACTCTCCTCTCTACAGCCCCCATCTCTCCTGTGCCCTCATTTACACACTGGGTGATTTGGACAAGAAATATCCGAGGACCCCACGTGGAGAAAGTCTGTGAAAAGGACCCTGGGCCTGTAAATTGAAAGCCTGGATTTGGGCATAGCTGTCTGACCTTGGAGAAGTCCCTCCACCTCTCTGTGCCTTCATTTCTGTCTATAGAATAAGGGACCTGCTCTTTCAGGCCCTTTCCGGGGCCAATATTCTAGAAGTTTAGGCGTACTCACAAAGGCCTTCCAAGGCTGTGGGTGTTCCAAATTTTCTAGAATGGGAACCCACCCTCAGACTGAGCTTTACCCTAAAGAGGACTGGTTAATAAACCACAGAGCTTTGTCCCAATTCCCCACTCGGGATTAGGCCTTTCAAAAGAGACCCCAGCATACTTCCTTCTAACACAATCCCCTTCCTCCTCACATAATTCTGAGGGCTTCCACAGGCATGATTTATTTTCACCTTCCTGAAGGCTAGACTTTAGGTGGGGCAATGGGCAAAGCTCCCCAATGATGGAAGGAAGTCTGAGGCACAGGGAGAGGAAGAAGCCAAGAGACATTGACAGCCCATCTAGCTCAGACGCCCATGCTTTGTCCTGGGGTCTCCATCCTCATCACACTTCTGGTGCATGGGCCGGAGATGAGCATCATGGCCCCTGGATGAGACTTATAAACCGGCCACCTCCTTTTGTTAGTATTTCTGTGAGCATCGCTGGCGACATGCACAACCCCGACCTCTTCAAAGTGAGCACTCTTTCTGAAAGGCGTGGGGCACTTTCTCCTACCTGTTTTTACTAGATCAGCTCACCACCACTGCAGTTAACATCTAATGAGCCATAACTTCCTGCACTCAGAGGGTTGGGATCTGGTTGTGAGTCACCAGCCCTTTGGGTGAAGAAAAGCGAACAGTGACATACGAATAAGAAAAGTCCTTATCTGTGATACTCGAGCATGGCGGCCCTGTTTTATACTCCCTTACCTTCCCACGTCTGATGTTGCCAAGAGGAGGCCTGAGACTATAGGCCTGGCTCTGCACAACGCCAACACTCCCGGTTTTCTCAGCGGGATGAGGTGGTTTCTGACAAAGACGTCATTAATAATCACTTGCTGTACCTTGGGAAATTCTTGTATAAACCACAAAATCTTGTAGCAGATACTGTATGACTCAAGCTTCTGTCTCAGTTTAGGGCTACTCAGACATGTCATCTGTTGGCATCTCATTTCTGAGGCAAGAACCCTGTGCTGATAGCCAAAACTTTGACCTTGATAGAGATCGCACTAGCAATAAATGACGCCCTCTTTCCTCTCTCCCTGTTCCACCTTCCAGAATTGAAGCCAGCACTTCAGAACACCACTGACAACCAGAAGGAAGTAAAAAATAAAATCATGAAGTTTGTGTGTTCTTTTATTTCAGGGAATCCTCCTAGTGTGAGCTGAGGACTTTACAAACCCCTCCAAGAAGTTAACTTCTAAACCCCTGGTGGATTAGAAGGAAAGAGGGTGCTCTAGATGGGTAACTGACCGTGAACTTGGGGCAGCCTTTGCACATGGTAAAGCCGGGAAAGCTTTAACTAGGTGTTCTGTGCTCTGTTTAAAAAGGCAGAGAAGCAGATAACAAAAAAATTCTAGAAATAGTTCTACTGCAAATCATTACAATGAAAAAAAAAATGTAAAAGACATTAAAAGGATAAGCAAACCCTCAGCCCTCTGAGAAGACTCATTCCCAGAAAGTAGCTACGGTTAACTGTGTTAAATATTTATTGTCAGTAGTTGTAAGTCATGTCTTTGGGGTGTGCTGGGCAATAGAACGCTGGTGAGCAGAGGGCAAGAGCCATTTACCTAGAACCTCTTGACCCAGCTTTGGCTAAATGAATGCCGGAACCTTCTTTTGTACTTCCAAACTTTGGGGAATTACCTAGTTTTGCAATAAAATCTGCCACCCTTCCCAAACTCAGTGCTGGGTGTGTATCTAAGTTGGGGTGGGGGGGAAGGAGGTTATATTTAAAGGTAACCTAGGGCGCCTGGGTGGCTCAGTCGGTTAAGCGACTGCCTTCGGCTCAGGTCATGATCCTGGAGTCCCGGGATCGAGTCCCGCATCGGGCTCCCTGCTCGGCAGGGAGTCTGCTTCTCCCTCTGACCCTCCTCCCTCTCATGCTCTCTCTATCTCATTCTCTCTGTCTCAAATAAATAAATAAAATCTTTAAAAAAAAATAAAATAAAATAAAAAATAAAGGTAACCTAAAACTACCTTTTTCAGAATTTTTGAAACTTTCATCAATCCTTGACAAAATAACCCTGTTCAGAGTGTCTGACTGGCTCAGTCAGTGAAGCGTGTGACTCTTGATCTTGGGGTCATGGGTCCAAGCCCCACGTTGGTTGTAGAGATTACTTAAAAAAGTTTTTTTTCTTAATTATAAAAAGAATAAAATAACTGTCTTCTTATCACAAATGTGATGGACCAACATTTTGGAAATTTTAGAAAATGTAGATAAGAAAAAAAAAGTAAAAATCACTTATAAGTGCATTCTAAGAGTTAGGACGGCAAACATGCATCCTTCCAATCTTTTATCTTTTATTTTTAATGGAACACGGGATACATGCACCTTTTAAAGAAAATCAGAACATCATATATAAAACCAAATTATCCATTGACCACCTCCCATAATCCCACGCCCTTCCCTCTATCCAAGTGACCAACAGCTTTTGGGAGTTTGGTGTATTTCCTTCCAGAGTTTTATAATTATATATAACATATTTTGTGGGGTTTGTTTACATAAAAGGCATCATACTGTAAGTATGGTTTTGCAACTTAGCTATGTTTTGGAACTCTAACCACGTTAATATACAGACCAAACTAATTTCTTTCAACTACTCAGCAATTGAATATGCCATATTTTATTTGTCCTCTCCACTTTTAGTGGACACTTAGGATTGTTAACAATTTTTCTACCTCAAACAACGATACAGTAAATATCTTATTTTTCCACGTCTCTCTATTTTAAATTCCTACCAGAGGAAACTGTGGGTCCCAGGCTGTGCCCCAGGTGCCTCTAAAGTTGCTGTGCCAAACCTTCGTGCTTCCCGGCAGTTGCCACGACCCTGTACCTTCCAGACCTTTCAATGTGGACAGTGTAGTGGGTGTAAACTGCTATCTCCTCATTCTTTTCATTAGTATTTGCCTGATAAAAACTGTCTTCTTATAGGTTTGTGGCCATTCGTATTTCCCTTTCTGTGAATTGTGTATTCATATCCTTTGCTCATTTTTGTAAATGGTGGGCTTTTTTCCCCTTATATATCTGTTACATTCATTCTTTGTTACATGTGTTGCAAAATTTTTTCAGTCTCTGGCTTGCCTTTAATATTGTTTGGGGTATATTTTGCTATGTAGTTGAGCTTTGAATGACTCAGGGCTTAGGAGCATGGCCTTCCCCCATCCCTAGTGGGAAATCTGCATATAATCTTAATTCCCCAAAACCTAACTACTAATAGCCTGTGGTTGACCAGAAGTCTTACCTATAACATAAATGGTCAATTAACACATATTTTATGTGTTACATTGTTACATACTCTATTCTTACAATAAAGGAAACTAGAGAAAAGAAAGAAAAGGTTAAGAAAATCACAAGAAAAAGAAAATACACTTACACTGTACCGTAAGATATCCACATATAAGGGGACCCATGCAGTTCACACCCATGTTATTCAAGGGCCAACTGTACAGCTCTTTTTCTTATTTACAATTTAGATAACATTTATTCATGAACTTAATTGTTTGGACTTTTACTGTTCGAGTTTTGCATTCCATGATATACCCAATGTCTCCTTTTTCCTGGAATCATAATATTTCCCCACACTTTTTTTCCCCTCATACTTAAAAATTTTTGTTTTGAGGGTTTAGGTTTTTAATTCATCTAGAGTATAACTTTGTGTATCACGTAAGGTAGAGACTTGCTTTCATTTATTTTGTCTATATATAAATACTGATTCTCTCAGGGTGCCTGGGTGGCTCAGTTTGTTAACCTGATTTTGGCTCAGGTCATGATCTCCAGTCGTGGGATCGAGCCTCCGAGTGAGGCTCCATGCTCAGTGTGGAGCCTGCTTATCCCTCTCCCTCTCCTCCTCCCCCTGCTCGTGAGTGCTCTCTCTCTCTCTCTGTCAAATAAATAAATGAATGAATGAATAAAATCTGAAAAAAAAATAAAGTAAATACTGATTCTCTCAATACCATTTATTAAATAGTCCATTTTCCCCCACTGATTTGAAATGTACCATATATCAGTTTCCTAGTATTGTTTCTGGATTCCTCTCGAAATCATGTTTTATTGACCTTGTTCTATTCCAGTCTTACAAAAAAAATGACACCGATTTACTTGCTCTGCAGTGTGTGTGTTTATTTGTTTTACCCTGCTTTTTTTTTTTCCACAATCTACTTTTGTTTTACAACCTGCTGTTTTTGCTGAAAAATTTGTAACAAGAGAATGGGTAAGTTTTGATAATCACACAGTGGAATACTATATAGCAATTAATAGAAACTAAAGCCATACATATCAACATGGATACATTACCCCAATATGATGTTGAATAAAAAAAAAAAGTTTCAATACAGGGACGCCTGGGTGGCTCAGCCAGTTCAGCGTCTGCCTTCAGCTCAGGTCATGATCCCAGGGTCCTGGGATCGAGCCCCACATCGGGCTCCTTGCTCTGCGGGGAGCCTGCCTCTCCCTCTGCCTGCCGCTCCCCCTGCTTGTGTTCTCTCTCTCTCAAATAAATAAATAAAATCTTTAAAAAAAAAATTTGCATACAAATATCACAGAGAATATCATTTACAGAAAGCTTAAAAATAGGTAAAACAACACTTAATATCATTTAGGAATACATATGTAGCAAAAAGGAAATTCATGGGAATAATAGCAACCAAAATCAAGATTAAAGGTGGGTCTACCATCACGCTTATGAAGCTTAAGCCCCTCACTCACATGGAACCTTCGTGAGATCCTACACTGAAATTCTATTTCATCATTTTCTACCTTTTTTTTTCCCCTAAAGAGGCTGTCCTTTCCCAGATTGTATTAGCTTTAAGCCTATCCATGGAGTAGGGTAGGGAAGGAAGAGGCGGAAGGAAGGGGAGGGGAGGGAAGAGGAAACAAAGGGTCTCTCCCAAAAGACCTCTGGCTCTTCAGTGCCTGCACTGGCTGGCTTTGGGGCACTCGGGCCTGGCTGGGGCGGCATCTGGATTGGACTTGATCTGTGGTTCAACGCCTTGCAGGGCTCCAGGCTGGGAGGAGGCCTCGCGGCAGCCACCCGACAACAAGGAGTTCCCGGGAGCACTGCCCGCTGCTCACAGCAGGGATCAGTCCATTTTTCCAGGGACAGGTTCTCCAGGCCAGAGGCTGAGTGCTTTGGGGTTTTGTCCAGGAGGACGGTCTGAGACACCAAAGCACCCTAGAGCTACAGTTCTGCTCCAGTCCTTTAAGCTTCCAGGCTCAATCTTGCTTCTTTTTCTCAAAGTTCATACCATTTTAGAAAACAAACCAACTGGAACAGAATAAATAGGAGTTCTTTCACCAATGGAAATCCACCCTATGAACATTTTCCATGTGGGGAAATATTCTTCTATAACATCTTTCGTGGCTATGTAGGAAATGTCAAAATTGACTTAACCCATCACCTATTGTTAGATGTTTAGATTGCTTCCAGTTCTGCTCAATGCCAGAACACACATTCTTACAGCTCACCCCTGGCCTACGGCCTTAATTATGTCTTTAGGGAAAAAATCCCATAAGTCGCCTCCCTTGGCCAAAGAGTCTGATTATTTTCAAGGCTTTTGAGATATATTGCCAAATAGACCACCAAAAAGCTTGCATCGATCAATTCACCCACATATCAGTATAGGAGAGTCTCCTTCGCCAGCTGAAACCAACACTATTTACGTTAAAAAAATTGTTGATTGAGCAGACAAGAAATGGGGTCTTATAGCTTTAATTTGTCATAGGTCACAAGGCTCAATTGCCTTTAGGCTGTCAGACACTATGTTTCTTCTGGGTCGATTTACTATTCATGTGCCTTGTTCTGTCCTCTGTCGAGACATTCCCCTTTGCCTTACTGGTTACTGAGAACTTCCTTCTTATGATATTAACTGCTTTTCATGTACGTTGTTAACCCTTTCCTTTTTGCTCTGTCATTTGCCTTTATATTTTATTTTTTGTGTTTTTTGACAGATACTTGTTAGTTAAATATACTAATGTTTTACTTCAGATTCTTTGTTTTTGTTTTTTTTTTTAATCTTTCCCCCCAAATTATGTAAATATTCACCTATATTTTCCCCCAATCCTTCCCTGGCTTTATTTTTGGAATTTTTTTCTAGTCTGAAGACTGAAATGGGACTCTCTTTTTACCCCAAAGAGTTAATCATTTCATTAATAAGTTATCTTTTTCTTCCTGATTTTAAATGGGATTTTAATTATATACTGAATTGAGTCTGTTTCTGGACTTTCTTCTGTTTTAATTGATGTGTACGCTTTTGCCAGCATTATGTTAATTATTGTAATTATGGTGTATGTCATTTCTAGTATTAGGGAAACTCCTCATTCCTTTCTTTTCTTTGTTTCAACATTCATTTGGTTGTACTTGCACGTATATTCCTCCAGAAAGCAATTCTACTTCTTTCCTCCTTTACTTGTAGTATGAAGAGTGTTACTGATTTTTCTTAAACTCAGTCAAGGTCATAACCAGAAGATGTGGTTGGAAAAGAGAGGGAACACCTAGACACGAGTCTAGGTGAGACATGAAAGATTTTTTGCCCTGATCATTTCACAAGAACCAGACCTTAAACTCCTCCAGCACATCCCAGAGCCCTACCACTCATGGCATAAATGAAAACCTTCTATGTAAAAGGGAGCCAAAGAGAAATTATGATGACATAGGGGTAGAAGTAAAAGAAAGGAAACAGGATCTGAAATTAAGAAGAACACAAAGGCCCATGAAACCAAAATGCTGAAAGCAACCTAAAAAAAAAAAATGATCCATGGTTTCCATTTGTCCGCTTCACTCATTTTTCATTTCAGGAAAAGGAAAAAAACGTCTAGATGTTTCTAAGAAGCTACAGAAAATGTTTCCTATATCCCCTTATCAAATTTATGAGGCATAGAACTTGCACTTCAGACAGCTACAGAATTGCAGCATCTTTGAGTGAACGTCCTGCCCAATGCCAGCCTCCTTCCTGCAGCTCCTGCCAGGAGTGGCCGTCCAGCCTCCGCTTGGCTACCACCTGACCAGGCCCTGACTCAGTGCCTCAGTGAGCTCTTCCCATGTTTAAAAAGCCTAATATTAGAAGGTTCTTGCTGCTATGAAGTCCAAGCCTGCCTCCCGGTTCTCCCTCCCTCTTGGCCCCTGGTTCTGCCTTTTTGAGTCGACAGAGGCCTCGCTGCTTTGATGGTGATTCTTGTGTCTCCTTCTGTTTTCTCTTTCCCAGCCTGGTCTTTCCTGATTACTCCAACTAGTGCTTTTAGGACATGGTTCTAGATCTCTCAATCTTTGTCTCTCCTCTGGAAATGTAAAATAGCCACCATTTCTTTTAAAGGTGAAATGTAGAAGCTACCAACATTCTGCACATTTCATCTGACTTGGGCAGTAAATTGGGAGAAGCTCATTCCTTACTTGGCTTTTTTTCTTTAAATGAATGCACCGGAGGTTACATTCATGCTGAAGATAACAGACTCCAGTTTTAGCTATTTGGCCTTGTCATCAAGAAAATAGCTTGGGCCCTTTTCACATCAGCAAGTGAACCAATTTCACGGGGGAAGATGACCTCCCAACAGACTTCGGTGAAATGTGAGAAAGCCAAGAATAAGGCAAGGAAAGGCCTTGCCATGGAAAAACCGAGAAGTCCAGGTGGGAGAATTATGGGTGCTGTGAACGCTTCCGAGCCCAGGGGAGATGGGAGCCTGCCCGCCAACGAAGACACTCGTGGGTGAGTCACCTGTAGGGGGCCTTGTTCCAGGCACCGGCCTCTGCACAGGCAGCCAGAGGATTAGATGAGTGAGCATTCGCCACGTCTCAGTCTAGCTCCCTGTTTCTCAGGATCTCTTGGGAGCAGTGAGGGCTTACATTTCCATCTTCTCTGTGCCAGGGTGTGTGCCCGACCATGCGAAATGGAAACGAATACTCAGGACCCCAGTTACGGCATCTAGTCCCCTCGGGGTCCTGGCGAGCTTCTGTCGGGTCTCCTGGCAGCTTCTCACTAATCTACCTCCTGCTGGCCTTTCCAGGCCATGCCATCAGCACCCTGGGCGGGCTCGTGGGCGTGGGCAGGAGGCCAGTGACTGCCACTGAGCTGTGCCCCAGGGCGGGGGGCGGGGGTGGTGATACCACACGGCAGGGGCGGATCAGGAAACTGGGGGCACTCTAGCTTCGCAGACGGTCCCTCTGCCGTTGCCTCCAGATGTGAAAAATCAAATATTCACAAATGGGCCCTGCCTGAAATCCAGGAGGAGGTCTAATTACAGAGCTACGGATCTGTGTTTTCTGTTACCCTAAATCCTGGCACAGACCCTAGTGAGTAAGTCAGGAACTAAACACTGGCTTTCAAGGGAGGGAGGAGGCCGGACGGGGACGGTGGGGGAGGGAGGAAGCTCACTTCGCTTCCATTGGTAGGAGAGGATCATATGATCTGAGGAGCACTAGGATCTTTCCGAGCACACGGAAGTTTCTTCAACTAGTTCTTTGTCAGTGGGCCTGGGCTACCTCACCTTTCTGGGTCTTTGTTTGCTTATTAATCTGTCTCTTACAATGTAAAATCCATTCGGGGGTAGAGTACATATATCCCCTTACACTGCTATTCTTCCTGGCAAATTAAGTCACTGAGGAAGTACAAAGCAGCTTGGTGTGTCTTAACTTCTGCCACCATAAAAGGCAGAGAAGGTGTTAAAGGAGAGGTATTTTCTCTCTCTTGGGTTCAGCCAGCTGGAAAGCAGGTCCCGCTTTGCAAAGCGTACAGCGGAGCCCGGGGCCAGTGGTTATAAAATGGAGGGGAAAGAGAGAAGGTGGCAGCATCCTGCATGCCCCCTCTGCCCCAGGCTCGGCCCTGAGCCCGGGGCCTCTTAGACTTGAAGAGAGTGACTGGGGACGAAGAGCCCCCTCCATGCTCCGCATTCCATGCACCCCCTTCCTCCCTCCCTGGGGAACTCTAAGCCCTGGGCAGAAGGATACCACACATGTCCTCCTCCTGTACCCATTTAGCCTCCTGTAAGGTTTTCGGGGTATTTGCTGAACTGTTCGCTTGTGTTGTGAGCTTTTCATTTATAGGTCATGTCTCCCAAACTCAGCTGTGCCCCTCGCAGCTCATCTCTGGGAGTGAGATGAAAAATAAGACCTCTTGAATGAATGCTCACTCCCCTGGTTCCTAAGGGGGAGTGGGCCCTCAGGGGATGTTTCCACAGACTGGTCAACACTGGGGAAGCTTTTCAGAAAGCTGCAATAAAGAGTTGAGTTTATCTTTTATGTTCTACTCCGAATCTTTACACTCTGGGTTGGAATATCCCTGCAAAGGTCATTCATGAATGGTCCAATGATACAAGATTTTAAAAAAATGTTATCTCATGGCAAACTGCAAGCAAATACAAGAGAGTTCTCGCAGTCCACCACTCAGCCTTAACAAATACAACTCATGACTGAGTTCATATCACTTATATTCTGTCCATTCATTACGTACCCTCCCCAATCAGGATTATAAACAAAACACATCGAACAAACAAAACACATCATGTCCTTTTGTTCCTAAGTATACAGTGCATATCTCTAAAAGATAACTTTTGTTTTAAATAATCATTTTGGTGTTATCATCAAAGTGCCCTGGTCTTTGAGGCAGAGACTGAACGCTGATGAGCCCCTTATGATAAGCCTCTGTCGGGCCTCTATTATTATCACGTGGGATGTCACAGCACACGGAAATCTTCCTTTATGTCCACGCTGCCACAACCCCCTTTCCCCAGTCATCTGCTGTCAGGAGGACTGGCTTCGTAGGAGAGGTTTACATGTGTAGCCTTGGAAGTAAATCTGGCTTAGAATCCCAGCTCCACCATTTCCTAGCTCTGTGGCCTTTTACAAAATACTTAACCTTTCTGTGCCTCAACTTCCTCATCTAAAAGCTAAGTCAATTAATAGTACCTACCTCATAGAGCCGTAAAGATTAAGTATATTAAAAATAATGTGAAGCTGGGGCACCTGGGTAGCTCAGTTAGTTAAGGATCTGCCTTCAGCTCAGGTCATGATCACAGAGCCCTGGGATCAGCCCTGTATCGGGCTCCCTGCACAGCGGGGAGTCTGCTTCTCCCTCTCCCTTTGCCCCACCGATCATGCCCTCTCTCTCTCTCTCTCCCTCCCTCTCTCTCAAATAAATAAATAAAATCTTTAAAAAATAAAAAAAGGGGCACCTGGGTGGCTCAGTCGGTTAAACGGCTGCCTTCGGCTTGGGTCATGATCCCGGGGTCCTGGGATCGAGCCCCGCATCAGGCTCCCTGCGCAGCGGAGAGCCTGCTTCTCCTTCTCCCTCTGCCTGCAGCTCTGCCTACTTGTGCTCTCTTTCTCTCTCTGTCAAATAAATAAAATCTTAAAATAAATAAATAAATAAATAAATAAATAAATAAATAAATAAATAAATACTGTGAAGCTCTTGGAACAGTACCTCCCACATAGAAAGTACCATGTGTTTGCTCTTACTATTTATTCTTTGTTTAAGACATGCACTATTTTCACCAACACCACCGACTCCCTGAATTCACTGATGACAGCAATAACCCTTCACATCAGCACAGTGACATATGTATTTCTCAAAGCATTTTCATACATTTTATCAGGTACAATCTTGCCATAATCTTTGATGGGGCTGGGAATTCGGAGGGGTTAATGTAGAACAGGGGAGTGCAAAAATTCAGCTACAATTTGCCCTGTTCATGATGAGGAGAAATTAGAACCAAAACAAAGGGCTAACAATAGAAAATTGGTTAAATAAAATAGAGCCTATTTGTTATGTTCTATCATCATAAATGAAAAAGAGCATTTAATAACATAAAAATGATTCATGCTGAATAAAGTGGAAAAGGAAAGTTACAAAAAAGCATGTAAAGTATGAATCTACTATGCTTTTTTTTCCCTTTTGGTATGTTATGCTTGTTAAAAAGACTGAAAAGATACACATCAACATATTAACATTATTTCTCAATGGAGCAACAAAAAGTCACTTTTCTTGTGTTTGAAATTTCCTTTTTCTAATAAACAGATTTTTTTTAAATATTTTATTTATTTTATTTGAGAGAGTGAGAGAGAGAGAGAGAACGAGCAGGGGGAGGAGCAGAGGGAGAGGGAGAAGCAGGCTCCCCAACTGAGCAGGGAGCCCGACACGGGGCTCAATCCCAGGACTACGGGATCATGACCTGAGCCACCCAGGCACCCCTAATAAACAGATTAACATTGTTTATTATATTGGTAGCATTCACATTGCTTCATGGCATAGATTTATAATAATAGGTTGTGTTTGAAATTTCTGAATGTGACATAATGAACACCTATTACATTTACAATAAGGAAAGGTTACTGTTTAAAAACAAGATACATTGTATCTTGCATATATGTTGTATATGCAAAGTGATTCAGTTACATAAAAGATATATAAAAACAGCAAGATGTTAATGGGAGACTTGTGGGTAATTTTTTCTGTCTCTTTTTCAGGTTTTTCCAAAGTTTTTATTCTGAGAGCACGATGTTGTTTTTAGGTTGGTGGTTCAGATAGGGAAACTGAGGCACCGTAGGTGGGCAGGAAGGCTCTCTGGCTCCGAACTGGAGCAGGTCCCCCTTTTGGGTCCATTCCTCACGTGTGACTTAAAGTCGAGGCTATCATGGTCACGGAATGACGGACTTTAAGCCTCTCGTCTCAGCAGAAACGGGCTGCAGGGCCGTGTGTGTGTTTAGGGAGAGGCTGGGGGTGCTCAGCACCCCAGAGGCATCAGCCTGACCCTCTGTAGGGGCAGCAAGCCAGCCCGCAGCTGTGCCTCTCCAGATTCCGGCAGCAGCCATCTCCCTGCTCCAGATGCCAGGTGTCAGGGAGGAGTGAGCCCTGCCAGCGGGTGTGTTCGTCCCTGATAGCTGCGCACCCAGGCCAACCACTGTGGGTGTGTGTCTAGGACAAAATAAAATGGGAATAAAAACAAGTAGAGGTGGGGAAAGAAGACGGAATGGGAGAACAAGAGACAAGTATTTTCCTGATAAAGCAGTTGGATCTGTTAGTAACCTGGGAAGCAGGGAGAAGGGAGGGCGGGGTGGCCCAAAGGGTGAAGCTGTGGGTTAGAAGTCACAGACCAGGGGGCTCTTTTGTGCCCACTTCCCACAACTCTATGATCCAAAGCATGTCTCCTTGCTGGGGCAGTGCCTCTTCTGCAAGAGGCAAATGTCACTAAAGGGTAAGACACGTTCCTGGCTTCTGGAAGGGTTGCTACACGTGCACATTTGCGCCGATACCCACAGGAAGGGTGGTTGGTTCACAGCCTTCCTGCACATGCCTGTTTGGATTTGATAGGCAGGGCAGCTTGCTGACACTGTCAGACTCGGGCTTCCAGATCTGCAGGCGAAGAAATAGCCCCATCTCGGCGATACCACACCGGGAGGCTCGGGCTTGGGCTGGCAGCCCCTCGCCTGGTGATGAGACAGCGGCAGGCCTGGACCGTCTTTGGGGCAGTCGGCTCTGAGTGGCTCGGTGGCCCATGGCGGCCCTCCAGCAGGCCCACGCTGCCCAGGAGGACATTCACCTCTCTGTCCATTGGCCTCAAAGTAAAGTAGTCTTTGGGGATTTTTTTTTTTCCCCTGGATGGAATGGAAGCCAAAAAAGTAGCAAGTCTATTATCATTGAAATGACATGTACGTTTCTGGCAGTTCTAGCAATGCCCCCGGTTACTTACCTGTCTTTGGACAAGGGGAGACTCTAGCAGTGATTTCAAGGCAAGAATATATGGAAGAGAGCAACACTGGAAATTTGGATAGTAGGAAAGAATCATTCTTCCTTACTCCCTAGCATCCTAAGTTTTCCCTTAAAATCCCACCAAACCCTCTCCCGGGCATCTGTATGGCTTTGCAGCTTGACTCAGGTTCTAGCCCTGAGTGAGAAGTGGAGGGGGCTATAACAGAAGAATGAGACTTGGTCCTGGTGACTTCATTCCAGAGGGGGTGACAAAAGCCACACCGGAAGCTATTGATTAGAGCGGGTCAGACAACAGTTTCCGAACTGAATTACATTGATACGGTCCATGAGCACACTCATTCTGAATTAACACTAACCCCAAACAAAACATATAGACAGAATCATAAAATGGATCCCTGCTATTCCCAGCCCGTGCTGTCAGTGAAGGTGCTATAGGGGTGGTCCTCCGCCTTAGGAGGCAGGAGCTATCGGATGGCCACTCAGTACCATGTGTGGACATTTCAACTGTACATGAATGTCCATCTACACGCAACAGTAACCAGGCTGTTAAGAAATGTATCCGACAGTGTTCATGTTTGTCCTACCCCGAGGATAACATAGAGGAGAGAAGATATTTACTGGGACCCAAAATTGACGTCAATAGCATGCAAGCTGCTCATGGCAGGGTCCACCTGCAGGCCTCAGATAAACCCCACGGGTCCACCTCTCACTGGCTGGGTGTATCGTCTTAATTGACTCCTATTTCTCTCTTTTAAAGGTACAGTTTGAGCCTCACATCTTCTCCTCCTCAACGACGTCTTCGGCTGCTCTTGCAATTCCAAGTCAGTGTTATTCAAATAAAACTAGTTCATGAATGATTTATATTCTGTATTTCATATTTATGTTTCTATTGCAGTTCCAGAGGGGGAAGCAGGTAACACTTCTGTGAGCCCCACCGTGGTGCTTACACAAAGCCGACAATTCTGTCACCAGGAAAATCATGGCAGACACCATTCTAAGTATCTAGTGTTTGTCCTTGTTCTGCTGTTTAACCCACTACAAGTGAACCCCAGCGTACATCTGCCTAGCTGCTTCGGAAAGCAGGTGGATCGATACCTAAGGATAACCAGGACTCACACCGTAGCCACGCCACTTAGATTTTTGAATTATGTTTTTCAAACCCAAGTTCATCAGCCAAAGGGTTACAATCAAAACAGTCATTATTACAAATAGTCATTTGTATAGTCGGTGGTAATTCCACAAGACCTGTGTGATAAACATCATCTTGGTGAATAACAATTACACAAAAACACAAGCACATCCACAAATGTGAGGCTGAGATCCGCAGGCTAGCTCCTTCTAGGAGGAGAGTAATAAGCAAACTGTGCATTTTCTTTAT
This sequence comes from Mirounga leonina, assembly GCF_011800145.1. Taxonomy (NCBI): domain Eukaryota; kingdom Metazoa; phylum Chordata; class Mammalia; order Carnivora; family Phocidae; genus Mirounga; species Mirounga leonina. The sequence goes on along the minus strand of NW_023270454.1, from coordinate 3,408,373 downwards.
ATTTACACACTGGTTCCAAAGGTAATGGTTAATATGTTTGCCTTGTTACAAGATTTAGAATGATAAACTATTTATATTAGGCATGTGACGTTGATAAATTACATCGTCCGCCAAAAAGATGCATCTATGTAGACACCTCTATTTCAGACAGAAATATATAACTGAACATAAAATTCTTCACCACATGAAAGTGAACACAAAGGCAAGGGCAATTAACTTGCTACTTCTTTCCTCCTGGCCAAATGTATTAGTCTCTGTGTCCTGTGTACTTAGTATACTTCCTTCCTGGATACACTGAGGGGAGGTCAGTCTGAATTAGAAGTCTGATACAGAGATTTGAAAACTTACTTTCAAATACATAAACGAAAGCTCCATACCACCACTATAAAATTAGTGGCTTTAACCCCTAATTTATTTATTTATTTTATTTTATTATGTTATGTTAATCACCATACATTACATCATTAGTTTTAGATGCAGGGTTCCATGATTCATTGTTTGCATATAACACCCAGTGCTCCATGCAGAACGTGCCCTCTTTAATACCCATCACCAGGCTAACCCATCCCCCCATCCCCTCCCCTCTAGAACCCTCAGTTTGTTTCTCAGAGTCCATAGTCTCTCACGATTCGTCTTTTAACCGCTAATTTAAAATGATGTTTAATTCAAATATCCAAGAGCCAACCAAGAGACGCAATCATGGCTTCTGCATACAACGAATCACTGTAGATCACTTGCATATAAAAAGACACCTTTTAAAGGCTTTAGTTGATTTCTCTTAAGTAGGTAAATAGTACTTGTATCGGTTTCCTCTGGCTGCTCTAACAAATGACCACAAATTGGCAGCTTAAAACAACAAACACTTATTGTCTTCCTGGAGTCCTGGAGGTCAGAAGTCTGAAATCAATTTCACTGGACAAGGTGTCACCCTGGAGGGGTCGTTCTGGAGGCTTTCGGGGAGGTGCATCCTTGCTTCTTCTAGCTTCTGCAGGTGACCCACATTCCTTGGTCTCCTGACCCCTTCCTCCCACTCCACCCTCTTGCCTCCATCCCCACCTCTCCTCCTTCCTCCTCTACCTTCTTGCCTCCCCCTTTAAGGACCTTGTGATTACAAGGGCCCATCTGGAGAACCCAGGCGAATCTCCCCACCTCAGCTTCCTTCATTCATCACACTTACCAGTCCCTGTCACCTTATAAAGTCCCAGAGATTAGGACCTGGATAGTTTGGGGGGTGGGGGAGAGGCTTGTTTACACTGCATTTACGGTGAGATGGACCAAGGATAAACTTCAGAGCGTCGAGCCATAATGACATCTGAGTCCCACGCCCTGGAATGGAAGACGGTGCTGGATGGTCAGTGAGGAGACCTGATTTTCAGTATCACTCTGCCACCGCCACAGAAGGGTGGCTGGGGATCAGACAGATCTGCTTGGAAATCCGGGATCTGATTTATTAACCGAGTGACCTTGGGCAAGTTGTGTAACCCATCTGGGGAGGAACCACGGCTCCCAGGCAGGGCTGTCTCCAGAAGAAATGAGTAACTGTATATAAGGTACCTGGCGGAGCAGGTGTTTAGGAAATAATTTTAAACTCATTTGCCCTTCCTACACACCCCACACCTGGGATGAAAAGATGCCTATGATTTTTTTTTAATTTCTAAAAATTAAAAACAACTCACAAATACAGATTCATATGACTATAATGGCAAAGTGAGTTAGGCCCACCCTCGTGTCATTTTTCTCCTCAACTGAGAGCCCAGATGAGGGCAGAGACAGCAGTGGTTCTCCATGGCATCCGCTGGAGGGGTAGGTGAAGTCCATGTATAAAAGAGCTTTGGAGCAAAGACAGGGTACGGGGGAGGCCGAGTCAGTTACATGTCTGACTCTTGATTCCGGCTCAGGTCATGATCTCAGGGTCGTGGGATCGAGCCCCACGTCAGGGCTCAACGCTCCGCGCAGAGTCACCTGAAGATTCTCTCCCTCTCTCCTTCTGACCCTCCTCTTGCATGCACGCTCTCTCTCCTCTCTCTCTCTCTCAAATAAATAAATAAAATCTTTTAAAAAAATTAAAAAAAAGGGAGCAAAAGGATGAACAAGAAGAAAAGAAAAGAAATATGAGAGAACGTGAGCTCACAGGCTTTTAGAAGATTAGAAGGACCATTTGAGCTCACCTCACCCTGGATATCATGCTGGATGATTTAAACTAATCAGCTCCTTGAATTTCTGTGTCGCCACTTATAAAATGGACGTTGTGAAGACTATCCCACCTCGCTCTAATTATATACAAATAATAATTTACATACAAATCAAGAGAATGTGTCTGCAGTGTCGTGTAAACAGTATTTTGCTCCACAAATCTGAGGCGTCATCATAGCCCATTGTTACAAGACAGGGTCAGGAGGGGCAATGACTGTCACCCAATTTCAACATGTGCCTTCCGTGTCAGCATGGGCAAAACAGGCAACAGCACTAAGAAAAAACTTTGCAACAAAATACATCAACAAGCCACTCATTCCCTTCCTCCAGAACCAACGCCCACACTTTCTTCTTTTTTTTTTATTATGTTCAGTTAGCCAACATAGAGTACATTATTAGTTTTTGACGTAGTGTTCAGTGATTCATTAGTTGCATATAACACCCAGTGCTCATCACGACATGTGCCCTCCTTAATACCCATCACCAGTTACCCCATCCCCCCACCCCCTCCCTTCTCTGACACTCAGTCTTCTTCAGGACACGCTGTGAGCTGTGAGCATTTGTACCCAGATGCCTTGCAGGGAAGGCAGCCTGTCAGCTGGCGCCATCCCTCATTTCTAGACCTCCAGGTGCCTCACTGTACCTACTCCCCTAAACTCAAATCCCGTGTCTTATTTCGAAGCAAAACGGCTTTGAAATGATACCTCTGGAGCCTTACTGCTCTCAGGGCACCCTGCTGTACGCTGGAAGGGAAAGGATCAGAAGCAAGCAGCTTACTTTTCCCTTGGCTCCCAAGAACTCGGGGGAAGCCCGCACCAGGAGGCTCTCTGGGCTTTGTGGGCCACAGAAGGACGAGGAAGCAGTGAGCCCCCTCCCCACTCACTGGGCCTCACTGGGTTCGTTCTTAGGTGTTAGTCCTCTTCTTAGTAACAAGTTTTCTTCTAAGGGTCAAATCTCGTGGTTTTCTTTTCTGGCTTGGTTCCAGCTATGTCCGGGGACAGTCCTAATCCCCGGGCCCCAGGATCCCTACCTTCTCATTAGGTGGGTCGTGCTCAGTTGATCACAGATAAGTAGGATTCTGTACTTGCGATCTCCTAGGATAACCCACTCATTGTGCAGATCAGGAAACTGAGGCCCAGAGAGGGGAAGTTACTTGACAGAGGTGGCAAAGAAGTTGGGTGTGAATTTCTGGTCTTTGTCACGTCTCCTTAGCCAATTCCTCAGCAACTCAGGGGCAGGGGCTATGGCTTCCTGCCTTTTGAATCCCTCCAGGTGCCCAGGCCCATAGTTGGCGGGGTCGGGGGTATAGTAGACATGTACTGATTGAGGGGCCTCGTTGATGGAACACAGGATTGGTGGATTCGGGTTGGGGAGAAACTGTCAAGAGTGATCCAGACTGTGGAGCAGGCCCACATGGGCAAGTGCAGGGGGTGGGGGTAGGGGGCTCCGGCAGCCACTTACCAGTTGGGTGACCTGGGTCAAGGTTCTTGACTTCTCTAAGTTTCCGTTTCTTCAATAGTAAGTTGGGGATGGCAGTACCTACTCCGCATGGTTTGAAGATTTACGAAGATTTCCTAAGCCTGTTAGGCTTGGTAGATACTGGCTTATTTTTGTCGGAGTTCACATTATTGTGTGATTACCACCGGAGCAAGGGCAGGGTCCCTAGGGGAGGTGGAGAAACAGTGAAAATGTCACAACAAGATGCGGGAAAGCACAAGGCAAGCAGTCCCTTGCCTCTGCTCCTGAGGTGGGGAAGCATTGCAGGGCTGCCAGAGGTTCTGCTGAGTCTGCTGGAGGTGAGGGGAGTGGCGGGAAAGGGAGCTACTCTCATTCCTGGTGAGCAGGAGCCCTGCAGCTCCTGTCAGCAGCCCGGATCCAGCCGCACCTGGTCCCCACAATGGGTGGGGCCACCCCTCCCTGTTTGCGCTCGGGCCTCAGTGGTAGGGGCCCCACTGAGACAATTCTGATGCAGGGCTTAGTGCTGCTGCGGACCTGGCTTCACCTGGGAACAGAGGGGCATAATCCAGGGCACGGCCCACCCTTGATGTGACTTCTCTTCCGGGACGTGGATGCTCCCCTGGCAGCTGGCTCCTCGGGCTCGCCAGCATGGGACGCGCGGCCACCTCCAGCAAAGCGCTTGGGACGATGCGGGGCACGTGGCGGTAAGACGGGCCAAGCTCCAGCTGGGTGGGCCACTCGGCCACGTGGAAGCCGTGGCTTCTGTGGGGGCAGAATTGCCCAGTCACCCTGGAAGAAATGGTGGCAGAGAGACAGGCAGCTTGCTAAGGAATTAAGGAAATCTCACCTTGGGGGGCGTTGCAAAACATAGGTACTCATGCCTAGGCTGGCTCATTTCTGGCAGTGGCCCTGGCCGACAAGAGGGGTTTGGCATGTGTGGGGTTCTTCCAACACCCTCTCCCAGGTGTCAATCCTGAGATAATTGCCAAACCAGAGGGATCTGCCATCTTAATGGGGACAGAGTAAAAGGGAAACCAGTAAGACTAAGGAGATTGGCTCTGGAATCCACAAGACTTGGGTTTGAGTTCCAGCTGTACCTTGGACAAACTGTGCTTCTTTGCCGGGACTCAGTTTTCTCATCTGTGAAATAGAAATAACCATCTTTCTTGTTTGCGATGGTCATGGTGAGGCTCAAGTGCGATGTCTGTCTGTAAAGGTACTTGGTAAACTCTAAAGGCTCTCGACTCGTGGTAGAGTGTGACTGCCAACCGTCCCTCTTGCGGCTTGTTTCAAGGAGTTTTAAAAGTGGGAAGGGGATTCTCAGCTGTACCTCAGATGATAGAGCTTGGGACACCCCCATACCCTCCATGCTGTTTTTGGAAGGTAGGTGTGCCCTCCTTCTTAACTGAACAGTCATATGCTTGGTTGAAACCTAAAATCCTCCAACCTGATGGAAATGAAGTCTTTCCATTGAGTCAGAGCAGGCCTGCTAAAAATGGCCCCTTTCAGAAGGCAGGGAGGTGACATCTCTGATGGTTGGGTCCTGTGCTGGCAGGTGACACGAGAGAGGGCAGGCAAGCGAAGCAACGGGAGGACGAGGCTCATTCAGTCTTCCACTCAAAAATGCTGTTTGAGAGTTGACTCTGTAGGTTCTGCAGTGGATAAGGAAGACAGGAAGAGAGGCAGGGAACATGAGAATGGGGGAAAGGAAAATGAGCGCAAAAGGAGGCTGTTTGCTAGAATATTCTTAACTTTACACTCCCGGACAGGTGGGTAGGCAGGAGAGGCTTCCCCCAGAGAAATCCTGTCAGGGCCTGCGTGGGAAACCTCTCCTGTGGGGTCATCTTACCCTCCTGGGTTTCCCTAACCACCGACCTGTGTACAAAGCAATTAAAAGGGCTCTTGCCTGAAAAACAGCTACAGCCCATTCCGATGCCTGACCCTTAGTAGGTGCTCAGCAAACACTGATGGAAGGCCACAGTGGTTCCCTGCCTCAGTTCTCCAAAGGAAGCTGGGTCTGGGACTGAGCAAGTTTTAGAACCTTGAAGCCCGATGCAGAAGCCTGGGACCAACTCTCGGTGGGAACCGCTCCTGGAGATTCAGGAACACACTTTGCAGGTGGCCTCTGCCCAAAGGAGGCAGACAGCACAATCCATTTCGGGAACGTAACAGCAGAACGTCCTTCTCTGAGACCTGTGCAAGTCAGCACGCATCGGGCCTTGCTTCGCCCATTCTCAGACCCCTATCAGGAGCCCAGGGGAATTCACTCTAGCCCACTGAGGGTTATTGACGGTACATCCTGTCTCCGGACAATGCACTGAGTGCTCGAGATAAACAATGAATGCAATCCGTTCCCTGCCCTCCGGCAGCTCCCAACTCAAAGGACAGATGACATCATATCTATTTTACAGATGAAGAAACTGAAACTATATGTGACAGCATTAAGACATTCATGTGTTCTTTCTCTCATTCATTTATACAGAAATCTTTTATTAAGTCCACATGAGGTGTCAGGCCCTGTGCTAAGTGCTGTAGGCTGATACAGAGAAGTCAGGCACATTCTGCCCCATGACGGGACACCTACACAGACAGTGACAAATAAATGGAACACTCTGGAGTTTGTATTTTGGTGACGCACTGGAACCGTGTGAATTTATCTGTGTAGCTTCAGTTTTATCACATAAATGCCATTCAGAGGGGTAATGGGAAAATGCCATAGGGGTGTGTGTGTGTGTGTGTGTCTGGGGACACACAAAGGCCTCTGAAATTGCTGCCTCAGATCTCAAGGAGTTGGGGGGAGAAGGATGACTGGAGAATGATGTGGGAAAAGACAGCCCTAGCCAGTTTAAGTGATGGGGTGGTACCTTCAGGAGGAGTGGGAGAGAATATAGCTTAGAGCCTGGGCTGGGGATTCACCCTGCACCAAGATGGTCCAGAGCGCGGACCAGGGATAGTCAATTAGACCCACCACTTACTAGCTGTGGGATCTTGAGGAAATCTCAGCTTTCTGATCTGTAAAAGGAGGATAAGTCTGCATCTCTCTCAAGGTATACAGACTTCACTGTGACGATTCGCTTAAATATCACCGGCATGTTCTAGGAATTCAGTAAGCTACTGTCATTCATCAGCCTCGATATCAAAAGTGTCCCATGGGGAAGGAGTTACAAGAAGGTGACAGTGAGCGAACAAGGGGATTTTTCTGGTCAGGGCAGGCCTGAGAGGATAGAAGGCCCCCTCCCTATCTCTCTGGGGGTTCAAGCACCTGTGAGAGAGACCCACATCGTGGACAGGACCTTGGGGGCCCAGGCTATGTGGGGCTGGGACAGAGAAGGCTGCATCTGACAATGAGTGAGTGGCTGGGGCCCCGGAGCCCCCAGTCTGGGGTGGAGCCCTGGGGCCCTTGAATATTCAAGGACAGCAGTTATCAGTCCTGTCTCCCCACAACCCCACAAGGAGGCTCCTCAGAAAGAGATAAGCTCAAACCCACCAGTCTCCCTCCCAGAGAGCAGGTAATTTTTAGTTTTAAATAATTGTACATTTCTTTTCTATTTACACAAATGCTTGTATTTGGAAAGTGTAGAAAAATAAAAGTAACATTTTACAATGATCCTGACCCTTGCCACCCAATTTAGTGCTTTATTTTTTGCCTTTTTAAAAAAACAACAGAGTTTTAAAAAACACCTCAGAATACAATTCTATTCTACTTTCTCACTTAACATTACTTCATAAGCTTTTGTTATTACAGATTTTCCATACACAATTTCAAAAGTCTGCTTTGGTTTTAAGTAGATGATGTGTTTTTATCTAATCACTCCTGCATTGTTAGACTGTTTCCAATGTTATACTTTTATAAATAACATCACATTCACATCTTTGTAGGCAGCATATTCTGTAACTTGAATTATTTCCTTAGATTAAGTCCTCAAAATAGCATTCATATAGTTAAAAGGCATAAACATTTATAAAGCTTTAATGTTTTAGGTATCTCCAAATGTTTTCCGGTTTTTTAAAACTGTATATGTTATATATACTTGTGTAAAAATGTTAAAACATAGAGCTAAATAAAATAAATGGAAAAATTTATAAATAATCCTACTGCCCCAAAATTAACCACTTTTGACACTTTCATATACTTCCTTCCACATTGCTCGAGGATCATTGTTTAACTAAAATAATTATTTTCATTTATTTCTCCACGTCATCTGTGGAGACACATTAAGAATCTGTCTACAATGGGCGCCTGGGTGGCTCAGTCGGTTAAGCGACTGCCTTCGGCTCAGGTCATGATCCTGGAGTCCCTGGATCGAGTCCCGCATCGGGCTCCCTGCTCGGCAGGGAGTCTGCTTCTCCCTCTGACCCTCCTCCCTCTCATGCTCTCTGTCTCTCATTCTCTCTCTCACAAATAAATAAATAAAATCTTTAAAAAAAAAAAAGAATCTGTCTACCACATGAATTTTTAATTACTGCAAAATGGCCCTTTATGTATGTACATCATAATTTATATCCTATTGGTGGTTAACAGGATTTCTTCCCAATGTCTATTATAAGTAACACTCAAGTGGATGATAAAAGACCACTACATTCATGAGAAGGACCCTATCTGGTGGGAGTCACAGAATTACAATCTCAAGCACTCATGTACTTCAAGAGATTCACTCATCCAGCGCCCTGCAACTAGATTCAAGACCATGATATCCTCATTTTACAGATGAAAGATACTGCACACAGAGCACTGGAGTGGCCTGCACAAGTTCATAGACCTGGGAAGCATCAGAGTTGAGAATTGAAACCTAATGTTTTGGCTCCAGTGCTCCTTCTATATATGAATCAATTTGATTATTTTCATTATTCTGAAACATTCTTGTTTTTTGAACAATTTGAGAGCAAGGTGTGCATAAGATGATAATGTGCTAAGGGAAGTCTAAAGAAGATTGACTTTTATTCACATCAGCCTGAGGGAAGGTCTCTACTGGTGTGTCACAGATCTCTAGCCTTGACTTTATCCTGTTCAGCATTTTTTTTAAGATTTTATTTATTTGAGAGAGAGAGAGAGAGACAGAGCACAAGCAGGTGGAGGGGCAGAAGGAGAGGGAGAAGCAGACTCCCCATTGAACAGGGAGCCCGATGTGGGGCTCAATCCCGGGACTCCAGGATCACGACCTGAGCCGAAGGCAGACGCTTAACCAACTGAGCCACCCAGGTGCCCTGTCCTGTTCAGTATTTTAATGAAAATGGAGAAAGCAGACTTATCCAAATTTTGGGTAACCTATAACTAAGATGCTGAGCGACAAGAGCAGGATTCCAAACTCAGTGGACCCAAAGGATGGACCCAAACTCTTCCTATGAGGAAGAAGTATAAAGATTTCTTTTCCATCCAAGGTGGGGGGGGGGGTGGAGAAGAGGAAACTACACAGGGAAAGGAGGAAAACTAACTTAATAGCATGTCTATTAAAAATGTTTGAAAATGGGGGCGCCTGGGTGGCTCAGTCATTAAGCGCCTGCCTTCGGATCAGGTCATGATCCCAGGGTCCTGGGATCGAGCCCCGCATCAGGCTCCCTGCTCAGCGGGAAGCCTGCTTCTCCCTCTCCCGCTCCCTCTGCTTGTGTTCCCTCTCTCGCTGTGCCTCTCATTGTCAAATGAATAGATAAATTCTTAAAAAAAAAAAAATGTTTGAAAATGCATTTAACTCCCCCCACTTAGTGCTGGCCAACAAGGGACTGGGGGAGCCACCATGTTGCACAACTCCAAGGGTCCCCATTTACATGTACTTCAGCAAGGCGGCCTTGGATATGGTTGCCAAAAAGCAGCAATGGATTTAGGCTGTCTTAACAGAACTACAGGACTGTTAAAGAAATTTTCATGATACTTATTAAAGACTATAAGGTCAGACTTTATTCAGTGGGGACTTCTACAATGGAGTTTTGTAGTAGGGGAGAGAGCTTGGGCTCAACTCCAAATACAACAAGGACAAGTGAAGATTTATAGACCAGGAGCAGAGGCAGTGGATGGAAAGTTACTAAGATGAAACATGAGGGATAGAGGGGATTCTGGCTAAATCAACTTGCCAGGATTATTGCTGAAGGCCGGCCAGAGTGGTAAGATATTGGGGGCAGGGGGAAGGGGGTAAGGAATTTGCCCAGAAATCAAGGATAGGAGTTTTTGCTCAACTGACCCAGAATTCTTGCTAAAACTTGACTAAGCAGACACAAACACAGGAGCCCAAGAGTCAGGGCCTCACTGAGAAGGGAGTTCAGAGTTGATGATAAAAGGTCTAAGAAACATGTCATGCTTATCTTTCAAAAGACACTGATTGAGTACCTACTATGTGCCAGTTGACCAGTACAGACAACAAACTAAATTCCTGTCCCCCAAAATTTTACATTCTGGTGTGAATATAGGGAGAGACTAAAAATAAGTTAGTATATGAAAACAATAAGCAAGATAATTACAATATGATAAATACTATGAAAGAAATAAAGGAGGGAAAATGGTGGAGTTGGATATCATCTCTAAAGCAATTAGTGAGGCAGAGGACAATGGAGTTTGGGGTGTCAGAGAGATGGAGGACTCTCAGAAAATGAAGGAGGGGCTGATTGGTTGAGTGCTGCTGGGAGCACACAAGAGCAGAACAGAGAAGTAGCCACAGAATTTGGCAACATGGAAGTCATTTGTGGCCATAATCCCAGAGCAGCTTTGGCTGGGATATTGAGAATGGAAGCCCAGATGGAGTGGGTTGAAGAGAGAATGGGAAGTGAGAAAGTAGAAACCACATTTTCTAGAAGTTTTGCTGTGATGGGAAGCAGAGAATGGGATGTAGCCCCTGGGGGGATGTAGAGTCAAGGAAGGATGTACTTGAAAAGATGGAAGGTATGAGGACACAATTGTGCACAGATGGGAAGAATCTAGTAGAGGAAGGGCAAGTGACGGTCAGGAGAGAGGGAGGAGAGGCACGTGGTCTTTGAGATGGCAAGTGGAGATGGGTCCTGAACACAGGAGGAGGAGTGGCCTTTGATAGGAGCAGGGAGACAGAATGCTTACAGGGGAAGCACTGTAACTGGAAACAAAATGGAAAATATGAAGTCAGCTGCCAGTAGGTTTGTAGGCTCAGTGGTAGGAAGATGTTAAACGCTTCCATTTTCTTAATGAAGAATGAGCCTGAAGTTGGGTGGAGCAGAATGCAGGTATAAGAAGTAGGGAAAGTTACGAAATGAGTGCCTTGCAGCTGATGGGGTAGGCATAGCAGGAGCTGGGAGCAACGGAGCGCCCATGTGAGGTTTCATGCAAGCCTCGGATATTGACTCTGGGTAAGTTAAGCAACAAATCAACTGGAAGAATGGAGAGAGTTCACGTTGTCATAGGAAAAGCTGAAGGACCAGAGTACCAGGGACTCCATAGCAAAAACTCATGGACAGCAGCTGTTGGGATGAGTGGGGTTCCATCCCCCCACATTCAAATTCCAAGGAGAGAGCATCTGATTGGCCAGATTGAGGCAAAGGACAATGATTTTATTGTAAGTCTCACCAAGACTCTGTTCAGTGGGAGGGGGATACTGCATCCAGCAAAACCGTGGAGTTATTACCTGAAGAAGAGGGAAAGGATTCTGGACAGACAAAATCAGATGACTACTATGTAGTCATGAATTAAATGATAACTAGTTAGTAGGATTGTGTGATTTCTCCAGCAATACTTTTCTCTGGGGCAAGCTCAAAGAAAGTGTGTCATTGGGATTGAACTAAGTAAGCTTTCTGGAATAAGGAGCTTATTATAGTAATTAGACCTTACAAAGTCGTGGGAAGAGCTAGGGAAGTAAAGTCCAAATTTGGAGCTGAAGAATCTGAGAAAAGCCATGAACCAGCCCTGACACTGGGGAATGAGTGGCATCTGTAGGAATTCTGGAAGCTAGCCATATCTAGCTGCTGCAGGAGGACCACAAAGAGGGCTGGTGGAGAAGTCCAGGGATGATTGTTGGTTCTCCTCTGCTACTGTGTCTGTGAGTTCACACCAAAGTGTCTGGAGTGGGCCTCGTTTCACCTGGTCAGCAATGCCAGCAGGTGGGAAAAGAGACCCAGACCGTGGAAGAGTAAGTGCAACCTGAACTCTGGGACTCCTGTGTCTACCTCTAAACAACAACAACCTTCAGTGCCTGGTGGCTGCTATTTCACCTTGCCTCCCAAATCTTGCACAACCTCACTTTTGACCAACTCTAACCCTGAACCATTCAGCAAAAGGGATTCCGGGAAACATCTCCCAGTGTAAATAAGTCATTAATTAAACAATACAACATGGTGAGCGTAATCGAAGAAAAGGTAGACAAGCAATTTAGGATTTTTTCAGGGGAGTGATTATAATGATGGACTGTAGGATCCAGAATATGGGGGTCATGTGAATTGGCAGTCCTAAGGTCAAAGAGTTTTACACCAGGGTCTGCTGGTTAGGTGAGCTGTAAGGATAAAAGATGATAGGAAGTGGGATATGAATTTGAGATTTTGGACGTGTTGTGGTTATGCGGATAAGGAGGTCTAGGGTGGCGGAGGTGATGAAAGCCCACATGTTGGAAGAATCATTCACGTGGCTGTTGAAGTTGCTGAGAATGGCTGGGAGAGGGCCAGAGGGAAGGTCAATGAGACAAGAGCTGAAGTCCTTACAGGTGGACACCGAGCTTGAATGAAGCTGGAGAGTTTGGAGGAGAAGGAAAAGAACTGGTTTTTAAACGGAGGCGATAGAGAACAAGAAGAGCTCCTACCCACTTCCTGCCCCGAGGTACCTGAAGGTGAAGGGGGAAAAATCCACCCCCCCGCCCCCCACCTCCGGCTTCTGAGAGTGCTGCAGGAGAACGAGTGTCCTGAAGGGGGCGCCAGATTTCACTTACTGAACGGAGGTGGGAGGCGCATTCAGGGAATAAGTGAGAATATACAGGGGCACGTGGCAAGTTCTCAACGTGTCTTCCAAGAGGGCACGGTGAAATGTCCCCCCCCCCCCCAAGCGGAGGGGTGGGAGGGTGAGTCAGGTTAGGAATTATATTAGGACTTTTTAGTTTCAAATGTCAGAGATTCAACTCAAACTTAGTTAAGCAAAAGAAAAGAGAAGTTAATTGCTCACAAACCTGAAGTCCAGTGGAACAGCTAACTTTAGTCTCAGATGCATCAGGGACCCAAACATGTGCTCGGGGTGCTTCCTCTGCGTTGGCTACATTCTCAGGCAGCTTCTCCCCACAGAGCAGTGGATGGCTGCCCAACAGGTAGACATGGTCTTCAGCCACTGCCTTTTCCCTTACCACACGAGTGAAATCCCAACCCAACCAACCACTGGGGTTAGTGGGGAGGCATCTCTGATTGGACAGACCTGCATCCCCTGCCCACTTACGGTGGACAGCACTCACCAGAACCACATGTTGGTAAGTAAGGAAATGGTTCTTCAAAGGAAAACAGCAATGCTGTCATCAAGAGAAGGAGGGCCAGGTACTGGACAGGCAGAACATGGAATGTCCATGTCAGGTACATACAGAGCAGGATGGGGATCAAAGTCAGGGTGATACTGAATCACTGCAGAGGCTGGGATTTGGACCTCTGGTGGTCACCGAGGAAAACGGATGTGAGGCAAGATGGGGTCCGCACTGATAACCTTTTAGGGGAAGAGGGCAATCGTCATAGTAGTCCTAGAGCACCAGAGTGGGGCCTTGGCCATAGCGCCATCTAGCCGTGCGACATGGCATAGCCGGGAAGCCAAGGCACAAGATGGCCTCCCGGTGATTGTTCACGTGCTCTGCTCCAGATAGTTTGTGGTCTAGGAGAAGCAACGAGTCCTTTGAAAAAGTCTGAAAGTAGTGGGGAAGTTGGGGGAGAAAAAGTTGAGAAAGATGTGATCTACAGCAGCTCTTGTCAATCTGAAGAACTGACCTCTGGAAGAGGGAGGAAACTTAGTATAAGTGGCTCCAGATTAGAATCGGCACCAATGTGTACAAGTGAAGGGCAAGTTTTGATCTAATAATTACAATTAGAACTGTTTAACGAAGAAGAGGGCTTTCTCCTGAGGTGGTGAGTTCCCTGCCCCTAAATGTGTTTAAGCAGTGATTTGAATGCCTCTTGTCAGAGATATTATGTAAAGGCTTCTATTTTGGGTAAGAGATCAAACCAGAACGCTTTTAAAGTAGCTTCCAGATTTAAATTCTATGACTTTACTCACTCTAAGAAAGAGGAAGAAATCATCAGCCAAATGGTGCTTTGGCTAAATGTTGTCTTCAATATCCTCTCACTTCCCTTTTATTTATTTTTTATTCCTTGTTTTCTGTCTCCAGGCACCTACATCCCATCCCTAGAAGCTTGACGCTCTCATGCTGTCTACTGGATTCCCACCCAGGTCGGCCTTGTAGACGACACAGCGTCCCTGCTGCAAAATTAGTCCTCTTGTTTCTCATCAGGTGCCAGGCACCAGGATAGCTGAGAGGGTATGCGGGTGAGTGGGACAGAGCCTCTGCTTCCTCTGGGGAAGAAGTGAGACAGAAAAGCACCCACCAAGCGCCAGGCACCCTGCTGGACACCTTGCATCATTCTTGCATTTTCCTCTTTGCCAACCCCATCAGGCAGGGATGATTCATTTTGAGAAGAAAACTGAGGCCCAGAAAGGACTGCCCAGAAAATGAGAGCCGAAGTTCAAACCCAAGTCAGTCTGGCTCCATGTTGCCTATAAACAAAAAAACAAAATACAGTTACAAAACAAATCGGTTTTCATCGGTTTTCACACTTTCTTTTGGCAGCCCCAGGAATGAAAGGAGATTTTTTTTTTAAGCTTATGATTGGATCCCGAGAATGAAGCAAAAACTGCCTCATTTGGTCCTGGTGGATACCAAATGGAATTCAGCAAAACCAGGGACAGGTTTGGGTGTGTCTTACCAAGTAGAACTCAGTGAGTGACCCTGTCCAGTCCTGTGATGGGCCCAGCTCCGCAGAGGTGCCGCCAACAGGTTTCTGGTTGCCTTGCAGCGCTGCGGGCAGAGAGCGGCAGCTCGGGTGCCATCTAGTGGTGAGTCTGAAGCCTCGTTGCAGGCTTGAGAAAGGATCTGGTGCCAACATGCCTTCAGGATAGGCAAGGAGCTAGGACTCAGTCAGCTGTATCGGCTGAGTCCTGAATCCCAGGCCCAGAGCCCATCCTAGCATCCCCAAAGAAATTCATCGGCTGCCCATGTTGCCATCAGATCTATATCCTTGCACTCAGTGGCCTCTCTCAGCCCACACCTTCACCTTCCAGTCTTTCCAGAAAGAAACCTGAATGCCCTTCTATACTCTCTTTTGTACTTCCATTCACGTCAGTGACAGGTGAGAAAAAACAGGACTCAGTTAATCTCGTCTTGCAGCTACACACACACACACACACACACACACCCCCAGGGTCATTCATCAGAAAGCCTCTCCAAGGGAACTTTTCCTAAACAGGAGATCCAGGTGGAAAAAAATCAGCAGCATGGGAAGGCCATAGATGAAGACCACCAAAGAAGAAAATGCTGTTCTTGCAAAAGGAACCCCCATAAACAGAACCTAGCAAACAGGAAGCTCCTCAGCTCTCTCTCGAGGTCCTGGCTACCTCGGGTCCTCCCTCCAATTCTCCTGTCCTCTCTCTCTGCCTGGTATGCCACATTTCAGCTCTGGCCCCGCCGTCCACGGGGCAGGCCGTCGTGCAGAGCCTGGACCTGGACAGGAGGGGAGACTGGTGGTTTCAGTGGTCCAGAGCCGTGGGTTTGACCTTGGTGTAAGAGGTGCTGGAGAATCTACATGGCATCCTAGAGGATTTTCTTGAATACACCTGGGTTAGGAAGAGTTCTTCCCGCTCATACTGACTTTTGTACCTGATTCACCCAGTTTAATCATTCATGAATAATGTGATATGTTTTGTGAATGTATATATTTTAATTTAAAAATATATTTCTGTTTGAGGTCTTCTGGTAGGCAGAATAACCCTCCCTCCAAAAATGTTCACACCTTCATTCCCAGGCCATATGAATACATTACTTTGCATGGCGAATGAGACTTTGCATATGTAATTAAGGTTAAGGACCTGAGATGGGGAGATTATCTTGGATTATCGTTGTGGGTCCAATCTAATCACATCAGCCCTTTAAAAGCAGAAAGCCTTTCTGACTATGGTCAGAGAGAAAGAGAACAACAGGAGATAAGTCTGAGAGATTTGACACACAGTCTTTGAAGGCAGAGAGATTTGACACACAGTCTTTGAAGGCAGAGAAAGAGGGCCATATATGAACTACAGATTGTGGGCGGCCTCTAGAACCTGGAAAAGGCAAGGACATGGATCCTTCCCTAGAGCCTCCAGAAAGGAATGCAGCCCTGTGGGCGTCTTGCTCTTAGCCCAGCAAGACCGTGTCAGACTTCAGCAGAACTGGAAGATAATTTGCATTGTTGTTAGACGCTACGTTTGTGGTAACTTGTTAGAGGAGCCAAACTAACACAGGTCTCCTTGGGATTTGAGATCGCAGAGTCTCATCCAGCATCAAAGCAAGAGCCGCCCGAAGCTATGCTGTGTCTTGGAGACTTTGCTCTGATAGGGGCCGTGGTTTGGGGATTTTATTTCAGGACCTGAGGGAAATGGATCATTTCTGTTAATAATCTATTTTGCTATTCAGAAACCAAAAGATCTACTCAGCCCCACCTAGTGGGCCTCCAATAAATGTCTTCAGACTCCTCAAAGAGCTCTGAATTAGGGGGCTCTTGGGAATAGCTTCTGCGCCCCTCATCATTGACTTGGACACACTCGAGAAATAGATACGTGAATATATACTGGAGAGCAGGCATAAATGGATTGTCTCTACCAGAAAGCCCTGGCTGCTTAAGAAATCTTTATTGAATCATAAAGTTGGCCAAGGCTCCTGAACACAGTAATTCCATTCTTGGGAATTTTTTGACTTAAAACTGATTCCAAAAAAAGCTAAATAAAATGTGCATTAAAAATTTTAGGACAAGATTATCTATAAGAGTAAAAGCAACGACAACAGAGGAAACATCAAAATTCCAACATAAGGAAACCCTTAACAAATTACTATCCCATGCTATTTTGGAAGCATTAAAGATTGCAATTAGTCATGCTATGGAAACACAGGGGAACGTTCTTATGACGTTAAATGGAAACAACATCTTATAAAATAGTATTCATTCAATAACCCCTTATTGGCCACACGCTATATATCAGGGATTGTACCAAGCACCAAGCAATTAAGTGGAATCAAAGTAGATAATACTCACAGCCCTTGTGCACTGAGGTATGCCATGATTGCAAAAATGTAAAATGATGGATACACGTGGAAGGAGACGTGTCAAAAAATGAAGCAAAGTGTTATGCTAGGGCATGGTAAAAATCCTCCTTAACCTTCTCATTATCTTTCCAGTTATAGTCATTGTATTAAAGGATAGGACAGAAGAAACGTAAACCACTGGACATAAGTCCCGCAGGAGTGGCACCAGGCTCCTCATGGATGAAGCGGGGTCTTGATCCACTGTTTAAAAACACAACAAACGGGGGCACCTGAGTGGCTCAGTTGGTTAAACGACTGCCTTCGGCTCAGGTCATGATCCCAGGGTCCTGGGATCGAGCCCCACATTGGGCTCCCTGCTCAGAGGGGAGCCTGCTTCTCCCTCTCCCTCTGCCCCTCCCCCTGCTTGTGCTCTCTTCCCCTCTCTCTCAAATAAATAAACAAAAATCTTAAAACAACAACAACAACAACAACAACAAACAACAACCTGGCAGGTCAGGAGGCCAGGCTCTTTCCCACCAGGGGAGCAGGAATCTGGCTGTACACATAGGTCCTTCCCAATGGGATCAGCTCTGGGAGGCTGCACCTGAGCCTGACCTGACGCCCTCAGTTCTATGTATTTGGGAAACTTCTGCTACAATAGGCACAGCCCTGAGGGCCACCACCTGTCTCTACCTGTCTCCCCAGCGTCTGAGATGTTAACTGTGAAAGCAGATGCTGCAATACCCATCGTTTTTATGCCACTGTCTGTATATGGTAGGCCACCTACCTTGGGCCTGCCTCAGTTTCCCGGGGTGAACAAGGAAAGTCAGGGATTGTTCATTTCTAAAGTGCCTTCTAAAGGCTGTAGCTGTGGGAGCTGTGTAGGGCTCTAGGCCAAACAAGATGGATCCTAAGTAGGCACAGCCCTGACCATGAGCTTACAATCTGAAGATGCTTTTCTGATGGTGCAGGTTGGAATACCACTTAGATGACTGAACAAGTGCAGAGCTCATGACAAAAGTGAAAGAGAGACTTGTTAGCGATGAATGTTAATTGCACAACATGGATGTGTAGGGTAGGGTGTGGTTAGGAAAGGCATTCATAGAGGTCTCAGCTTCTCTTTTGACTTACCTTCTCCTATCGAGCCCGAAGGTGCTTTTAAGTAAAGTGAGAATGACAAGTGTTGGCGAGGAGGTGGAGAAAATGGGACACTTGTGCACTGCTGGTGGGAATGCAAACTGCTGCAGCCCTTATGGAAAACAGTAGGGAGGGTCCTCAAAAAATTAACAGTAGAATTGCCGTACGATCCAGCAATCCAACTTCTGAGTGTATATCCAAAAGAACTGAAAGCAGAGTCTCAAAGCGATATCTGTACACTATTCACAACAGCTAAAATGTGGTAGCATCCCAAGTGTCCATTGACGGATGAATGGGTAAACAAAATGTGGTCCATGCATAAGGGCTATTACTCAGCCTGAAAAAGGAAGGACATTCTGATACGGGCTACAACATGGATGAACTCTGAGGACATTACGCTAAGTGAAATAAACCACTCACAAAAGAAAAATACCATACGATTCCACTTACATGAGGTCTCTGGTATAGTCAAATTCACAGAACCAGGAAGTAGAGGGGTAGTTGACAGGGGCTGGGGCAAGTAGGAATAGGGAGTTGTTATTTAATGGGTGTAGAGTTTCCGTTTTGTAGGACAAAAATGTTCTGGAGATTGGTTACACAACAACGTGACGATATTTAACACTCCTGAACTGTACACTGAAAAATGGTTAAGATGGTAAATCTTATGTTGCATGTATTTTAGCGCACTAAAAAAAGAAAACAAGAAGTCTTTCCTCTTCCTCCACGGTAATTGCTCCCTTTGTGTCGTCCATCCTATTTCATGCCACTTTTTTTTAGGAGGCGGTTCCTTCTGTTTTTGCCCTTCCAGAACGGACACAAACATCACAAACAGCAGGACGGGCAGCAAGAGTACATGCATCTATTCGGAGGTGCGGAAGATTACAAAGCCGGGTAACACACGAGTAAATAGCGTGTTTGATCATCCTGACTTGAAAAACACATCTTTATAAGAACAAAATGGGCAAGTACGTAAAGCTGTGGTTTCTAGAACCTGGGAAGTGGGCCAACTATCAGGGCTCTGGCTCTGTCCTTGGGCCAGACTCTCCCCACTCCCCCAGGCATTTCTGCGCAGTCGAGCAGCCCGGGCAGCGCACGCTCTCTGGCCACAGCAGGGCCAGCCGGCACCCTCTGGCAGTTTCTTTGCCACCGGCAGGCTGTGGGTTCCTGCAGTGGCCACAGAGCTGCACAGACTTACGGAGTCAGGCCCACGGGCCCCACACTTGGAAAAGCCCTGCATTTGCTTTCATGTTCTGCCATTGCTGTTGTAGAATTCTTGATAATTTATGAATTTTAAAATTCCTGCACTTTCACTTTGCACAGAGTCTGCATATGAGGTGGCCAGTCCCAGGTAGCCGGACCCTTCTGGGAGAGAGAGTTTTAAGCCTCAGCCTTGGGATGGGCACACAAGGGGGTCAGGGGCACTCCCCGGGTCCTCAGTTTCTTCTTGTCCACTCCCTCCAAAGCCTAGAGGTAGGAGATGCTTTGCTGCATTTGCTTCTTCTGGACCATCTTGTGAAATCTCTCTCTCCTTTTTTTAAACTCTCTTTTAGTAGGTAAGCATGTTCTATTAGGTAGCAATTCTTTATATTAAAATTGTCCTTTGAAATAACATACATGGTTTCTGCCTCCTAACTGATGGAGGAGACAAACTGTAAACTGACAAAATAAGAAAATAGATGGTGATATGGGCTACAGAGAAAGAGGAAAGCAGGGATGGGCAAAGAGTGTGGGGTTGAAGGGTCACAGCTTGCAATTTTACCTGGAGGGCAGAGAAGGCCTCAGAAAGATGCTGCAGTGAGAATATACAACCGACTCTTCGGCCCCCATTCCGGCTGAAAAGATGAGACAGCGTAAAAATAAGGTTCAACCTGCATCATTCAAGTGGAACATTTTCTTTTTTTTTTTTTTTTAAAGATTTTATTTATTTATTTGAGAGAGAGAATGAGAGCGAGAGAGAGAGCATGAGAGGGGGAGGGCCAGAGGGAGAAGCAGACTCCCTGCCGAGCAGGGAGCCTGATGCGGGACTCGATCCCGGGACTCCAGGATCATGACCTGAGCTGAAGGCAGTCGCTTAACCAACTGAGCCACCCAGGCGCCCTCAAGTGGAACATTTTCTATCAAGTCCAAAAACTCGAAGGAATTTTTTGCGAGGCACACAAGGCAAGTAGGATCAGAATGTGGTGAAGAAAGATACCCAGCTTGGGGCGCCTGGGTGTCTCAGTTGTTAAGTGTCTGCCTTCGGCTCAGGTCATGATCCCGGGGTCCTGGGATCGAGTACTGCATCGGGCTCCCTGCTCGGCGGGAAGCCTGCTTCTCCCTCTCCCACTCCCCCTCCTTGTGTTCCCTCTCTCTCTCTGTGTGTGTGTCTCTCTGTGAAAGAAAGAAAGAAAGAAAGAAAGAAAGAAAGAAAGAAAGAAAGAAAGAAAGAAAGAAAGAAAGAAAG
>NW_023270454.1:3347300-3387894 GCF_011800145.1 Mirounga leonina | reverse complement strand
AAGAAAGAAAGAAAGAAAGAAAGAAAGAAAGAAAGAAAGAAAGAAAGGAAGAAAGAAAGAAATCCAGTTTATCTCTGGATCACCCACTACTTTCTCTCCCTTTTCTGTCCCCTCACCTCAGGGACTTTGAAGGGTGGTAAGCAGAGAAGTGACCTGTTTTGCCAAGCTCTGTCTATAAGGAAAGTAATATCATTCATTCATTCATTCTTCCATATATACATTCATTCATTCATCACTTAGCAAACGTGTTTTGAGCACTTCCTATCTGCCTCGCACTCTACCAAACACTCTGGAGGGTATGAAGTAGAAGACGCAGTACCTGCCTTCCAAGGGGTTACAGTCTAGTGGGAGAGGATATGAGGACTAAGACATGTATGCAAATAAGTATGATTCCAAGCTAAATAGGATAAGGAGCAATTAGGATAACAATGTATGAATTCCAAAGATTCTGACAGATGGAACTGTTGGCTTGACTTGAACAAGGTGAAATATCCACCTCAGTTCGAGTAGACATTATTGGGCAACTACCCTAAAATATAAGGCATGGATCTGAAACAGGGGTGAATTTGGAGATCAGGCAAGAGTAGGATCATTGCAGCAGAAGATGGGTGAAATCTCTTTCTGCTGCGGAAGGCAGGGTAACTAGAGCCTTAGTTCCACAGGGCATGGGAGGAACACATCATGGACACACAAGATGCATTTGTTGAATTGAATTCATATTTGCTCCGGGCTAGGGATACACAGAGGAATAAGATAGTAGCGAAGACCAACAGCAGTTATATCAAATGATGGTGCTGAGCGATAAAGGAGAGAGACTTTCTGGCCTGGGAGGTTAAGAACAGCTCGACATAACACAGCTGCAGAGGGGCAAGCTGAAGGATGAATAGATTTTTTTTTCCTAGGCAATCAAGAAAGAGGAAATTATTCCAGTCATAGGAAATGTGTATAAAGATACAGAGGCATGGTGCTCGCTTCGGCAGCACATATACTAAAGATACAGAGGCATGGAAATAAGGAACACTCTGGGAGCAAGCAAGCAGTTAAGCATGTTAGAACCAGGGGATATGGAGAGAAGTGTTAGGACTTGGGGCTTAAAAGTTGGAGGGGCCTCAGTCATGACCTTGGGGTGTCATGCTCAGGAGGTAGGCCTGAGGCCAACCTGCCAATAACATCAAATCACCCACTGATTCCCAGAGCTGATTTGCTACGAATTACAACTCTAACCTCAAGGTGATAGAAGGATGCGGAGGAGAGTGGTATGTTAGCTGGAATGAGGAAGGAACACAGAAGTGGTGAGATTCAAGGGGTCCAATAAATACCCAGCTGCCTCCTGTCCAAGTCTGACTGGTTTGTGAAATGGAACAAAAACCATATGAAAACCAAAATCTCATCCTTTCTGCAGGTGAAGCTGATATCGAAGAAGGGGGCTTATACTGATCAGAGTAGCATGATGCATGTACCAATCACAGCAGTTTGGGGACGAAATTACTCTGCTTAATCAGGCCACGGTCATGTGTTCTGACCCAAATGCACCAAGTGTGAGACAGGTGTATTCTTTCAGAAATTTGAGGTACTGTTACCAAAAACAGAAGGGTGGGTCCTGAGCAGCAACCATGTCCACTCACTCCCTACTTGTGTGTGTGTGTTTGTGTGTGTGTGTGTGTGTGTGTGTAATGACCCATATCCCACATGATCCTTTTACATACAGTTGATCATGATGCTGTGATGAGAAAAAGTTGAAGGAAACCCTGAATTTTGATGTTGCTTTAAGCAAGTCACTTGCTCTTTCTGGTTCTCAAGCGCTTTCTCTCCACAATAAAACACCATAAAATAAGAATTTTCTTGGCCCATTCCCTGCCTTAGGAATGCTGAGCTTATAAATGAGGTCATGTCTGTCAAGTGTTATGATCTCCTGAAGACAAATTCTGTACAAGTATATAGGATTATTAGCCAAGTTGCTCAAAAACTAGTCTGTGCATGAGTGCATCAGAAGGCAAACAAGACCAAGGGAGAACAACATGACTCAGCATTTCCAAGGGCCACTTGATTCCTTTGTTTCTGTGACATCCAACGCTTTATGGTTACCTCCTCTGAACATCCACACTGCCAGGAGGAACAGTTTAGCCAACTTAGGCTCCCTGGAATGATGGGTTAAAACATTTAAAGAGCAAAGCCAGAGGGATGCCAAGCAATTGGCATGTTGAGGGGTTTTTTTCAAGAAGATAATTTAAAAGAAATCCTGTATGGGTTTGAAATACTGATGGTTAAATACTGAGCCATTCATCAATGTTCCCATATGCATAAATTGAGAGCAATCCAGAGTTTGATGAAAAAAGGAAAGAGCTTGTTTATGTTTGATTACATAAGGAGGAGGAGGAGGAAGAAGAGGACCTTGTTCCCAGTCTTCTCTTTTGCCTCTTAGAAATTATGGATTTGAGATATGAAAAGAACCTTAGAGGTCAGCCTAGCCACCCGCCCTTCCCTTTTATAAAATAGCATATTGATGGTGAGGACCAATGAGGTAAACTAAATTTTCTGAGCTTACATGATCAATTGACAGCAGAGCAGGGGCTAGGGCTCAGGTGTCCACCTCCCAGTTTGGTATTCTTTACATTCAATGATCCTGTCCCTTAGTCTTAGGAGCTTGTGCAAACCACTTTGCCTCTGAGAGCCCAGCTGTCTCATCTATAAAATGTAAATAGACTGTACACTAACTAAAGAAAAAGGCAGCTGGGAAATAAGACCTCTTGAGGGACCTTCTAGTTTCCAATCAACCAGTCCACAAATATTTTTAAATACCTAACAGCAAGTAATGGCTTATCCAGCCAAAACTAATTTAAATTAATTTACATAAATAAAGGCTTTATTTTCCTCCCATTATAGGAAGTCAGGAGGTAGACCCAATAGCTAGTATTAGTCCAGTAGTTTCATGATGCCATGATGGACCCAAGCAACTCTTCCTTTCTATTTCATCATATTTAGTATTGCCTTCTTATCCACATTACTGTTGCCTCATGGTTGCAAGATGGCTTCTGCAATCCAGATGTCACATTCTTTTTCAGACTTTCATTTAATACTTTTAAAATACCAAACAGGTAATGAGGTACTTTGTTCTTGCAGCCATGTTAGCTATAGTTCTGTAGATGTATAGTTCTGTAGATCTTCCCATCAAACTGAGGAAGATCATTCCCTTTAGAGTTGATGAGAGCTTTTTGGTTTAAATCATGAATGAGTGTTAAGTTTTGTCAAATGTTTTTTCTACATTGATTGAGATCATGTGAATCATATGAATTGTCTACTTTACACTGTTTATGAAATGAATGACATTGACTGGTTTTAAAAGGTTGAACCAGCCTTGCATTTCCTGAAGAAATTCCACTTGGTTAAGCTATCTTACTCTTTCTAGATATTGCTGAATTTGGTTTGCCAATATTTTATTAGAATTTTTGCATCTGTGTTCATAAAGGATATTGATGTGTAATTTTCTTTCCTTTTTGTTTCTGGGTATCAGGATCATTTTGACCTTATGAGTTAGGAAGTAGTCCCTCCTATTTCTCTGAATTTATATAAGATTGGCATAATTCCTTTCTTAAAAGGTTGATAAAATTTGCTTTTCTTATCCTAACTTCTCTCTTTTGTTAAGATTTTATTTATTTATTTATTTTAGAGAGAAAGAGAGAGCACGCATGAGCTGGGGGAGGAGCAAGGGGGGAGTGGAAAAGAATCTCAGGCAGACTCCCCACTGAGCGTGGAGCCCATTGCAGGGCCTGATCCCACAACCCTGAGATTATGACCTGAGCCGAAACCAAGAGTCAGACAGTTAACTGACTGAGCCACCCAGGCGCCCCTCTTATCCTAACTTCTTAAGATGGAAACGTAGATCATTGATTTCAAATATTTTTTCATTACTAAAATAAGCTTTTCAAGCTATACATTTCTCCCAGGCTGCTGCTTCAGCTGCATTCCATGAATTTTGATGCATTTTCGTTATCATTCTATTTGTAATGTTTTTTAATGCTCTAGAACTGTGCCTAAAATAAAATACTCAGTAAATGTTATCTCCAGTTAGCTTAGTTTTTTGTTTCTTTTGTTAATAAGTGAAAATAAATTGATGGATCACTCTGACGGTTGTGTTCCTTCCCCCTTCAGAGCATCTTTGCTGTTTCTACTACACTACATCTTCAGATAGACCCAGATTTCCTCCTTCTTCTAGTTAATTCCAGTTCATCTAGAGGGTGTGACCTCAAACACCACTTCCTCAAAGAGGTCTTCCCTGACAGCTTAGAATGGGATGGTCCTCTCATGTGCTGGCTGAATAGTGTCCCTCAAAAGTTCATATCCACTCAGAACCTGTGAATGTGAACTTATTTGGGAATAAAGTCTCTGCAGACATAATTACATTAAGAAATTATATTGGATTATGTTGGGCCCTAAATCCATTATGACTGGTGTCCTTATAAGAAGAGGGAAATCTGAACACAGAGAGACACACAGGAGAACAGCACGTAACAAAAGAGACAGAGTCTGGAGAGATGCATCTACAAACTGAGAAATGCCAAATGCCAAATGCTAGTAACTACTAGGAACTAAGAAGAGGCAGGAAAAGATCCTCCCCTAGAGTCTTCAGAGAGATCATGGCCCTGCCAACACCTTGATTTCAGACCTTTGGCCTCTCGAACTGTGAAAGAAGAAATTGCTGTCATTTTAAGCACCTAGTTTGGGGTAATTTGTTAGGGCAATTCTAGGAAACGAATACACCGTGTTACTTGTTTTCATACTTTCTTTATACTTTTCTTTCCTAGCTTTTATCAGATA
This sequence comes from Mirounga leonina, assembly GCF_011800145.1. Taxonomy (NCBI): domain Eukaryota; kingdom Metazoa; phylum Chordata; class Mammalia; order Carnivora; family Phocidae; genus Mirounga; species Mirounga leonina. The sequence continues at coordinate 3,383,079 of NW_023270454.1, read as the reverse complement.
ATTATTACATATGAATTACCAAGAAAGCTGATGGAATAATAACACTAGTCTGTCATTTTAGTGGGGGCCTCCTTAAGAGAGACCACCATAGTCCAAACCAATATTTCAGATGGTAAGGGCTTTGAAAGGCACATCATTTTGAGGGAGACTGGCCCTAAAATCACAACATGTTGGTAGCTAACTACTTCAGCTTCTAAAAACTAGACTTAAGTATCACAGAGGTGCTTAATGTGTAAGCTATCCAAACTGGACATTTTTTAAATAGAAACAGATTGCTACCAAAGGGCACTGACGTAGGAGTCAGAATCATTGGTATAGCTTCCCCTCTTTGTGTCCAGGGACCTTGGGCAAGTCACTCAACCTCTCTGGGTCCAGGTTCCTCAACAGCAAAAGGGGGTAGTTTGGACCAGACAGTTTCCACAGTCCCTCTGGCTTGAACATTCTGTGGCTTTATGATTCTAATGTGGAGCAATAGTAAAAAGATAGTATTTACTTCTTTATTTTTTAAGATTTATTTATTTATTTGAGAGAGAGAGAGAGCAGGAGGAGGGGCAGAGGGAGAAGGAGAGAGAGAATCCCAAGCAGAATCCCTGCTGAGCACATAACCTGACTCAGGGCTCAATCCCAAGACCCTGAGATCATGACCTGAGCTGAAATCAAGAGTCAGCTGCTTAACTGACTGAGCCACCCAGGTGCCCCAAGACGGTATTTACCAGGCTCCCTGTTCACTACTAGCCTGCTTCCACGAACAGTGTCAGAATCCAGGGATGAAACATTACTCCAAGGAGATGACCCAGGCTGGTGCTGGACCAAGAAGGATTCTGCTTGAAATATGTAACTACTAGTTCTGTCCACGTTTGTTTTACTTGACGGAAGTAACGATGTAGATATTTCCAGGGCTCTCATTTAAAAAAAAAAAAATTAAAGTGGCTAGGCTAGCTGGTCACTTCCTATCCTTGGACAGCAATGTATTCACCTGTAGAAAAAGAGGTAAAGGAGATGGAAGCTGTGATTCTCAATGTCTCTTCCAGTGCTGTGACTTCAAGGCAGTTTTTTGTCAAGCTAGAGAGAGAGAGTGGCCTTGAACTAAGTACCAGGTCATCAGGTCAATCTCAGGAACTGGTGTTCACCCTACTATTTCTTCTCAGAACCATTGTGTGGGGGCAGTCTGTCTCCCCCAGAACATGCTTTTGGCAAGGATGAAATCTTAGCTCTTACTAATTATGTGGACCTTGATAGAATCACTGGATGGTTTGAGCCTAAGCTTCCCCATCTATAAAACAGGGATAGCTACTTATTTTGCTTAGCATAATACTATCTAGCTCCATCCACTTTGTTGCAAGTGGCAAGATTTTGTTCTTTTTTATGGCTGAGTAATATTCCATCATATATATATATACATATATATCTTCTTTATCCTCTCACTTGGGCTGTTTCCATAGTTTGGCTATTGTAAACATTGTTGCTATAAACATTGGGGTGGGTGTATCCCTCTGAATTAATTTTTTTTTTATTCTTTGGGTAAATACCTAGTAGTGTAATTGCTGGATCAGGGTAGTTCTATTTTTAAGTTTTTAAGAAACCTCCGTACTGTTTTTCCAGAGTGGCTGCACCACTTTGCATTCCCACCAATAGTGCATGAGGGTACCCCTTTCCCTACATCCTTGCCAACACCTGTTGTTTTTTCTATTGTTGATTTTAGTCATTCTGACAGGTGTGAGGTGGTATCTCATTGTAGTTTTGATTTGTATTTCCCTGATGATGAGTGATGTTGAACATCTTTTCACGTGTCTGTTAGCCATCTGTATGTCTTCTTTGGAAGAATGTCTATCCATTTCTTCTGCCCCCTTTTTAATTGGATTATTCGGTTTTTGGATGTTGAGCTTTATAAGTTCTTTACATATTTTGGATACTGACCCTTTATCAGATATGCCATTGCAAATATCTTCTCCCATTCCATAGGTTGCCTTTTAGTTTTGTTGATTGTTTCCTCACTGTGCAGAAGCTTTTTATCTTGATGAAATCCAAATAGTTCATTTTTGCTTTTGTTTCCCTTGCCTCAGGAGACATATCTAGTAACAAGTTGCTATGGCTGATGTCAAAGACGTTACTGCCTGTGTCCTCTTCTGGGATTTTAATGGTTCAATCACTAAATTGTACATCTGAAACTGATAGCACACTGTATGTTAACTAGAATTTAAATAAAGCCTTAAAAAACAAACAAACAAAAAAACAGGCATAGCAACTGGTAAAGTTGTAAACCTGTCAAGAGTTCAGCGAAAATGCCTAGGTTTTCGAGTGTTATTTTCCATAAACCTTGGGGGCACAAAGGAAAGACAACCGTGGTGTCGTAAGCACACTGCCGCTCGCTGACTACCAGACCAGCTACGACTGGCGGTAACCAAGCGACACTACCCGTTACTTCTGTGATACCACTGTCACTTTTGGCACTCACTCCGCCCAAACCCCGCCGCGGTGATTACCCACAGCTCTGCCCTCCACGCCACTCTTCTCGGCTCAGGCCCCGCCCCTGGCTCAAGCCCCGCCCCCGGGGCTGCGCTTCCACCCCGCCTCCCGGCGTGCGCGCTCCCTGCGCTGGCGGTGACGCGCACGGGCCGGCGTCGGGGCGGCGGTGCTGCTCCCGGAAAGGAGCGGAGCCTCCAGGAAGCCGGTCCCGCGTTGCCGCCGCCACCACCGCGCTGCGGTGGCCGTGATGTCCTCCGGTCACAGCTTCCCGCTGCCAGGAGCTCCGGCCGCCGAATCGGGTGCTGCCGAGCAGGTGAGGCGGCCTTACCGGCGCGGACGAGGGGAGGGCGGAGAAGCGGCTGGCGGAGCTGGGACGGTTGAAGCGTGGGGCCCGGCGCGGCGGCGAGGGCCGCGGATGAACCCCTCTGTCCGGGGAGCCCTCCCCGCGCGGGCGGGCGGTCTTCCTGGAGTCGCGGCGCTTCCGCCGCCCGGGCCGCGCGGCCACATCCGGGCGCCCCGGCGGTCAGCCCCGGTGACCCGGGCAGCAGGTGCTCTCCCCCGGCCCCTGGCAGGAGAAACTGGCATGGTGCTGTCGCGCCTGCTCCGGTGAGCACGCTGGGTTTTCGCTCTCTCACACTCAGTGTGGGCGGATCTGGCCCCCACTGGGGAGAGACCTGGCGAGGGAGAGGGGATGCTGCACCGACTGCTTCCTGCCTGCCGCCTCATCCTAACATTGGTACTTTCAGCCTCAGTTTTGCTTTGCTCTGCTCTCACTAAGTTTTATGCTTTAGATTGCCCGTTGGAAAAATAGAACTAACTGGGCAATAAAGTGATTGTGAGAGCAGTGTTTCTCAAACCTGAGTAATGCGTGGACACCTTTTAAGGACACAGATCGCATTCTGTAGAATATATCCCAGAACTTACAAGAGCCCCCAGACCCGTTAGATGAAGACTGGTGCAGAGCATTTTCAGAGAACATTTATCACTATTAGGAAGGAAAAGAGATGCTTTACAGTTCTGGAACTTCAATGCTAGAAGATAAACTAGAAATCATTAAAGAATTCTAAATTAGAGACTCAAATCCCTAGTTTGATTTCACATGGCAGCGTTTACCGTGTCTTGCTTTGCGTAATGAAATTTTTCCAGCCTTGGAGGCTTAAAAGAATCATTCTTTGTGATATCTTGTATTTGATGTTATCTTGTCTTTGTATTAGGTTTATTCAATTTGACAGATTAGCAGAATTTTAGAATGGGGTACTAATTTGCATAAGTGGTTTAATGATTTCTTTCTGTGTTTACCTTGGCATTGATTAATCACTTGTGTCTGTTACATATTGAATCTATGGTTTACATTCTTCCGGGTCTAACTGGAAGGCCTGATCTCAACTCCTGTGTCTATAGTCTAGAAAGAAGGAAAAAAGTAATAAAAGTTGATCTAAGGATTTATATCCTGTACATATTTATTCAGCATATTTAAAATAAACTACGCTTGGGGTGCCTGGCTGGCTCAGTCAGTAGAGCTTGCGACTCTTGATCTCGGGGTCATCAGTTTAAGCCCCGTGATGGGCATGAAACCTACTAAAATAAATAAATAAATAAAACAAACTACACTTGAATAAAGAGAAGATTCGGAGTGTGGGAAAACATTAGAAAGTAAAACAGGCTAAATCTTGTCAAAGAAAAATGTTGGACCAGTGCTTTGAAAGAAGTGTAATATTGAGAGTAGAACATACTGGAAGTGATATTAGTAAAGGCCAGAGGCAAGAATGAGAAGAGTGTATGTGGACAAGAAGAGACCCACCTCACTACAGCAGAGAGATGTTATCTGGGGCTGAGGAGAGAAGAAGTTGATAAAATTAGATGGGGCCAGTTGATGGATGTTAAGATTTCAGGTGCCACACAGGGAAGTTGGTGTTGACCTGTAGGCTCCAGAAGTTTCTTCAGCTGATCATATTTTGAAGGCAGCATTTCACACAGGTGTTTCTGAAGTGTCGTGTCAGAGTAAAGGCAGAAGGTAGTTGATCTGCCTAGAGTCTGTCTTGAGGTAGTGATGTCTGCTGTGGTGATTTTAGATGTGTGAACTAACTGATTTAGATGTGTGTTTGAAAAAGACTTGACAGGACCCAATGAATGATACAAGATGTAGACACACAGATCAGTAGGATTCAAGGTTAAGAACCAGGTGACCCCAGCCAGTAGTGATATCCCACTTGGCCTAGAGAATTTGGACGGTGGTCTTAGTTTCTGCCAAAAGATTGTGACCCCAGATTTGGACTAAACAAGTTGTAGTAACAGGGTGTCAGTAAGCTCAGGATGTGGAATTGGAATTTGAGGAAAGTCAGAGTTGCAGATTTCAGAAATTGCAGAGGTGATGCAGGAAAAGTGTGACCAGTAAAAGGTCATTTAAAATAGGGACCAGTATTTTGCAAATGAATAGTGAGAGGTAGGAAGAGGTTTGATTAGGACTTGCTATTGAAAAATAAAATTTTTAAAATTAAATATTGAAGAAAATGTAGATCATAAATGCAACTATGTGCATTCTTCTAAAACAAAGAATGAATTAAGTTATTTTGACGTCTTTCCCCACAACCCAGTGAGGCACAGCATCCTGCACTTCCCTTTGGCTTCTCATTCTCCCAAGGCAGTTGTTTCTTTTTCTTTTCTTTTCTTTTTTTTTTTAAGATTTATTTATTTTAGAGAGAGGAGGGAGAGAAACACATGTGCATGTGAGCAGGGGGAGAGGCAGAGCGAGAGAATCTCCAGCAGGCTCCCCGCTGAGCACAGAGCCCCCGCTGCAGGGCTCCATCCCATGACCCATGAGGTCATGACCTGAGCCCAAACCAAGACTCGGACACTCAACCTACTGAGCCACCCAGGCGCTCTGACAGTTGTTTCTTCTTTTTCTTTTTCTTTTCTTTTTTTTTTTAAGATTTTATTTTATTTATTTGACAGAGGGGGAGCGGCAGGGAGAGGAAGAAGCAGGCTCCCTGCTGAGCAGTGACCCCCCCCCCCAACATGGGGCTCGATCCCAGGATCATGGGATCATGATCTGAGCCGAGGGCAGACGCTTAACCGACTGAGCCACCCAGGTGTCCCCTGACAGTTGTTTTTTTCTTACAAAGTTCTGCCTAAGTGTGTGTGGGCTCCTTTGATTGTTCAAGGTCCTCTTGTAATCCTGTGATATTTATATCATTCTTTTCTTCATGTCAGCTTACCTTTCCGTACTCAGGTCTAGCTCTTCCAGAGTCTCATTTGTCTATGATTTTGTTTGCTTGTGACTTGAGAATTTGCTAATGTCTGTCTCATTGCATGCTGCATTTTTCACCAGAAGAGCCATTTTACTTTGCAATTGATTTATATTGTTTTCACTGTTTTCCTTAGGACTAACAGTGAGAAACTGACAGAGACATTGAACCATGCATGACCTTATGGACTTTTCTCCACTAGAGAATGTTCAGCTAAGGAGGGCCTCCCCACTAGCTGAAATCATGAGTCAGTGCAACTCTCTGGTGGTAGGTCTAACACAATTTAAGCCTTTTAAAAACATGGCAGTTTTATGTAACATTTGAGTTTGCCTTCCTAAACTCTGGTGCCAAGATTCTTAGCCACAAATACAATTGGAGTTTACATTTTGAGATCAAATTACCATATTGCTGACTGCTGGGTAATAGTCATACTTTTGTCCTAAATAAAAGTAATTACTGCAGCAGTTTATAAGCTGTCCTATTTTCCTCTCTCTTTAAGCACCAATTTTGTCACTTACAAAAATATCTATTTATCCTTTTTGTCAAAATCCTCACGTATCTCAAAAAAAAGTTCTAAGACAAACACCAGATTAAGTAATGTTTACCAAGTTTGCTATGATCATTCTAAACAGTGCAACTTCCTTGAAATGTGTTCTCTTTTCCCTTCTCCCATTGAAAGTGTACCTCTCACGTCCAAGAATCTTTTCCTGTTCCCTAGCCTCCAGTGTGCTCTTCTCTGAACTGTTATAGCAAGAGTCCGGATAATTTAACATTGCCTTTTGTTATTTTCTTGATTATTTTACGGGTATTAGAATTTTCTCTGTAATCAGTCTGCACACTCCTTGAAAACTGGAGCCAGGTTTGTTAATCCTCTGCTCCCTTCCTATCCCCTCCAAGCTCGCATCATTGAATCATTAAAGGTCTTTCTTCCCCCAGGTCCTTGACTTTAAGCTGTTAATTAGAACATTCTTTTCTTTTGTTCTTAGTTCAGCTCTCGCATAATTATCGATTTTTAAAAATGTTCAGATTCGAATTCCTATGTCATGGTTTCTAACATAAGCTTTCTTGATATATCCAGAAGAGGATTTGATGCTGGAAACTGGAGATCTCAGTTGAAGGTAGCTTGTTGTTTTGTTTTTTTTAAGATTTTATTTATTTATTTATTTGACAGAGAGACAGCGAGAGAGGGAACACAAGCAGGGGGAGTGGGAGAGGGAGAAGCAGGCCTCCCGCCGAGCAGGGAACCTGATACAGGGCTCGATCCCAGGATCCTGGGATCATGACCTAAGCTGAAGGCAGACGCTTAACAACTGAGCCACCCAGGCGCCCCTGAAGGTAGCTTGTTAAAAATAGTTTTGTTGTCTCTTCTGCTGATAAAATTCATCTATGCCCTTTAAGAAATAAAGGCAAACCTAGGGAAGAAAAATAGATGATCTGTTATCTCACTACTTCGCAGTAACCAACCACTGTTAACATTTTGGTTTCTGTCCTTCCATTCCCCTGCTCTATGTGTGATGTGTTTTTTTCACGTAATATATCATGGATATCTGTCTCTGTCAATAAATACAGTTCTGCATCATCACTTTTAATAATTATATTGTGCTCCACCACTGCAGAAATGGTCCACATGTAATGTAGCCCACCCCCTATAATGCACATCAGTAACCATGTTTTGCTATTATACCCAATACTATCATGAATTTCTTTACATGTTTTAATTTTTTTAACGATTTTATTTGAGAGAAAGCTAGAGCAAGAGAGTGCACAAGCGGGGTGGGAGGGGCAGAGGGAGAGGGAGAAGCAAACTCCCTGCCGATACAGGACTCAATCCTGTATCATGATCCCAGGGTCCTGGGATCATGACCTGAACCCAAGGCAGATGCTTAACTGACCAAGCCACCCAAGTGCCCTACACATATTTTAGTGAATTTACCCTGTTATTTCCTAAGGTTGAATTTCTGTGTGATAGAGCACAGGGTAAGCATGTTTAAAATTTTTATATATGGTACCCATATACCCATACCCCAGATGGTTAGTACCTATTTAGATTCTCCATGACAGTATTCCCCTTTGTTAGCAAAGTATTGTCAGACTTTAATCTCCACCAATCTGATAGTGGTGAAGTCTTGTTTTTCTTTATGTTTCTCTAAATACAAACGAAGTTATATCAGCCATTTGTATTTCTTATTTGGTCAATTTCCAATTATCCTTGCTCATTTTTCTATTTCAGCGTTTCTCTTATTTATTTAGAAGAACCTTTTATATATCAGGGATATTTACCTTTTGTTATAGATGTTTCAGGTAACTTTCCCAAGCCTTGTGTATTTGGGAAGGGATTTTTTTTTAAAACACTCAGAAGTCTTAAACTCATATAGTCTGTTTTCTTGCATTTATGGATTGAGACATTAATGTCAGTTGTAGAAAAGCCTTACTCATTCTGAGTTGGGTACATTTTCATCTTACATTTTTATGCATATTTTTAACATTTAAATTTTTTTTTTTTTAATATTTATTTGACAGAGAGAGACACAGCGAGAGAGGGGACACAAGCAGGGGGAGGGGGAGAGGGAGAACCGGACTCCCCGCTGAGCAAGGAGCCCGATGTGGGGCTCGATCCCAGGAGCCTGGGATCATGACCTGAGCCGAAGGCAGACGCTTAACGACTGAGCCACCCAGACGCCCCAACATTTAAATTTTTGAACCATTGGAATTCTCATAAAAGTTGTGATGTAGTAATCTCACCATATTCAAATGCTGAAAGATAGCTACTTTATAAAAACACATTAAAATTCATTTAAACATCTCAGTAATTGACATTTTTTTTCTTTTTTGTGTAAACTTTTAAATCACAAATATTGTTTGTCCCAAATGTTGGGTACATGGTCTGATATGGATACCATATTGAAACCTGAATGAATTAAAGTGATTTTTTCCCCTTCTGTCAAGTAGGCATCATTAATACTTTTTACTCTAATATGTGTGTCTGTGTGTGTGTGTGTTTTATCCCCTCTGCTACATTATAAATTATTTCAGGGCTGGGTCCATACCTGATTCATCTTTACTTCTCCCATTTCCAGCCATCCATGAAGCAGACAATACTTGTGTGACAGGCACTGGTCACTGGGGAAACAGAAGAATAAGAGGCTGCCCCTGCCAACGAGAGGCTTGCCACATAATGAGAAAGTCAACCACAAGTATAATACAATAGCCCACTAATGTGATGAGCAAATGCTCTGGGGGTATGAGGACTAGGGACGCTTTCACAGAGGAATCAGGCCTAACTTGTGTTAGTCCACCAACAGATGGACCCGAAAGAGAGAAGCATTCTAGAAAGGTAGAGGAATGTGGGGCCTTTCAGTGACTCACTGCTTGTGTTTAGTATGGCTAAAGCAGAGGGTACATATCTGTCTAGTCTGTTGGGATAGGACTAGAAAGACAAGGACAAGATCAGTGCTGTCTAATGCAGAAGCTCCATGTGCCTGTTGAGCACTTGAAATATGGCTAGTGCAACTGAGGAACTGCATTTTTCATTTTAATTCCTTTAAATAGCCACACATGGCAATGGCTCCCCCTGTTGAACAGCATAAGACTAGACCGTGAGAGCCCTTCTTTACCATCCTAAGGAGTTAGGACTTCTTCCTGAGTGGGAGAGAAAAGTGGAGAGGTGGGGGAAAAAATGGGGCACCTGGGGTGGCTCAGTTGGCTAAGCATCTGACTCTTGATTTCAGCTCAAGTCATGATCTCAGGATTGTGGGATCAAGCCCCACGTCATTGCAGAGTCTGCTTGTCCCCCCTCCCTCTGCTCCTTCCCCCTGTTTGTGCTCTCTCTCTTTCTCTTTCTTTTAAATAAATAAATAAAATCTTAAAAAAAAAAAAAAGTTGGGAGGTGGGGAGGTGTCAGGATTCCCAGTTGTTTTGGAAAGATCACTCTAGTGTGTAAGTTCTTAACCTTTTGGGTCCCAGTTGACTTTTTGCCAGGCACTTTCCTAGGGTTTTTTGGTACTGGGAATGCAGCAGTCAACCAAGCTGACAGAAATGTGGCCCCTTGTGGAACTTGATACATGAGCAAGAGAAATGCAAACACACACACAGTAAGTTAGACAAGGATAAGAGTGTGGGTTCTCATGCTGGAATCTCAGCTTTTTTGTATACAATCATCTTCTGTTAGCTGTGTGACCTTAGACAAGTTACTTAGCCTTTCTGCCTCTCCTGTAAAATGTGATGCAAATAGTGCCTACCTTGTGGGTCATTAAGAGGAATAAATTAATATTTGTAAGTAAGCAGGACCTCGCACATAAAAAGCTCTATTTAATAAATAAGTAAAAGCTAAGGGAAAAAATAAAAGAGATGGGTGGAGAGGATAGCTTGACAGATAGATTGGGTGGCCAGGGAAGGCCTCCCTGAGAAGGTGACACTGAGTGAAGACCTGGGGGAAGTGAGAAAGTGAGTCACCCAGATGATTTCTAAGCAGAGAAAGCAGCGCGTTCAGAGGCCTGGAGACCAGACAGCACCTGGCATGTTTGAAGACAGCCAGGTCTACGGCCATACCACCCTGAACGTGCCCGATCTCGTCTGATCTTGGAAGCTAAGCAGGGTCAGGCCTGGTTAGTACTTGGATGGGAGAAGACAGCCAGGACGCCAGTATGGCTGGTATGGAGTGAAAATGGAGAGCAGACGATGAAATCAGAGCAGTGACAGGTGGCAAGTTCCCGTGGACCACGGAAGTCAGAGTAAAGCCTTCGGCACGTACTCTTAAGTGCAGTGGGAGCCACTGGAGGATTTCAAGTATGAGAGTAAGGGGATTATGGGCCTGAGCAGGGATGGGGGGAGTGTCAACTTCACGTGAAGAATCTGTGCTTAGGGGCACCTGGGTGGCTCAGTCGTTAAGCATGTGCCTTCAGCTCAGGTCATGATCCCAGGGTCCTGGCATCGAGCCCCACGTTGGGCTCCCTGCATAGCAGGGAGCCTGCTTCTTCCTCTGCCTGCCGCTCCCCCCGCTTGTGCTCTCTCTCTGTGTCAAATAAATAAAATATTAAAAAAAAAAAAAAAAAGTGTGCCTAAAGGTCTTGGATGAAGAATTGGAGAGCCACTGGGTTGACACTGCAGGTAGGAGACTTAACTTGTTAGGCTGCTGTTCTGATAGACCGGGCAAGAGATGAGAAAAGGAACAGATTTTAGATAAAGTGAGGTTAAAAAAATGGAGGGAGGAATCCGTAAGAAACTGGCTGTGGAAGGTAAAGGAGAACAAGGGGTCAGGCCTGACTCCCTCGTTTCTGGTTTGAGCAGCTTGGAGGAATTGAGACTGAGATTGTAGGGTGGGCCAGGTTAAGGGAAAAGGGAGGGAGGATTGCAGTACAAGTGTGGGTTTTAGAACTGTTTTTCATGGGCCGCTGCAGTGTTCAGATGGAGGTGCTTGAAGATCTCTGTAGCTGTAGCTCAGAAGAGAAGCCTGGGGTGGAGAAAGAAGTTTTTGAGTGATCTGCTAATTGAAGCCGTCAATGAGATTGATCAGGAGCAGAGATCAGAGTTGGGGGAGAATGGAGCCTAGCCAGGAAGAAGCCCAGGGCACGGCGGAGCAGCCAGGCCTTTAGGAAGGAGACCTGGGGGCATCCTTGCTGCTCAAGGGCTAGGAAGCGGGCAAGGGCAGACGGCTGTCTTGAGAGGCCTGGAAGAGGTAAAGCCACAAAACCAAGGAAGATGGTGGTCTTTGGATCCAGTAGGTCAGAAGGAGGCCCTGGCTGTCAGCCCCCACTAGCCCTTGTTTTCTCTGCGAATTGAGGCCTGGGGGCTGAAGGAGTGCGAGGTGGTAGCGGGGGATGCACCGGAGGGGACTCAGAGCACAGTACCTTGTGTGGTTCTTTGTGCGTAAGCTGACCTCTCTCTTCTGTGAGTCCATATTTCAGATTCCCATTCAGTGAATTTTTCTGCCTACTGCCCCCACCCCAAGTCTTCCTTAATTCAGTACCTATTTGATGAGCTGGTATTTTGGGGTCACTGATTGACTTTTAGGTGGAGAGCACTAACTAGTTGCTAAACTATTACCATCTCTTTCCAATTTTAGCGAGCGCCAGACTATTACCATCTCTTGATTTAGGCCTATATCTCTGACAGCATGAAATTGACTTAGAAGTGTGGTGCTCAGAATAGGCCCTTCCACCAGCTTCAGTGCAAGGTTCATGTCACAGATTATGTGTGGTTGGATTTAAACCCGTACTTGGTAAAAGAACATAGATGTCTTCTTGGATTGTGCCATCTTTATGACTTTTCTCACTTTCTGGAACAGGAAGTCTCTAACTCCAGGAGGACCCCATTATTTCTGTAATGGTGTGTGAGGACTGACTCCTAGAACGTTGCCTGGCCTTGGACCCATCAGCATGGGGAGGTGAGTGATGGTGTCTCATCACCGGTACTTGTAAAACCTGAGGTTTTGGTGCCACAGGAGCAGATCTTGAAAGGAAAAAAAGATCTGAATTCCAAGTGAAAAGTGTCCAAAATTATGCTACACTTCTGTTTAACAACTTTGTTCTTCCAGGCCTCACTGGGGTGCCTGTTACAGAAAGTGGTCATGCCAGGTGGATTCTGCAGGGGTTAACGTAGCTTACTGTGAAGGGCAGGTGTGTTGGAATCTGTGAGGGGTCGTATTAAGCACAGTATAACTGTCTGGAAGCCTTGGAGGAGTGGGCAGGGGATGACACACTCTGGAGTGGCCCAAGGACCTGCATGGAGACTAGACACTGCAGGTGGAAAACTCCGTTAGGTTAGCAGGATATCTACCCCTTCTGTGAGGTATTTTAGTCCAGGAAGCACTCTTTAAAGAAATTAACCACAAAACAATAACATCTATTCTAAACGTAGCAAGCTTTTTGTAAGCCTAATAATAATCTCTTAATCCTGACATAAATGGAGAAGAAAAGTGTTCATTTGCAAAAATGTCTCAGAAATAATTCTAAAAGCACAGGACATACAAAACTCATTTATTGACTTTATTATGGGGATGTTATTAAAGATACTGTTTGTCTGCCATTTTCTCAGTCATCACGGAGAAGTTTGCCTTGGGATTCAATGTTAAGAAAATCTTCCTCCTCCTGAGCTGTTTATATGTTTCTAATCTCATGGATAACGTTTTGGCCTCTAGGCCACCTTTACAGGCCTGTCTTATTACATGTATTCTTTGTACTGAATTGTTTCTCGGTCTCATCATCCTTAAACGGGAGTTCATTATAGATTTATATATTTATCGTATTGAACTGACTCTTGTCTCTAATTTTTTTTTTTTTTTTTGGAACAAAGCATGGTACAAATAATAACCTACATAATATTGTCAAGAAAGGCAGAAAAACACAGAAGTGTCATAACCATCAGGGTGTAATTTTCATTCATGTAGTTTTATAATAATGAGTAAAATAGCAAAATAGCAATAGGGAAGATGCTGGCCTACAGATACCTCCCAGCAGGGAAACAGGTGGCTTGAGCCAAATGTCTTAACCTTGAGATCAGTTTAGGTGAGGAGAGGCCTCTTTGGAGCAGATTGCTTTAAAATCTGGTTTGTTTTTTTTTTAATTTTAGGATCGGCATCTCCTGTCTTTTTCCTGCTTCCTGGCATTTTAGCATCTCTCCAGTGGGGTGTCCTCGAATTCTGAATACCAATTTACGCCAGATTATTGTTATTAGTATCCTGGCTGCTACTGTTTCGCTTTTATACTTTTCTGTTGTTATAATCCGAAATAAGTATGGGCGACTCTCCAGAGATAAGAAGTTTCAAAGGTAAGAGAAAAAACATTTCTAGATGGGATGCTTCATTTTACATTAGGGATTAGGTTGGAATTGAAGGAGCCTGCAGCTGTAGGAAACAGAATCTGTGCCGAATATAGCATGGCAGGAAAAATTAAACTGTTGGAAACTGTTTAATCATTAACCACCAAATCCACATCGTAAGAGAATTTAAACATAAGCTTCTCCTGTGATATCTTTTAAGCTGATTTTTCAGTTAAGGTCAATAGTTTGGGAATAGTTTTATTTCTCAGAACTTGTTTGAACTTCTTAAAAGGAGTAATGACTGTGTATCTGATTTAGATTATCTTTATCACTGTCACTCATTTTGTTTTCTTTTGACTCTTTAATCATTTGGCACTTGTAAAAATGCAATTGTGGGTCAGCTCAGAATTCACAGACTTGGTGTTTATTTATTGCATTTGCTCTGTTCAGGTTCAGGATGAGAGTCTCTATCTCAGTAAAGGCGTGTGTTCATTTTTCTGAACAAGGTACTTGGCACGAGTTACTGACATTGAAGCTACAGACACCAGTAACCCCAATGTGAACTACGGTATCGTGGTGGACTGTGGTAGCAGTGGGTCTCGAATATTCGTCTATTGCTGGCCAAGGCACAACGGCAATCCTCATGATCTATTGGATATCAGACAAATGAGGGATAAAAACCGGAAGCCAGTGGTTATGAAAATAAAACCCGGTACGTAAAAGATAAATATCTGATTGATAATCGGGTTCTGTCCTTTCTCTGTGAGATCTTTCATGTCCTCCTCTCCCTCTCCCCACAGTCATTGCCCTGGTTCAGAGCTCACACCAGGACCTGATTGTTTCACTTTCTTTCCCCTCTTGTGTCCATCCCACATGAGGCAACTAACTCCTTGATAAAATATCCAAAACCATGTCTTTCTTGTGTCTCCTGCAGCATTTATCACAGTGCCTTACTCATGTGTCTACTCAAGTGTTTGCTAGTTGACATTAATTATGGAGGGATTTTTTTTTTCCCTATTTGGTAGCCATTGGTCTCTATCCCTAAAGACAGCCTAATTTCAGGTAACTCATGGATATCTGTACTCTGATACATTGGTATGTATTTCTCTTTTTTCCCTTCATTTTTAAAAAGTGCTCCAATATATTTCTTTTTTTTTTTTTAAGATTTTATTTATTTATTTGAGAGAGCGCGAGAGCGCACGTGCACAGGTGGGGGAGGGGCAGAGGGAGAGAGAGCATCTCAAGCAGACTCTGTGCTGAGTGCAGAGGGAGCCCTGAGATCATGACCTGAGCCCAAACCAAGAGTCATACACTTAAATGACTGATCCACCCAGGTGTCCCCCAATATATTTTTAATCATCTACATTATTTAATAAGAGTGACTACAGAACTTAGAAGAGCTGATGTTATTATGTCCAGTTTTTAAAGCTATCACAGTTTCTAAGTCAGTGTGCTGTGTAAAAATTGGGATTTGCTTTCTCCATTAAACAATTTAAATCGGTGGTTCTCAACCTTTTTCTGTATGTACACCATTTCCATGGGCATTGCCCCTCTGTCAGAAGTATTAGGAATGGAAGGTGTCCAGGAGTACCTTGCAATAGGCATTTTATGTCTTGATAGTTGATAATCACTGACTTAAACAGTGGACCACAGGAGTGCCTGGCTGGCTCAGTTGGAAGAGCATGTGACTCTTGATCTCAGGGTCATGAGTTCGAGCCCCATGTTGGATGTGGGGATTACTAAAACAATAAAATAAACTTAATAAAACAGAGGACCACAGATCTTAATAGAGATTCAGCACTTTTATTTCATCTTGCTAGTATGTTAAATAGTAAAATATTAAACCCAAACAACCCAAGGAATTTATCTTGTAAAATATTAGAGAATGTTGATAAAAAAATAATTAGCTTATTCTCTCCTATTTCAAATATATAAATGTAAAGGAGGCTCAGTTTTAATGATAAAATACCTTTCCTCATAAAATGGTTCCTAATGACATTGACTGTGTGCTCTTTGAGTCCTCCCCATTCTTCACTGAATAATTTAGGCCCCACTTCCTTCTTCAGGCAACCCTTAACAAGTTGATTATTCTTTGATGTTTGGGCAGCTGGGTACCAGCATATTGCTCAGAAAATCCAAAACCTCTACCTCATTTCTTAGGTTAAAGAGAGGGAACTTAATCTGAGTCTCTCATATAAGCATTGTTTTGATGTCAAAGTACATTTCCATGAACAAAGATCATCTTTTTTCTGTAAGTCTTAATGAATGACTGTGAATTTTTAGTTTTCTGTTATCCCATTCCTAAAATTTTCCTGTATTCCTAATCTAGAAACATTTTCAGGGTTAAAGTAATGTTGATCAAATAAAAAATTCACCAGAAGACTGAAAAATAGAAGTCTATAAAGCACATTGCATTTCATCTAGCTTCACATACCAGGCTCCATCAGTGATCAAACTGCTCACATGAAATATGATAAAATCTTTCATGCCTTGGAGTTGTCCTTTGGGACATCATCCCAGGCTTAACATGGTTCTTTCTGATGCTACAGAAAGTGTTGGAAGTAGAAATTCAAGTACCTTTTTATAGCACTTCTCTGTCCTGAAGCAGGGACTCTCATGTATAGCATTTCAGCAAAGCTCTCAAAATTTCCTTACTTAATAGATTCTGGATAGGTTGGGGCTTGGCGTCTGTTAAAACAGCATTGTATGTGGAGTAAAAAAAAAATCTTGACTTTTGGTCTGTTTTCTGCTGATTGCTCTGACAAATCACTTAATCTTTCTGGATCCACAGTTTCCTAATCTGGGAAATGAGAAATTTTTGGACTTCTAAAATTTGAAGCCAGGAAGACACCCTTTGTATAGGGAATGGTCGAGGGATCGCCAAGACTGGAGGGTAGGATATGTTGCATCAGGCTGCCAGAAGGGAGGAGGAGAAGTGAAATAATGTGAGAGAAACCAGGGAGAGGCAATCATTGACACCCAGAACACATACTGGGGGAGGGAGAAGGATTTTATCCAGAATCCTGGCTTGGGCTGCTGGTTGGCTAGTGATGGTGGTCACTGGGGTAGGTAACAAGCAGCAAGAGTAGATTTGTAGTGGAAGTTGAGTTCAGGTTTGTATGTGTGTATGTTGAGTTTGGGGGTCTGTGAGGACAAGACCTGGCCATGTCTAGTGGACAGTTCCCACATACTGATCTGGAGGTTGGGAATGTGATCTGGGGGCTGCTGGTGAGATTTGGAGATCTGAGACACAAAGATAGTGGTGGCAGCCAAAGGAATGAGTGAGCTTGCCTGAACAAAGTGGGAACCTGTTCTGGAGGGCAGGCGCGTGAGCTCATGTGCTGTCGATCCCAGTGTCTGACACATAGTGGTTGCTCAATTGGGTCTCTTTTTTGGAGACTGAGAAGAGAGCCTAAGACTGAACACTTAGTACCACCACCATGTAAGGAAGAGAGACTGTGGAGGTTGTTGCTAGAGGGAGAGGGAAGAACCAGGAGAGTGTGGTGTATAGCCAGAATTTCTCTCAAATGAGCCACATTGAAGAAACATAACTTGTTAATTAACTATCTACTTGTTAACAGAAGTGTCCTTTTTTCTATAGGCATTTCAGAATTTGCTACCTCTCCAGAGAAAGTCAGCGATTACATTTCTCCACTCTTGAACTTTGCTGCAGAGCATGTACCACGGGCAAAACACAAAGAGACGCCTCTCTACATTCTCTGCACAGCTGGAATGAGAATCCTTCCTGAAAGGTGATCCTCTGCATGGGATCAGGGCAGGCCAGGCCCGGGGGGGTGGCCATGGTGTTGGCGATGGTGGTAGTGGTGGTGTATCCCCCACCCCCCACCCCCAGCCCTTTTCCTTCTCTTCCTCCTCTTCCATTATCACCACCAAAAGGAAGACAGTAAAAATTCTTTCTTCAAATTTGGAATAGTACCAGAACTATTCCAGAACTTAGCCAGAACTCACCAAAAATCTTTTTATGTATCTGTTTATTACTATAAATAGTAAACTATAAAGTAAACAACTATAACTTATAAAGTGGTCATTAAAAAAACCCTGATTTTGTGTGTTATTAATTTAACGAATGCAGTTGTAGTTTTACATCTGGGAATCACAGAATTGACCCAACTCATGAAATTCCTTCCTAAAATAGTTTTATTCGGTGAATTACTTTGGATTTATAATTTACTGTTTTTGTACAGGATATACCAGAGCTGTAGTTTTTGTTTTGTTTTCTTTTGCTTTTTCCTCTTTTTAAAACAGGAAAATGTAGGCTCCATTTTGATGTGTCAATTTTGGGGTTGTCTTCCAGCCAGCAGAAAGCCATTCTGGAGGACCTCCTGACTGATATCCCTGTGCACTTTGACTTTCTGTTTTCTGACTCTCATGCAGAAGTCATTTCAGGGAAACAAGAAGGTTGGTATATTGGTCTTCAACTTGAAATTTGGGAAGTTACTCCTTTAAATCCTCCCCATTTTCCCAGCGTACACTTCATTAAATTACTTTTACTATCTTAAAATTGAGGAAATCATACCCTTGAAATATTATTTTTAAATGGCAAAATTAGTTTCTTATATGACTGGTCTTTATTATCCAAACATTAAGCCATTTAAAAAATAGCTTAGTTTGTCTTTACCACATCCAGGAAACATACATTGGATTCATTTTGATAGAAAAGATTTGTGTTCCTTGCCTAAGGTATACAGCTTTTTGTAATTATGATAATTACTGTGTTATTGGAGCTTTCTGTTGATTTATTTGCTACAAAGGGGAAATTATTCTTGACTTTGATACACTGAGAAAATATTAGTTCTGTTTTCATGTAAATGATTCTCCTTGAGAATGAAGTGACAAGTCAATGAAATATTATTTGGGGAAGAGTTTGCCAGAAATTAGAGACCAGAGCATTTATTTCAAAATCATCTATCATTTCAGCAAATACCTCCTCCGTCAAAGGCACTGTAGAAAATACAAACTGGGTGAAATTCAGATACTGCCATTGAGCTGTTTACAGACAAGTGAGGTACACAGTTAGCTGCCATGTGAGGTAGAGTCTTAGGTGCCATAAGGAAGATAAGGAAAAAGTACCATGGGAGTTTGAAAAAGGGAGATTTTTTTTTTCCTTGCTAGGGACATCATGGAACAAGTGACAATTTAAACTGTGCCCCCGGGGATAGCTAGTTATAAGCATGCTGGAGCATGGTAAGGGTAGGGCTCTGAGAGAGGGATAGGAAGTACATTCCAAGCAGAAGAAATGATTTGAGTCAGCATAGGTTAGAAAAGCTGCACTGTGGACAAGGGAACAAAAATAGTTGGAGTGGCTTATGGCCCTTTTGAAAGGTGGTAGTAATATGAAAAGTTGCCCAGGTCTTGGTGATGTCAGTGTCATGGCAACGTGAGTTGCTCCTTTTTTCTCTCCCTTTTGATTTAAAACTAATCAGACGTCGTTAACCCAGAAAAAGCAACTCTGCATAGGACACCCAACAGATCCATCCATCTGAATATGGGTGGCTTGAACCTCAAGGAGGCCGTGGAGCCAGGCAGGTGGCAGCAGGGGCAGCCATGGACCAACACAATTTTTCTAGCGGAGGAGGTGGAGGGTGAAGGTGGTGTTAGGGGTTTACCTGACAATGCGTGCCAGTGATCTCTCTGAGCAGAGATTGCAGTGACTGAGAGGAGGGAAAGGAAAAGGAGGAAGGCACAGAGAATGTGTTTCCCTCTGTCTACCCCAGGATTCTGGCAAGGGGATCACCCATGGACCTCTGAGATCCCCACCCCCACTTGCAGATCCCCTACCAGGCTGTGGGCACATTCAAAGCCCCAAGTACTAAGCACACAGTTCCACCAGCTCTGCGGTCACCCTTTTTTTTAAATTACCAACTGTTGAACTGTTAGAATCAAAGTAAAAAAAGCCTTACCTAATAAGAAAGGTGTCGACAACTTGAAATGCAGCAGAAAGAGCACTTTTTATCAGACACTGAAAAATCATGTTAATATGGTATCACAAAAAGAACATGGCAGTTTTCCCAGTAATTGAGCCCAAAGACATAGAATATTTAAATCTAACTGATAAAGAATTTAAAATACTATTATAAGGAAATTCAGTGAGCTATAAGAAAACTCAAGCAAATACAGTGATCTCAGGAATAAAATGAATGAACAGAAGGAGTATTTTACCAAAGAGATTAAACTTCTAAAAAACCAAACATTCTGGAGCTGAAGAATTCAATACATGAGTTGAAGAATGCACTAGAATGCATTGGAAATAGAGCAGATGGAGGAGAGAATAAGCAAGCCTGAGGATGGGAATATAGAAATGGTTCCCTTAAAAGGAGGAGCAAGAACTAAGATTTTTAAAAAGTGAAGAAACCCTATGAGAACTATCAGACTCCATTAGAAGAACCAACATAAGATTAGAGGGTATCCCAGGAAAAGAGAGTGTATTTAAAGAGGTAATAGAGAACTTCCCAAACCCAGGGAAGGAACTGGATATGCAAGTCTGTGAGGCTAATAGATCACCTTATTTATCTCAGTGCAAAAAGACCTTCTCCAAGACACACCACATTAAAACTGTCAAAAGTCAGTGATAAATTATTCTGAAGGAGACTAGGGAGAAAAAAGACAGTAACCTACAAAAGAAGTCCCATCAAGAGTATCAGCAGATTTCTCAGCGGAAACTCTGCAGGCCAGGAGAGAGTGGAATGACACTTTAAAGTATCGAAAAATACAAATTGCCAGCTGGGAATACTGTGACAAAGTTATCCTTTGGATATAAAGGCGAAATAAAGGCTTTCCCAGACAAACAGAAGCTAAGGGAGTTCACCACCCCGAGATGACTTACAAGAAATGTTGAAAGGAGCTTTTCAAGCTGAAATGAAAAGAGGAAGGTACACCAAAGTCTGATTAAGGTGATAAATAAAAAAACTAACTTTTTTAGAATAGTATATTAAACAAGGAAAAAGGTTAAATGAAAAAGAACATTAAAAGTAACCATAGCCACTACAACTTGGTCACAGCATCACAGCATAAAAAGGTAATTTGTGACATCAAAAATATAAAAGGGGAAGAATAAAAGGATGGAAACTTTATAGGCGAACAAAAATAAATTGCTACCAGTAGAAAAAAGACTGTTCTACCTACGAGATGTTTTATGTTAACCTCGTGGTAACCACAAAGCAAACATCAGAGCAGAGACAAAACATAAAAAAAGGGGAGACTAAACAAACTGCAAACTTACAAAGGTAGACGTAAACAGAAGGAAGAAAACAAGGGAGAGACAAAATAACCAGAAGGCAAACATAAAATGGCAGTAGTAAATCCTTACATATCAGTAATCACCCTAAATGTAAACAGATTGAACTTACCAATCAAAAGTCACAGAATGGCTGGATAGATATAAAAAAACAAGACCCAACTATATGCCATCTATAGGAGACACATTTCAGCTCTGAAGACACATATAGACTCAAAAAGGATGGAAGACAGTATTCCAAGCAAATGGAAACCAAAAGAAGGCAGGCATAGGCATATTTATATCAGACAAAGTAGACTGGAAGTCTAAAAGGGTAACGAGATAAAGAAGGTCATTTTATGATGATAAACATGCCAGTACATCAAGAAGATAAAACATAAGTATATATGCTCCCAACACCCAAACATTGAGATATATTAAGCAAATACTAACAGGTCTTAAGGGAGAAGTAGAGAACAATAATAGTAGGGGACTTCAGAACCCCGCTACCAGCAATCATCCAGACAAAAAATCAACAAGGAAAAACATTGGAATTGAACCACATGTTAGCACAAATGGATTTAATAAATATATACAGGACATTCCATCCAATAGCAGCAGAATACACATCTTTTCAAGTGTACATGGAACATTCTCCAGGTTAGATCATATGACAAGACAGAGGAAGTCTTATTAGCAAGTTTAAGAAGATTGAAGTCATGGCAGCCATCATTTCTGAACACAATGATAGGAAACTAGAAAAAAGAGGAAGGTGAGAAAATCTACAAATATGTGGAAATGAAACAGCACACTTCTAAACCAGTGGGTCAAAGAAGAATTCAAAAGGAAATAAAAAATTATCTCAAAACAAATGAAAATGGAAATAGAACATAGCAAATATTGTGGGATGTAGCAAGGGCAGTTTGGAGAGGAAAATTGATAGCAATAAAAGCAAATATTAAGAAATTAGATCTCAAATAAGCAATATAACATTACACCTCAAGGAACTAGAAGAATAAATGAAGCCCAGAGTTAGCAGAAGGAAGGAAATAATAAAGATCAGGGTGGAAATAAAATAAAAAATCATGTGATCATCTCAAGCATTGTAGAAAAAGCACTTGACAAAATATAACATCCTTTCATGATAAAAATCTTTAACAGTGGGTATAGAAGAAACATACCTCAACATAATAAAAGTCACATATAACAAACTCACAGCTAACGTTAGACTCAATGGAGAGAAATTGAAAGTATTTCCTTTAAGATCAGGAATAAGACAAGGATGCCCACTCTCATCACTCCTATTCAATATGGTACTGGAAGTCTTAGCTAGAGTAATTAGGCAAGACAAAGGAAAGACACCAGATCAGAAAGGAAAAAGTAAAATTGTCATTATCTACTGATAATATGACTTTATATATAGAAAATCCTAAAGAGTCCGTCAAAAAGCTGTCAATCATTGAATTAACAGTTTCAGTAAAGTGGCAAGATAAAAAACCAACATATAGAAATCAGTTGCATTCCTTTACACTAATGATGAAGCATCTGAAAAAGAAAGAAAACGATCTGATTCACAGTGGTATCAAAAACAATAAAATAAGAATAAACTTAACCAAGGAAGTGGAAGATCTTTTCAATAAAAACTACAAGACTTGACTGAAAGAAATAGAAGAAGACAAATTGAAAGACAACCCATGTTCATGGACCGGAAGAATGAATTTTGTTAAAATTGCCATACTACTCAAAGCCATCTACAGATTTAATGCAATCCCCATCACAATACCAAAAGCATTTTTCACAGAAATAGAAACAATCCTAAAATTTGTGTGGAATCACAAAAGACCCCTAATAGCCAAAACAATCCTGAGAAAAAAGAACCAAGCTGGAGGTATCATGCTTCAATTTCAAACCATCCTACAAAGCAGTGTTAATAAAAACAATATGGTACTGGCACAAAAAAGGACACCTCAATCAGTGGAACAGAATAGAGAGCCCAGAATTAAATCCCAGCATATATCGCCAACTAATGCTCAACAAGGGAGCCAAGAACACCCAATGGGGGGAAGGATAGTCTCTTCAACAAATGGTGATGGGAAAAATGAAGAAACACGTGCCTAACAATGAAATTGGACCTCTGTCTCACATCACTTGCAAACACTAATTCAAAAAGGATCAGAGAGTTAAACATAAGACCTTATACCATAAACTCTTTGAAGAAAACATGGGGAGGAAGCTCATCAATATTAGTCATGGCAAGGATTTTTTGGACAGGACACCAACAGCACAAATAACAAAAGCAAAAACCGATAAACAGGACTATATCAAACTCAAAAGCTTCTGCACAGTACAAGAAACAACTAACAAAATGAAAAAGCAACCTACAGAATGGGAGAAAATTTTTGTAAGCCATATATTGGATAAGGGGTTAATATCCAAAATATATAAAGATCTCATAGGACTTAATAAAACAGCTAAGAAACAATTTGATTAAAAACTAAATAAACATGGGGCGCCTGGGTGGCTCAGTCAGTTGAGCATCAAACTCTTGGTTTCAGCTCAAGTCATGATCTCAGAGTCATGAGATCGAGCCCCACATTGGGCTCTATGCTCAGCCTGGAGTCTGCTTGAGATTCTCCCTCTACTTCTGCCCCTCCCCCCACATTCACTCGCTCTCTCTCAAATAAATAAATCTTTAAAAAAAAAAAACTAGGCATTTTCCAAAGAGGACATCAAAATGGCCAACGGCACATAAAAAGATGCTCGGCATCACTGATCATCAAGGAAATGCAAATCAAAACCACCACAATGAGATTTTATCTCATACCTGTTAGAATGGCTGTCATCGAGAAGACAAGGTAGCAGGTGCTGCCTAGAATGTGGTGAAAAAGCCTTATATATTGTAGATGGGAATGTAAATTGGTCCAGGCACTATAGAAAACAATATGGAGATTCCTCGAAAAATTGGAAATAGGTGTACCATACAACCCAGTTATTCCATTTCTGGGTATATACGCAAAGAAAATAAAAACAGCATTTCACCAGGATGCCTGCACCCCCATGTTTATCGCAGCATTAGTTACAAGAACGAAGATAGAGAAACAACCCAAATGCTCATCAATGGATGAATGGTTAAAAAAGATGTAGTACATACACACAATGGAATATTATTCAGCCATGAGAAAGGACAGTATTCTGCCATTCGTGACAAGATGGATGGACCTTGAGCACATTATCCTAAGTGAGATAAGTCTGACAGAGAAAGATAGTACTGTTTGATACCACTTACTTGTGGAATCTGAAAAAGTCAAACCTATGAAAAGAACAGTAAAACGGTTACCAGGGAATGAGAGGGTGATAAGATTGATGGTGTTTAAGGGTGCAAACTTAGAACGAGTAATAAATAAGCCATAGAGTTCTTTTTTTTTTTTTTTTAAGATTTTATTTATTTGACAGAGACACAGCGAGAGAGGGAACACAAGCAGGGGGAGTGGGAGAGGGAAAGCAGGCTTCCTGTGGAGCAGGGAGCCTGATGTGGGGCTCGATCCCAGGACCCTGGGATCATGACCTGAACCGAGGGCAGACGCTTTAACGACTGAGCCACCCAGGTGCCCCAATAAGCCATAGAGTTCTAATGGGCAGTATAATGAGTATAGACAGTAATATTGTACTCTATGTAATAGGTATCACTATAAGGGCAATCATACTACAGTGTATAGACCTATCAGAGTAACACGCTGTACACCTTAAACTTATAAAATGTTACATGTCTGATTTATTCAATAAAAATGAAAAGTTGGAGAGGTCTTGGATTGTCAGGCTGTGGAGTTTGACCTTTGTTCTGGAGGTCAAGCCAATAGCAGAGAATAGTGTGGGATGGAGTGGAGGAGGAGGGCAGGAAGATTGACTAGGTCTCTGTGACAGCTTAAATCAAAGTGGAAATGAAAGTGGGTAAAGACTGGATAGAGGAAATGTTGTAAAAGGGAAACGAGGCTCAGCAACTGAGTGAAAGCAAGGGATGAAGGAACTGGAAGAGTCCGAGTTAATTTGTTTTTTTCAACCTTGCAGTTGATAGGTTTAACTTCATAAAGTAAAAACTCCATTATTTCAAAACAGTTTCAAACAGAAGCCGGCACTGAGGGAATTCTATTTTTGCCTATGTGAATGATAGGAAACTATCAATTTTAAAGTTGAGAGTTCTTGGAAAGACACTAGGAAAATATACATCAGTAGGGATGCTTTATTTCAGATAATGTGTTCACAGGTTGTCAGGGGGTAAAGTAAACGAGTTGTTTGCACTAACTGCATCGATAAGAGTTGTACAAAGTGTCTTAAAACTTTATCCTTCTTATCTTCCCCCCCATAAAATGTCTATAGGTGTGTATGCTTGGATTGGCATTAATTTTGTCCTTGGACGATTCGAGCATATTGAGGATGGTAAGTATCATGTTTCCAACAATGTGTCTGACCCGTCTGATGGCGGGTCTGTCTAATCCCAAAGGATAAAAAAGGAGCTAAGTTTTGTCTTTTAAAGATTTTATTTATTTATTTGAGATAGAGAGCATGAGCGAGGGGCAGAGGGAGAAGAAGAAGCAGGCTCCCTGCAGAGCAGGGAGCCAGATTCGGGACTTGATCCCAGGACCCTGGGATCATGACCTGAGCTGAAGGCAGACGCTTTACCGACTGAGCCACCCAGGTGCCCCAGGAGCTGAGTTTTGTGACACAGCTAAGCATGTAGGAGTAGAGAGAGGAGCTGCTCTTTCCCGCTATGAACTTGGCTTTAGGTGGGAGGAGTAGGCTGAGTTTGCCCAAGTGGGCTTGAAAGTACCATGAAAACAAGAGGACTCCTCAGAAGATCCCCATTCTCCAGATTGGTTCTGTTCCAATGGATGTTTCTTGTTCTTTGCAGATGAGGATGCAGTTGTGGAGGTTAACATTCCTGGTAGCGAAAGCAGGGAAGCTATTCTCCGTAAAAGGACAGCTGGTATTCTGGACATGGGAGGCGTGTCAACTCAGATAGCGTACGAAGTTCCCAAAACTGTAAGCTTTGCCTCCTCACAGCAGGTTACTATCCGTACAAATTTTCTTCCGTTTGGTTTGGTTTTCCTTTAACATGTCTCCATCCATTTTTGTTTTGTTTTCTGAGTCTGAACACATCTTTACTATGCTTCCTGAGGCCCTACCTTCCCAACCCAGGAGAACGGAGTCAGGAGGAAGCCATGCGAACCTCCGCTAAGCCGTTTGTGTTTGTTCATTGAAGTCAGCTGGTTTGTTTTCTAAACTGAGAGTTTTTGTTTGGTATAAATTTTAGTCACATGCTTGAATTTTTGTTTGTATTTTCTCTTCAGTTACTTCTTTTCTCAACAGATACTGTAAAACTTAATATAATGGCATCATATTCAGTTATAGTTGGGGAATGTACTGGGGTTTCTTTTCAGGCTCAGACAGCTTTTGACTTTTCTAGAAAGGATTGGGGTTTGTATGCACTGCTTGCACATTTCTGAACTTAGGGTTTCTTCTGTTTTCTCCCATGCCCCTCAGGGCTCGCAGTCACTGCCTGGAGTTTCCCAGTAGGCCGGGCAGCCTTGTATAGAGAGCACCAGAAATGTTTCCACATGTGTTCCTGAACTGCTGCATGTCTTCACGACTCTGTTACCACTCAGCTGTAAATTATTACCAAAGCCTGGTTTCCTACACTTTCCCCTAGCATGGTGTAATGGTTAAAAAAGTCTGGGCTCCATCATCACGCTGGCCTCACTAGATGTGTGACCTTAAGCACATCGCTTAACGTCTTTGAGCTAGGTTCTTCATCTATAAATGTGAATGCAAGCACCTCTCACACAGGGTTTTTATAAAGCTGAAATGAGATAGTGCATATATCTGATGTACTGCCAGCCACCTCGTGGTTGCTCACTAAATGTTATTGGTATATTTATTAAGCTCTTTACAAAAATGCTTTATAAATTCAAATATTACGATCTGTGTGTTCTGCTTTCATCCAGGCATGCCTCTAGAAACTATTACACTCTTTATTAAAAGTCATGTTTTCCCCCCCAAGACAAAGTAAAAAATACATAGAAAGTGAGTTTGGAAAAATACTGAAAAATCAGGGTTAAAACTTTTCCATGGGTGCATCATCCAAAAAAATCATTGTTAGCATTTTGGTGTATTTCTTTTCATTCATTTTTCCGTGTTTATGGTTTTTTTTTTCAAATATAGTTATTATAATCTTACTGTTTATACAATTTTGTGTCCCTTGTTTAACAGTGCATAAGCATGTTCCTCCATAAACTGTTGATTACCATAATTAACTAAACCCTCCTTGGAGTTGTAGATTTTTTTTTTTATCTTTTAAAACAATTTTTTTTAAGATTTTATTTATTTTTAGAGAGCAGGAGTAGGGGGGAGGGGCAGATGGAGAGTTTCTGAGAAGCAGACCCCATGCTGAACAGGGAGCCTGATGTGGGGCTCGATCCTAAGACCCTGAAATCATGACCTGAGCCAAAGGTAGACACTTAACCGACTGAGCCACCCCGGTGCCCCAGAGTTGTAGATTTAGATGACACTCAGTTTTTTCTCTCACAGAACACAGAGGTCGTCATCTTTGTATGTAGAGACTTTTCGATGTTTAGAATTATTTTTAAAGCATAGGCTTCAGTAAGTAGGTTTACTAGATCAGAGGATATGAACTATGTTGCTAACTTCCCTTTACAAAAAGCAACGGTATCACAGATGTGCAGCACATCTGGATTCTCTTAAGTCAGAATTGTCATATTGAAATCTGAGGGATGCTTAGAAGGGTCCTTGGGAAATGCAGAAGCAGAAATTTTTGCTGCTTTTAGATGAGAATCTTTTTAGATCCTTCTTTTTCACAGGAGGTAATTTTTTTTGTATTGCTTAAAATATTAAAGCTTTTTATCCTTGCATTTGCAGGAAGAAGTAGCTAAGAACTTGTTAGCTGAATTTAACTTGGGATGTGATGTTCACCAAACCGAGCATGTGTACCGAGTCTATGTGGCCACATTTCTTGGGTTTGGTGGCAATGCTGCTCGACAGAGATATGAAGACCGAATATTTGCCAGCACAGTTCAAAAGAACAGGTAAAGCACCTTCCACTTCTCAGGATTCACTTTCAAGAAAACATGGAGGCAAAGCAGGGAGACCTCAAGTAGCAGAAGTCTATCAGTGCTGTCAGCTTTTGACTCCCCTGCCAGCTGAGAAATGAAGGGACAGCAGGATCCCTACATTTGGCCCTGAATCCTCCTAGGCTCTGAAGGAAGAGCTCTCTCTCAGACCCACACCTCCCTGGATTAGAAATTTCACTATTAATGTTTTGAAATAGTTTTGAGCCCTGGGTAATGTATTTCACATTGCAAAGTCCTTGGGAAACTCAGCACCTGGGCCACTGCAGATGTCCTGGAGGCCTGCAGTAAGTGCTGATCAAATTGTCTTTGATGATGGAAGTGAATTATGTGATGTTCTGGTGTGTTCATTTAGTGGATAAGACCAGCCTGTACAGTCATTTAGTGGATAAGACCATAGAGAAAGAAGCTATTCAGGAAAAAGAAGTGATCTAGACGTCTAAGTTAGTGATCTTAAACATTTTCGCAGTGAAACTTCTAAAAATGAGTTTATGGGGTGCCCAAAATGGCGACCAGCCACTACCAGCATTTCCTTAAGTTCTGTGAGGACCGGCCAGTGGATGAGAGCAAACAGGGCTAGGACTTGGGCACTTAACCTGCAGCAGCGGGAACACAGGCCTTTCAGGAGGGAGAGAATACCCAGATTCCAGAGCCCAAGGCCTGTGGTTAGATGTATGA
Organism: Mirounga leonina; assembly: GCF_011800145.1. NCBI lineage: Eukaryota > Metazoa > Chordata > Mammalia > Carnivora > Phocidae > Mirounga > Mirounga leonina. Next base: position 3,354,562 of record NW_023270454.1, on the reverse strand, counting down.
GAGCTTAGCCGATTCCATTCAAACTATTACAAACACAAGTACCCTCATCCCAGAGACATGAGCTTCATCAGCCTGTCCATGGAAGAGTACAAGCTGATCCTGTCCACAGACACTTTGGAAGAGTTAAGGAAATGAATAAAGGCATATGGAAGACACTGCAGGAGAAGTTTGCCCCCAGGAATCCCAAAGAGAAGCAGAAGGCCTGGGCTTGGTCCTTATCTCACCCATGCACCTAAGCATGGAGTCTTGTACCTTGCCATCATAAATAAAACTGCCCTGATTTACAAAAAAAAAAAAAACTGAGTTCATAAAAAATTTTGCTATAGAAAATATATAAAACAAAAGCAACACTTTATTTTTTTTTAAAGATCTTATTTGTCAGAGAGAGAGAGCACAAGCAGGGGGAGTGGCAGGCAGAGGCAGAGGGAGATGCAAACTCCCCACTGAGCAAGGAGCCTGATGCAGGACTTGATCCCAGGACCCTGGGATCATGACCTGAGCCAAAGGCAGACACTTAACCAACTGAGCCACCTAGGCAACACCTTAATCAGTTTAAATTTATAAGTTTAAGTATATAGCAATTATATATTTGAAGTTGGTCCATAAGAAAAGCAAAGCTGTTTGGATGAATAAAAATATCTGAAATCTGGGATTATATAAAATATTCTGTTAATTACTGTGTTTAGTTTTCTTTTTTTTTTTTTTTGGATAACCAGTTTTGAGGGAAAAAATCCCAATTCGTAGAGTTAAATGGTAGTATATAATTCCTTGATCAATTTAATCTTGATAAACCTGTGGAGGCCTGAACTTTAAGAAAGACCAAGTCAGAGCCATTCAGTACCACATTTTCTAGAAATTCACGTATGTGAATAGGAAGAGCACTAAAAAACTTGTTCTTTTTCTGCTCCAGACATTAATTGAATGGTGTTAGTTAAGAGATTGGTAGTCCCATCGTTTCTTTTAAATGTGGTATATATTATAGTACGTTTTGGTATGATAATTTTTTATAATAGTCTTAAATAGAAATATTTTATAAGTGATGTTTGAATTAGAACTTTGGAGAAACACCTGCAATGCTAATTTTTCTAATTGGTTTTAATGTCAAGAAACTTGCATGACAGTTCAGTGGTCCTTCTTAATTAAGATGTAGGGCAACTAAAAACAGTAGTGTTGAAGTACATTTGACTAGTCTTGGACTTTTTTTTTAAGATATTACTTATGTATTTATTTTAGAGAGAGCGAGTGTGTGTGAGCCAGGGGAGGGCAGAGGGAGAGAACCTCAAGCAGACTCTGCACTGAGTGTGGAGCCTGATGTGGGGCTCGATCTCACAACCCTGAGATCATGACCTGAAATGAAATGAGGAGTCGGACACTTAACTGACTGAGCCACCCAGGCACCCCATCTTGGACCTTTGTAATAATTATAAACATTAGTCATCATTTTATACATATGTCATGAATTGAGCCTTGAAATGCATAGTTATCTCTTTGCCATAAGTAGCAATTGAGTTTTCAAAATAAGACATTTTTAATTAATGGCAAAGACCTTAATTTATTACATTCAAGTGCATTTTGAGTTGCCCTGATCTTCGGAATAAACAACTTGTCAGTTGAATGACTGATAGTAATATTTAAACACCTTTTAGACCCACGTGATGTCACGGTATCAAACACTAACATAAACGTGGTTGTTGTGAACTCTTTTCTGTTCCTCAGTTGCTTAGCAGTGAGAAGTGGTGAGTACATACAGTGGGATGACAGGTCTTAGTGCAGGGACATTTCATCGGGAAGTCAGTCGTAAGCACAGTGCATTTCAGTGGACAGTTAAGATTTCTTTTCCATGGGACTTCTCAGAACCTTGTATTACAATAGAAACTCTCTTACCTGCAACAGTTGGGATCAAAAGTTGATTAATTTTTAAAAATCAGTTAAAACAGAATCAAAAATAGAATCAAACAGCAGTTTTATTTTGTTTTAACTTAAGTATTCATGTGCCAGTCTTTTGCTCTGAACTGAGGTCTTTTCTCAGGCTACACCCGTCATAGCTCTGGCATGCACTGCACCTGCTCATCTCAGTGTCATTCTGGCTTCTTGAAGACTACCAAGGACTTAACAGACATTTGTGAAGCAATTTGATACCAGTTCTTCTTGATTTTCCCCATTTTTTTAAACCTTGCTAATACTGAATTTGACAGCAGTTTTCAAGCAAGCACCTTGCCTTTATCTAAGGCTTGGAGCCTGGCTTAGATGGGGCCAGTGACTTCTTTCCATGGTCACATTTCATCTCTGTACACTGAAACCCACAGGCTCTAGTGGCAGAACAGGATTGGAAACGACACAGCTGGTGGGCATTCACCTGCAGTGAACTTGAAACCGAGAGGAGCATAGGAACCACAGACGCTCAGGCTGAGAGTGCCAGGCCACATTCCAGGGTACGGAAAGCACTGGTCATCCGACAGGGTAGCTGTCTCAGTGGACCCTGTTACAGTGTCTGCCCTACACACATGTGGATGGATGGTGAATCTCCAGGAGGGGCCCAAGAACCTGTTTCCCTAACCTTATGATCCCAGAACACTTCTTCATTCCCACAGAACACCTCACAGAGCTCATGGTCCACAGAATGTCTTAAGAAACACTGACTTGTAGCTGCTTCTTCAAAACACGTCTTTCTGTCAGTCTCAAATCAAGTTTCTCTTTGTCCTGTAGGCTTCTGGGGAAACAGACCGGTCTGGCTCCTGATACTCCATACCTGGACCCCTGCTTACCCCTAGACATTAAAGATGAAATCCAGCAAAATGGACAGACCATGTACCTCCGGGGAACAGGAGACTTTGACCTGTGTCGAGAGACCATCCAGCCTTTCATGAATAAAACGAATGAGACACAGACCTCCCTCAACGGCATCTACCAGCCCCCGATTCACTTCCAGAACAGCGAATTCTATGGCTTTTCGGAGTTCTACTATTGCACTGAAGATGTGTTACGAATGGGGGGGGATTACAATGCTGCTACTTTTACTAAAGCTGCAAAGGTAACCTTCAAAGAAACCCTCTTCCCCCGCATGCTTTTGAGAGACTGGTGTAGACAGTGGCAGCTTATGTGCCTCCTGCACATTGAGAGGCCCAGGTCAAGAGAAGGGGAAGGTGGAGGATGGAAGGGTGTAGTGCAGCATGTTGGGGATCCTGTTCCCTTGGTTGAGCAAGAGCCATAGTCCCAGCAGGAGTCAGAAGTCCACGTTGAGCGGACTTCGGCCCACCACTCCATGAACCGCTCTGATCACGAGTGGCTTCCAAATGACAGACTTGTATACTTCTGGGTAATAATGTAGCCATGATCTGGCCACACTCCTGGCAGCCTTCCTGTCCCTTAGCTGCCAGGACCCCTGTTCTCTTGTCGGCCCCTGCCTTTCTGATGGTTGCTTAGGCTCTTTCAAGGGTTCCCCACCTTTATACCCCTTAACCCTGGGTGATCCCCAACAGCCATCTTTGGCCCTTGAACCTTCAGGCTCTTAGACGGTCTCACCCATGCTCATGGGTCGCTGCTACTGCCTGTCAAGAAGAGGGTCCAGTCCTGACCCCTGCCTATGAGATTTCATGTCCCAAAACAAACCCACCATTTTCCCTTTGTTCCTCTTGTTCTGTGATGTTGTCTGGGTTAATGGCATCCCTGACCATCTAGTCCACCTCCCAGAACTCAGGAGTTCTAGACTTCTCCCCACCATTCCTTCCCGCCTCGCTGCATATGCCCCATAATCAGTCAGCAAGCACATTACTTGATGCATGACCATTTCTCAAAGCCTTCCCTATGTTCCATCCTGCTCTCACTGCCTTAGTGAAGCCTGCGGCTGTCACCTGTAGGAGCCTCCCAGTTGGTCTTCTTGCCTCTGGTCTCCCTCCATTGTCCATTCCTCACGCCACTCCCAGAGAGTTCTGTCCAAGACACAAGTGCAGTCCTCTCTCCTTCTTAACAGTCTTCAGCAGCTTCCTTTTGTACCAGTATAAATTGCAAGTGCTTTCACATGTCATCCCCACCCGGGAGCATCCTCTCCCCACCCAGCACGCATGCCCTCACTCTCATTACTGCAGACTTCATTTCCCTGACATCCAGCCTACTTCCCTCTTTGTTCACAGTGTTTCCTCTGCCCTCAATGCCTGTCCACACCTCTCAACCCAGACCGAGTGCTGTTCTGTGTTCCCTGCTGCACGTTTCACCATCTCTCAGAGCCTCAATTTCTTCGTCTTTTAAATAGAGGCTGGAATCCTAGCCATGCCAAGGAATGGCTTTAAGTATTCTGTTCAGAAAAGGCACTTCGTGCTCAATAAATGTTAGCTATTAATATTTTTACAAATAACTTCAGGAAAAGATGGCACCTCTTGCCCTTCTCGTAAAGACAGGCCTTTTGTAGTCATGTTGGTGTTCCCAGGGCCTTGCACTGTGGAGCCACAGACCTAGGGACCCACTCGGACCTAACTGAAGTACCACTTCACTTTTCCGAAAGTTTCTGCCTGTCACAGGCAGTCACACAGCGGGAAACGTAAGCAGTTTTGAAGAGGTTGGTTGTGGGCAGTGAAATTCTCTGTAACAGTAACTTCAGCAGCATTTTAAGACAGAACAAGCACTGTCTTTGCTAATCAGTATTTGCTGGAAGCTTCTGCATCCTGTCTTCATATTACACATAGACGTTAAGCTTGTGTTGCCTAATTGGAAGGATCTGTTTGTTAGGAATATGAATTTGGTCAACCGTTTTTAAAATGAAGAAACTGTTAAACCTTTACCAATGATTTCTTTGGGGTGAAATTTCTTCTAGGATTATTGTGCAACAAAGTGGTCGATCTTGCGGGAACGCTTTGACCGAGGACTCTACGCCTCCCATGCCGACCTCCACAGGCTAAAGTAAGCAGTGGGTAGCTGAGCCCATGCGGTTGCATGGAACCATGCTTCAGTGTTGGCACCTGGCTTGCCACACCCTGGCCCCAACCTGCTTTTGCATCCTCATCGATCATTGTTTCTCCTCATCTATCCTGGGGCTCCTTTCAGACGGGACAACAGATACTTGTGTCCAAACATAGCTGACAGTTTTTTATTCAGTTTTGCTGTTCCTTCCACCTGGAGTTCCCTTGTTCATTCCCTGCTTGTAGAAGTCCTGGCCAGACCGCAGAGTCAGGTCAGACGCTGTCCCTTTCGAGTCTCCCTCTTGCCCATTCAAGCAAACTCCATCCCTCTGTCGGTCTCCAGGGCACACATTATGTCTCCCTAGTGGCATTTATCAGATTCTGCCTTACTTCATAATTCTTTGTTGCTTTTTTAAAATCCTGTCATTATAAGTCATTTAAGTACATGGGCTATCTTATTATTTGCTATTATATCTCATTACTAACTTAGCACTTTGCAATAAGTAAGACTCTGATATTTACTTTGCAATAAGTAAGCTTCTGATAAATATTTAGAATCATAGAATATCAGAGTTGAAAAGGACTCTTCTGCCTTCTCATTTTATAATTTAAAAAACTGAGGTCCAAAGAAGTTGGGACTTGCTCAGTATTAGACAGTAAATGATGGAATGCCTGAGGAAAAAAATCTATCATAGCAAGGTATGAAATCATACCGAGACCAAGTTTCATGCGCTAACCAATTTTGGCAGGTGAACTGTTTCAGGTTGTGGGACAAGGGGCACAAACCAAGTCGATCAACTGGAAGTGTATAGGGTTGTTTGGCTGCCCAAAGTGCTGGCCTGTGCACCCACCGTGGTTGCGGGGGAAGGACACCTCAGCGTACGGTTCATTTTGACAAGTAAATGAATCCCATTTACGTTTATGCTTGGTGTTCATAGGTACCAGTGCTTCAAATCGGCCTGGATGTTCGAGGTGTTTCATAGGGGCTTTTCGTTTCCTGTCAACTATAAAAATTTAAAGACAGCCTTACAAGTTTATGACAAGGAAGTTCAGTGGACGCTCGGAGCAATCCTTTACAGGACCCGTTTTTTACCCTTAAGGTATGGCTATGGATTTGGTACCAAGAAAAACAAAATAGGCTTTTCTGCATTATGATACAGCATGGCAGCTGTGGTTTGCGGTTGTTTGGGGTGCGTGCTGGCCGTGGACAGGACTGTAGACCAGAGTTTGACTTTGGCCTTCCCCACCCGTGCTTCCTTCCCACCCATCCCATCCTACGCAGCACAAAAGCTTTTGATTATTCTCAAGCGTCTTTCCCTAACCCCTGCACAGAAGAGCTGTTTCTGGGGTTCTTCATCTTTATGGCTTTGGACTCCTCCTCAAAATACTGTTCTTAAGGTATAAAATAAATAACATAGGGTACAGAGGAAACCCCCGTATTGAAATACGTTTATCAAAATATTACAGAACACATGCCTGTGACATATTTTTGTTAACACATGAAATAACCAGTCTGGCAGCAGAGCTAGTACTTTCTGTGATTTCAGTACAGGGACATGTGTCAGTATTTTGAGGCATCTGCAAACCACCACAGTGTGATATAAAAGATCTTCAAGCTTCCCCACGGTCAAAGTCACAAGTACTGCTGACACTGCGGTTCTTTGCTGTCCACATTCATGGTCAGTGGAAATGCCAGTCAGAGACTGGCAAGTAAAGACGGACATTTCCCCGTTCACGTTCACAGACTGGCTGCCCGCTGACCCCACGTAAGAACCCTGGGGCACTGATAAACGAGGAATTTGCTTCTTGGGTTTTTTTTTTCCCCTTCATCTATTTGAGCAAGTCCCAGCAGTCTGTTTAGCTGGCTCACCTGCAGACTTTGTGAGTAGTGGGTATTACAGCTCACAGACAGGTGCTCTCGTTCCACATTGGCTTCTGTGTGTTAGTGAAACTGTCACCATTCTTTTACATTTCTCTGATTTTTGTTTCCTGAATGACAATGATGGTAACTGCCACAGACTTATGAATGCACTTTCATGTGTTCTCTTGTTACTACTTACAACCACCCTCTGTTACGCCACATTAGCTTACATTTTAGAGGTGAGGAAATTGAGTCTCAGAGACCAAGATGACAGTTTTTGTCTGCAGCGCCGAGTCCTAAACCAGCTCCCTCTGGCCCATATCCTTGCATGTTGTTCCCATACCCTGTGCACTGTTCCTATACCCTGCGCACTCTTCCCATACGCTGACGCTCTTCCCAAACGCTGCATACTGTTCCCATACCCTGTGCACTGTTGCCATACCCTGTGTGCAGTTCCCAAATGCTGCATACTGTTCCCATACCCTGCGCGCTGTTCCCATACCCTGTGC
>NW_023270454.1:3272025-3347290 GCF_011800145.1 Mirounga leonina | reverse complement strand
GTTCCCATACCCTGCGCGCTGTTCCCATACCCTGTGCGCAGTTCCCATACACTGCATGCTGTTCCCAAACGCTGCATACTGTTCCCATACCCTGCGCGCTGTTCCCATACCCTGTGCACAGTTCCCATATGCTGCACGCTGTTCCCAAACGCTGCACGCTGTTCCCATACCCTGCGTGCTGTTCCCATAGCCTGTGCGCAGTTCCTATACGCTGCACACTGTTCGCATACACTGCACGCTGTTCCTATAGCTTGCACACTGTTCCCATAGCTTGCACGCTGTTCCCATACACTGCACACCGTTTCCATACCCTGTGCGGTGTTCCCATATGCTTTGCGCTGTTCCCATACGCTGCACACTGTTCCCATACCCTGCGCGCAGTTCCCATATGCTACACACTGTTCCCATAACCCTGTGCACATTTCCCATATGCTGCACGCTGTTCCCATATGCTGCACGCTGTTCCCATACCCTGCGCACAGTTCCCATACCCTGCGCGCTGTTCCCATACCCTGTGTGCAGTTCCCATACACTGCATACTGTTCCCATACCCTGTGCGCAGTTCCCATACGCTGCGCGCTGTTCCCATACCCTGCGCGCAGTTCCCATATGCTGCGCACTGTTTCACCGCGTGGCTTGCCTGATGAGTCCCGTTCTCGCTTACCTGTGGTATTTGCTTTTGTTTCCATGCGAGCAGAGATATCCAGCAGGAGACCTTCCGGGCCAGTCACGCTCACTGGCGGGGCTTCTCCTTTGTCTACAATCACTACCTGTTCTCAGGCTGCTTCCTGGTGGTCGTGCTCTCCATCCTCCTGTACCTGCTGCGGCTCCGGCGCATTCACAGGCGGGCACCGCGCAGCGCTTCGACTGCCACCCTCTGGCTGGAGGAAGGCCTTCCATCCCAGAAGATTGCCGGTACCTTGTGAACGGGAATTCGAGAGCCCCGCGAGACTTTGTGAAGGAAAAGCCATTTTTTGCCTCAGGGTTTCTCCTCTTTATTCTCATTTGGTTTTGTTTTTCCTTTCCCAATTTTTGTTCCTTGAAACAAAAACAAAATCCATTGTTTGTAAGCTCTGCTGTCCCAGAAGTGTTGCATTTAGCCATTTTGCATACAGCTTTAAATTGAGGAGCAGGGAAAAGGGAAAATCACTTCATTCTTGCTGCATAGGATGGCTACCTAAGACTTTGTTTTTCTTTGAGGTATGTTCAATTTTAAACAGATTCACTTTGATACTGGAGGGAATGGCAAAGCTGTCTTCCATCAGAGGAGGTAGCACTGAGAGTGATGTTTTCTCAGAACCAGAACACGACTGGCTGAATCATAGTCCGCTTTTTGTCTATTTCAAAAGCTCTGACCTACACAGGGTGATGTGTAGTTTTTATTTATTGTTCAGATCTGTCACTGTATGTTTTCTTTGTAGGCTTAAAAAATCAAAACCATTTATACCCAAGATAGAAATATAGGAACCAGGAGGTAACTATTTTTAAAATTGATAATCCTGGAAGATGTGAAATAATGACTACAGCAGTGTGTGTGTGTGTGTGTGTGTGTAAGAGAGAAGAATGTGTGTGTGAGAGAATGTGTGTGCGAGAAACCGTGTGTGAGATGTTTTTGTGTATGTGTGAGAATGTGAGAGAGTGTGTGTTGAGAGAGAGAATATGTGTTGAGAGAATATGTGAGTGAATGTGTGTGTGAGAGATGTTTTTGTGTGTGTGTGAGAATAGAATGTGTGTGTGTGTGAGAGGGAGAGAGAGAAATGATAAAGAAGATGAGAGAATGCATTGCTCTTTCTTTTAAAAACACACACATGTAGAAAAATCCCCATTACCATTGTCTTTCGTGACCACAGTAATGACTTTCTCATTCCCACCTTTCAGCAGCCCTAGAATATTATGTCCTTGAGTTGGAAAACTCATCAAGTTTCACTGGTCTCAAGGTCATGAGAACTGGAGCTAGAGCCTGCTGACAGGCACGTCAGCATTTCTTAGTGGTACATTTTTGCTGGTTTAATGTGCTCCAGTTTCTTCCAACTTCAAGTTGGTGTTCCCCTCCCTAATGAAAAATGGTCGCAGCAGTTTTATCTTGGAGACCCCATACTTAGCTTGACCGGTTGTCTTTATTACAGGCACAGCTGAGGCTGTGGTGGTAATGCCACTGTAAATCCTGACTAAGAGAAGGGCCTGACCTTAATACAAGAAATAAACTCACAGTTTGAGAAAACAAGTTCAACATTTTAAACAGAAACCTAAAGAGAGCAACTGGATTGGCTTATGTGAGATTGGTTGTTTTTCACCTATTTAGTTTAGAGGCTTTGGGAATTCTCATACCTAGTTTTTTTTAGGTGAAGTTCTTTTTGTGAGTGTGTGTGTATATGCATGCTATTTCTTAATCCCAGAACAGTTAAATTCGTCTGTTTGGTAGCAAATGTGTATTTTGAGAATCAACAGCTGCTTCTCCAGACAGTATTCATTAGAGAAAGGATTCAGATCCTGAAGCCCTTATTTAACTTCTTAAAAATTGGGTTTTACTTATGTTTATTAACTATTTAAAACAGGGCATATATCATATATATATTGATGACTTGAAAAGATCACAAATATATAAAAGAAATGCAGATTCTCTTACTCTGCTCTTCAGAGTGAATATTCCAACAGTGAGAAAGTTATTGGTAGAATCTTTGTCTCTCAGCTCTCCAGAAGGATGGAGGAGCTCGGTGGCCGTACAGCCTCTGGTGTGTGCTCTCGTGTCAGGGAGGAGGGAGATAAATGTCCCTGTGGAAGACCCAGATTCCGAAACGCTGGTCTCCAGCTTTTAAAGTGCTTGGTCCCTGGTAAACACTGTTCCTTATCAAGACCCAGCCACACACGGGCAGTGTTGTAGATACCCCAGGAGTAGAGTGAGCTGGCATGCTTCCCCTTGAATCCTCGGACGGGGCCTGTTCTGTGGACTGTGGGTGGCATCAGTGGTGAAGAGGAAGTGTGTTTACACTTGAGCTTTCCTGCCGCCAACCATTGGGCGTAGTAAGTAACCTGGAAATGAAACTCTTCAGACACCTGGAGTATGTGATTTTGCCTTAAAACCAGGCAAGGGTTAGCCAGCATAGGCCTAAATTTAAATGGGCTTTAATTAAGACTTACTACCATAAATAGCCACCTTTTAAGTAAACAGTGCCAATTTGGTCCAGCTCTGTACCGTCTGGGGAGTAGAATGGAGACAAACAGGAGTTCTGCTTTATGCCTGGTCTAAGGATCCCTGGGCAAGGACCTACCTCACTGTCCAAAAGAAATCCCAAATCAGGGTTCCAAGGCCCAGACAGCCTTATACTTTACATAGTTAAGTGCCCATGTTCCCCTGCCAAAGAACTCCTTGGCAAACTATTGGCCACAGGGAACATCTAGAAGACTCTTGAGCTGCGAATGGTTTTTCAATTCTGAAAGGGTTATTAAAGAAAAAAAGGGAAGAATATGCAACAGAGACTATGTGTGACCTGTAGAGCCTAAAATACTTATTAAATGTCCCTTTATGGACAAACGTCCTGTTAAGACGTTCGCTGACCCCTGCACGGACAGTCTCGTTCAAGAAAGAATATGCATTGGCATTCTCTTAATTCAGGACGCTAGTTACCATTTGTGGGCATGGAAAGACAGGCAAGAGAAGAGACCAAATTTCAATCTTAAAATATTTGAGTATGCACCAGAATTCCACTTCATCTTTCCCTTTATTTTCAAGATCCGTTTTCTCTTAAGCCAGCAAACATGCCCTCCCCGACAGATTTAAAAAGTGCTGTTCGGGAGGGCCCACCATGTGGTGCTGAGAGGCCTGTGGTCTCAAGAGGTTCACACGTGGCTCTTTCTGATGCCGCAGAGGGCCAGGCTGCGAGGCAAGGATGGGAGGAGCTTAATTCAGGAGGAGAAGAATTCATATCAATTAAGGGCTGGCCAGAAAGGCAGGGAACTGGGAATGCTTGGAATAGGAAGCAAAAGAAATTGGACCGGTGGAAACTTGCTAAGAGCCTTGTGGAAGAGGAGGTGGAGCAAGATGGCAGAGGAGTAGGAGACCTGGATTTCGTCTGGTCCCAGGAATTCAGCTGGATAGGGATCAAACCATTCTGAACACCTACGAACTCAATAGGAGTTCGAAGAAAGGAATAGCAACAACTCTGAACAGAAAAGCGACTGCTTTCTGGAAGGTCTTTTCTGATTTGTTGAGTGTATATTTTCTGGGGACATTGTTACCCTGTTAGCATTTTGTTCTCTCATTCATCTATTCTCCTCTGGACAAAATGACAAGACGGAAAAATCACCTCAACAAAAAGAACAAGAGGCAATACCGACTGCCAGGGACCTAATCAATACGGACATTAGTAAGATGTTGGAACTAGAGTTCAGAATGATGATTTTAAAGATACTAGCTGGGCTTGAAAAAAGCATGGAAGTTATTAGAGAAACCATTTCTGGAGAAATAAAAGAACTAAAATCTAATCAAGTCGAAATAAAAAAGGCTATTAATGAGGTGCAATCAAAATTGGAGGCTCTAACTGCTAGGATAAATGAGGCAGAAGAGGGAATTAGTGATATAGAAGACCAAATGATGGAAAATAAAGAATCTGAGAAAAAGAGAGATAAACAACTACTGGATCACGAGGGCAGAATTCGAGAGATAAGCTATACCATAAGACAAAACAACATTAGAATAATTGGGATCCCAGAAGAAGAAGAAAGAGAGAGAGGGGCAGAAGGTATATTGGAGCAAATTATAGCAGAGAACTTCCCTCATTTGGGGAAGGAAACAGGCATCAAAATCCAGGAAGCACAGAGAACCACTCTCAAAATCAATAAAAATAGGGCAACACCCCGACATTTAATAGTAAAACTTACTAGTCTCAGAGACAGAGAAAATCCTGAAAGCAGCTCAGGAGAAGAGATCTGTAACCTACAATGGTAGAAGCATTAGATTGGCAACAGACCTATCCACGGAGACCTGGCAGGCAAGAAAGGACTGGCATGATATATTCAGAGCACTAAAGGAGAATAATATGCAGCCAAGAATACTATATCCAGCCAGGCTGTCATTGAAAAAAGAGCCTTGTGGAAGAAAAACGCTCTCTGTTGAGCCTTGCTAGAAGTGCTACAGGCAACACTGTTGTCCCATCCTCGTGCCGTGTGATGCTTCTTGCTAAACCTCCCGAGGACGCGAGCGAAGATTTTACAGTCCACTGAGGGACATCACAGTAAGAGAACAAATATACCCATTTTGTACCAGTGCTTTTTGCATATTTCCACCCTAAACTACTGGCATTAGGCCTGGGGGTAAGCTGGAGAAGCTGCCTGCTGCTAGTCCTGGCTCCCCCCTGCGCCCCGCTCCCCCACCCCCCAGAGCCTGGGAAGGTCGCTTGTTCACCACCCATTGTCCACACCTGCGCACTCATGCAAGCTCTAGATTGACAGATACTTAAGTTTTAAAGATCAGGCCCGCATAGTTTTCTTTAGAAGAAGCATGCGTCACTTAGGAAGCTCGGAAAGGCAAATGTGTTTTCTAAACTTAAAAAAAAAAAAAAAAATCAGCTTTAGGATTTTGTGTGGTTATGTGCAATGCAGCAAAACTACCTACATGTAAATTATTTTGTTATTTATTTCTACTTCCGTGTTTCATTTTTTATGGTACTGATTTTCCTGTTCAGTAATGAATGATGTGACCAACCCAGGAGAATTCTTTGTTCTGTTACTGAGATGATATTTTACAGTTAGGAATTATAAAAACTAAGATTTTTAAATGTTTTTTTAAATTATTATTTAAATGATGTTTTCCATTCAAAGTAAGAATAATCATCTTTGGGGTATTGTGGTGTCATATCATTTTCCATGTTCGGCCACTTCATGTTACCACACTTACACACAGATGAGTGTCGAGAACCAATAAAATGAAAGCTCATCCGCTCGTCCAGAGACTCTGTGTGAGCTTGCTTTCTTATGACTGAAATAGATTTTTCTCTGCTGTTCGAATCTTGTTACCTGTTAGAATGCTTAGTTGAACCTGAATCTAAATTCAGTACAATAAATCGTCCGAGTCTGACTGCACACTCCGCATTTGCTGTATTTGTGTGCGTATAAGGAAACCCTGTTGTCTGGAGGGAGGGTTCCCTGTGTTCTGCAGCACAAAAGCCAAGCGTTTCCCAAGGAGAAATATTTACCAAGGTGTAATATCTACCCATGTGTCAACAATAACAGCCATTCTGAAACAACTGTTGATAGGGTTATCATTTTAAAATACCTGTGAACTATGGAATATAGCCCAGAAAATGGAAATTAACCAACTTTTATGCATTTTTTCTTATAAGTAGCTATTACAATGCTAACTTTATATTACACAATTCTGCAGTTAGATCTAGGCTTAAAATCATTGGCTTATTTCCAGAGAAACGTGAATCTCACTATTGTTACTAGTAACTATTAGAAATGACAACTTTTTTTTCAGCTACTTGAGAATATAAAAATAAAGGTTTTCCCTGGGGTGGGGGCGAGGTGGGCCTGAGACATAACCCAAAAAACAGAGGATAGAGACAGATGGAGAGGGAAGGGGGCGGCTGTTAACAGCAAAAGGAAGAGCCTAAGAAAGATGTCCAAGAAGGGGTGAGGGACGAGCAGAGCAAAATGCAAGAGTGGGGTGAGCACAGAGGCACGGGGCTTGGAAGGCAGGAGGAATGGCATGATAATATTGAAAGGGAACGGACTTAAATAATTTCTGAGGTAGCGCGGTAAATGTAGGTCTTTGGGCCTGAGGGTAAATACATGAAATACTGAAGGCATCTAAAGATGTCTAAATTTTACTCCACTTGATTCAAGAGAAGTAAGTACCTGTTTCCGACGGCTGCCCATGTTACCAGGGCCGAAAGGCAGTGGTTTGGGATTTCTGTTTGTTTGTTATCTATTTCCATTTGTCCCATGAATCTGGAATGCACCAGTGGCTCTTTTTTTTTTTTGAGATCCTGAAATGCTAATGGTTTGCACAGGTTTTGGCACTCACCTGGTCTGGGAGCAGAGACGCGAACATCATCTCTATCAGAGTCAGACTGTCTTCTTACGGAAAGGTCACCAGAGGACAAAGGAGTGTCCTTTTATCCCACAGGCCTACATGGCAGATTGGGCCGTTTGCCTGGAGCATCCGCGTCTGTGTGAAACCAAATACCTTGAGGTGTCCTCCCAGCCCCACCTTGTCTGGGAGCCCGATGGCCTCCGCAGGCCATCTCACCTCCTTGTAACAAAAGGAGAGGTGACCTGTCGAGGCATTTTCATTTGTTCTTAACAAGCTGTTGGGTCCTCCTGCCCGGTGCAGCATTGCCTCTGTCTCTGAATGCATCCATTAAGGGGGACTGAGCCCTGCCACAGCCCAGACAGGGGCCGCTCTGGCCTCCCACCTTTGCCCTTCACCGTTGATCCTGTTGGGCAGGTGGATTACCTCTGGGCTCCAGACTTTACGGCCACTTAACCGTTTCGTCAACAGCCTGTTGTGTGTAAGAGACCCAAATAAGAAGCATAAACAAGAAAACGCAGACTTCAGAAGGATTTCTGCCCTGAGAAAAATACTGAAGGCTTCTCACAGAACATAATGGTGGTGGTCACAAAAGACAGGCATCTTGTCTAAACACATAAACTCAACTAAATGGAGGGGAAAGGAGACTTTTTTTTTCTCCTGAAAAAAGGAGGAGGAAGGGTTGGTCTGTGGCCAGGTCATCATCAGAAGACAGAGTGCCTGCCTCATTCCCAGTGTGGGACTAACTCTTTTCCCTGCATTATTTCTAGAAGGTACACAGGCTGGCTCTTCTCACTGTTCTCCCAGGCTTATAATTGGTAGTTTTGATACCACCTTTCACCTTTTTTTGGCCTCTGGTAATCAGGGCTTGAAGTGGGCGATTTTGGAAAATGAGTCATGCTCTTTTTGCCTGTGATTTCACAGCTTCAACTCCAGGAACCAGTGCCCGCACTTTCTCCTAAAAGTGCAGCTTTTCCACCCGGTACAAGCTTTTTTTATTACTGAGATCTGAGATTCAAAAAGACTGAGACACGTAAATATTTAATGGGTTCTACTTAGCCTTGTGAAGTTGTTTATTCCCGTCATGAGAAGCACAAGAGGATTTTCTGGAATTTCCTGGCCTGTCTCCATTCTGTTCAAATTACATGCTTAGATCACTTTCAGCCTTCGGTGACCCTGTGGTCTGTCAGTGTGTCTGTCCGCCCTGAAGCTCCCTGCACGTGGGTCATGATGTGCTTGCTCCCTGTATTTTTATATTCATACCTAAGCCGAAGAAGAAAGACTTTGTAGCATATAGTTCTTCCTAAATATTTGCCCTAATCAAAATCTGGTTTCTTTGTCACATCACCACTTCAGGTTCCTAGGGTTTACGAAGCACATCTTTTTACACATCTCTCATTCTCCGTCAGCTTTCTTCTTTCAGGATTGCCGAGCTTTGTGCCGTTTTTTAGCATCGCCCGCGGCATGATGGGCGGGGGGACATGGGGCTCCAGGGCCCTCAGCAGTCCCCCGGCTTCCTCCTCCCACCGTGGAGTTCGCTCAGGGAGCGGTGCATCTTAGAGCTCTGTTTAGAAAAACTTAGGAAAATCAAAGTTACTTCAAGTGGCTTCCTTTCTTCTTAACCCACTCAGTCCTGACAAAAAGGAGAAAGAAACCCCAGAATCAGGTAGAAATGAGTAGGGATAAAGTAAGATGGATGTTTCCCAAAGCCAACTTAGAGGAAATGATTTCTGTATATTGATCTTATTCTAAGCATAACTTCAGAATTTTTTTTACTCTAAATTATCCTTAAAAGTCACTTACTTTTTAACACCCCCCCCCCCACCTCCTAAAGCACCAAATGTAAGGGAGAAAGGATGAATAAGGAAATACCAGAAGAGGGGCCCCAGGGTGGCTCAGTCGGTTAAGCATCTGCCTTTGGCTCAGGTCATGATCCCAGGGTCCTGGGATCAAGCCCTGTGTCGGGCTCCCTGCTCAGCGGGGAGCCTGCTTCTCCCTCTGCCTCTGCCCCTCCCCTGCTCGTGCTCTCCCTCTAAGGCTCTCTCTCTCAAATAAAAATCTTGAAAACAAAAAAAGAAAAAGAAAGAGTGCACCTGGGTAGCTCAGATGGTCAAGCGTCTGCCTTCAGCTCTGGTCATGATCTCCAGGTCCTGGGATCGAGCCCCATGTCCAGCTCCCAGCTCAGCAGGGAGTCTGCTTCTCCCTCTCTCTGCCTCTCCCCCTGCTTGTGCTCTCTCTCTCTCTCTCAAATGAATAAAATCTTAAAAATAATTTAAAAAAAAAGAAACTCCAGAAGTAAGGATTTCTGTTCAGCCACCATAGTCAAAGCTAACAGATGGCAGATCGAGAAGGTATTTGCATTGACTACAATGGACAAGGGATTAATATATATTTACAAGGTTTCTTGCAAGTCCTTCAATGACTTGCTGCCCCAAGAAGGCCCAGCCAGCCCCCTACTTAAAACTGATACTTCTTCCTCTCCCCAGCACTGTCCATCCTCCTTACCCTGCTTTCATTTTTTCCCCCATGGTGCCACCTTGTAGCATACTCTACATTCATTATGTTCATTGTGAAGCTCTCTACTAGAATGTAATCCATGGGGAGAGAGGGTTTTTATTTCATTTCAGTGTTCTATCCCTGGTGCCTGACCCAGGATCTGATACACAGTAAAGACTCAATAAATATTTGTGGAATGAAAGAAAAAAAGATCCTTATGGCAGGAGGTAACTGGGGGATGAGAACTGAGGGATATGCTTAACTCCACCTTCTACCCCGGCCCGTGAGGCAGGAAGCAGGGCTCAGACTCCTTCCTTTACTGTGGGGGGAAAGAAAGTGCTTCCGGTACGGAATCATGCCAACTGCATAATAGTGGTCTACGATGTGCCCGGCAGGCTGTTTAAACACTTTATTAATTTACGTGATCCTGAAGACAACATCATGAGGAGGTGCATTTATGACACTCATTTTATTGGTGGAGAAACTGACATGGAGAGGTTACATAACTTGCCCGCAGCTACACAGCTAGTAAGATGGGGGCTGGGATTGGGAATCTGGCAGCCTGGCCCCTGTCTACTCAAGAGCCAGTATGGCACAGGAAATGTGGCCAGTCCCAAATGAGATGGGCGGTAAGTGCAAAACACACACCAGACTTCAAAGACTTAGCACACAAAATTAAGGGAAATATCTCAATTTGTTCAGATTGGTTACATAAGACATGATAATATTTTGGTTATATTGAGTTAAATAACAGATCATTGCCACCTATCTTACCTTTTTTAATATGGACAACTAGAAATGTGACTTGTGCACTTACGTTTCTATTGGACAGCACTGCTCTAGGCCCTTCTCAAAGCATGGTCCCGAGACCCGTGGCATCGGAATCACAGAAGCCTGGTAGACAGCTGGTCTCAGACCTCCTGAACCAGATTCTTCATTTTACAAGGTCTGCAGGTCATTCGTAATGCACGGTGAAGGTGAAGTGCTGCTCTAGACCAGGAGTCAGCAAAAGTTTTCACCAAAGGGCCAGCTAGTAAATACTTTAGCCTTGCAGATCATACGACTTCTGGCCAAAACTTACTTCACTGCTTTGTAGTGTGCAATGTGTCATAGACCATATGTAAATGAATGGGTGTGGCTTTCTTCCAATAAAACTTTTTTTTTTCTTCACAAAAAGCAGTGGTAGGCCAATTCTTCCCACGGGCAGTTTTCCAGCCCCTACTCTAGACCCTACACTACGCTGGGGCTAATTTTAAGAAAACGCATCCTGCCTCCAAGATCCCACCCTCTGCCTTTCATTTCCTTCCAGACTCCTCTTGGGAGTTACCGACCCTGATTTCTGTTTCCTACCAGACGTTACTTAGGTGTCCCACAGGATCCTGAAACTCATGTCCAGATATGAACCCCTCTTCCCCCCATACCTCCTCTCTCTATGCACCAGCTGGTAACTCAGACCAGAAACCTGGAAACATTCTAGATGATTTCTTATCACGCTCTCTCTCCATCAAATCAGTCACCAATCAAGTATCAGATCCACCCTTTTTCTTGGATATAAGTTTCCAGGTGCAGCTTCAGCCATCCTGTCTGGATAGTTTCCCCTGAGAGCCGGACCAGGGGCCTGAGTGGCAGGTGCCGTGCAGCCCCTGATCAAGGACCGAGTCTGCCTGCGGACCTGCTGCGGGAAGAAATGTCGCCACCTAGTGGCTGCTCTAAGTCCCGCGCTCTCTTGCTCCCCGTGAGAACCCAAACTGCCCTACTGAAGAAGCAATGTGTCCTTTGCAAATAATCCCAACCTAGAAGTACTCATGTTATTAGTGGAAACCCAGAAATGTGTGAATTGTACACGGGTTATAGAGATACTAAACATGAAGGCTTCCAGGCTCTCACTTTGACTCCCCTGTGAGTGGGGAAGCCAAGAGATGTGATAATGTGACCAGGTAGCTCCCGGCGATAACACTGGGTGTTCGCACAGCTTGCTCACCAGAGCAGAGGTTGGCCTGAGCAGACCTGGAGAGCTGAGCTTGAGCATGACAGACTCTTCCCTCGACGCCCACACACAGGAGTCCCGAGCCGTGGCAGTGAGGTGTGAGCGGCAGGCTAGCAAGAAATTCACTTCAGGTCAACCCACTGGAATAGCAGGTACATTAGATTCCAGTGGCCGCCCCAACAAATCACCACAAAATTGGGTGGCTTAAAACTACAGAAATTTAGGGGCGCCTGGGTGGCTCAGTTGGTTGGGCGTCTGCCTTCGGCTCGGGTCATGATCCCGGGGTCCTGGGATCGAGCCCCGCATCGGGTTCCCTGCTCAGTGGGGAGCCTGCTTCTCCCTCTCCCACTCCCCCTGCTTGTGTTCCCTCTCTCTCTGTATCTCTCTCTCTGTCAAATAAATAAATAAAAATCTTAAAAAAAAAAAAACAGAAATTTACTCTCATGGTTCTGGAGGCTGAAAGCTCACCCTCCCCACCAAGGCTCTAGAGAAGGGTCCCTCCTCACCCCTTCCCAGCTTCCAGTGGTTGCCTGAAATCCTCGGCGCCCTTGACTGTGACAGCATCACTCCAGCCCTGCCCTCATCTTCACATCCTTCTTCTCTGGGTCTCTTCTGTGTCTTCAGATCTCTCCTTACAAGGACACTCATCATTTAGGGCCTACCCTAATCCAGTACAACCTCATTTTAATTCCATCCCATCTGCCGATCCTGATTTCCAAACAAGGTCAGGTTCACAGGTCCTGGTGTTAGGACCTTATCATATCTTTTCGGGGGACAGAACTTAACCCCCAACAGTGGGGGGTCATTTATTAAGCATCTTCTAGAAAGAAATGGTTCTTGAGATGAAATGGTTAATCAGACAAATGTAGGGAATCCAGTGCGAGAAATGGGCAAATTCACCATGGCAGTAGGTTTTAACACTTCTCCTAGTTATTAATAGATCAAGCAGCAAAAATCAGTTTACCACACTTGAATAACACGCCAAGCAAACTTAATACATGAATGTTTATAGAACACACACTTTTCAAGCCCATATGGAACATTTACAAAATCTAAGCTTAGCAAATTTTGAGCAATTTATTTCACAAAGGCCACGTTTTCCAACCACAATATCTTATGTCAGAAATTAATGACAAAAGATAATTTTTAAACCCTTAATGTTTGAAAAATTAAAACACATTTCTAAGCAATCTGTGTACCAAAGAAGAAACCAGACTGAGAATTAGGGAATAATTAGAACTGACCATTAATGAAATACTAAATCTGAAAACTTGCAAGGGTGTGGCTAACGTTCTGCTTAAGAAGAGCATTTATAGCCTTAAAATGTATACATTAGAAAGACATAAATGATAAAATTTAATAAACTAAGTAGAAAAAAGGATGACAATGAAAAAATAGGATAAAGCAAACAGTAAGCATAGAAATAGATCAGCAAAGCCAGAAGTTCGTGCTTGAAAAGACTGATACAATGAACAAACTTTCAGCAAAATTGTTCAAGAAAAAAAGAGAAGGCACAAATAATTTTATGAATAAAAGAGAGCTATAACTACAAATAAAGCAGATATTAAAACGATAAGAGAAAATTATGAATATATTAATGTCACTACATTTAAAAACTTGGATGAAATGAACAAAATCCCATACAATTACAACTTTTCCAAAACTGATTCAAGAAGAAATAAGGAATTTGAATAGTCCTACATTCATAAAAGAATGGATTAGTAATTTGAAATCTTCTCACTGGGCCAGGTACTTTTATAGGAAAATTCTACCAATATTCAAAGAACAGATTATTCCTGTCTTATGCAAACTTTTCCAGATAATATGAAATAGAGGGAACACTCCGAACTCCTTCTGTGAGGCTAGCCTAATGCTAAAACTAGAAAAGGACAGTAGGAAAAGGAAAAACTAAGAAATGTATTTCTGTAATTCCAGTACCTTAATTAAAGGCAAAGATCACATCAATAGGTACAGGAAATATATGTGATAAAATTCAACATACCTGTAATAATAACATCTTCAGACAAACAAGGAACAGAAGGGAGCTCCCTGACCCTGTTAAAGGTTATGTACCCCAGCCTGCAGCCAGCCTGATTTGTAATGGTGAAAAGTTACATATTCTTTCTACAATCAGAAACAAAATTAGGATTCCCACTACAACCACCTCTATTCAGCCTCTTACTGAATGACCAGGTCTGTTCATGAGGTCAAAGAAAACAAACAAAATTACAAGAACTGGAAATGAAAAAACAAAAGCATCATTTTTCACAAATAATATGCTTGCCTACCTGGATTCTAATAAAGGACTATATATTAGAATTAATAAGAGAGCTAGCAAGGTTTTAATATCCAAAGAGCAATTGTATTGCTATACATTGGCAAGAGAATTAGAAAATATGATTTAGGGGCTCCTGGGTGGCTCAGTCAGTTAAGCATCTGTCTTTGGCTCAAGTCATGATCTCGGGGTCCCGGGATTGAGCCGCACATCGGGCTCCCTCCTCGGCGGGGAGCCTACTTCTCCCTCTGTGCTCTCCCTCTTCCTCCCTCCCTCTCTCTCTCTCTCAAATAAATAAATAAAATATTTTTTAAAAAGACTCTCCCTCTGCTCCTCCCCTCGCTGTGTGCACACGTGTGTGCAAGCACGTGCTCTCTCTCGCTCTCGCTCTCGCTCTCTCTCAAATAAATGAGTAAATATTTTTAAAAATGTGTGTACATTACAAGATATATAGCTGACATTCCTAAGCTTTCATGATGTACCCAGGTATGGTTCTACACTCCTCCTTATGTGCATAACCTCATTTAATCCCTACAACAATCCCACAAAGCAAGAATTATTACTATCCCCATATTTCACATAAGGAATGAAACTTAAGTCTAGCAGCTTGGTAAAGCACATAGCTAGGGTGAAACTAAGATTCCAACCTAGGCAATCTGTCTCCATAGCAAACACTCCTAAATACAGAATTGCTTGTGATTGCAAAAATGGAATCATCTGAATGCTCATCCACTGTGGAACGAATGGCTGAATAAATCATGAAACCTCCATGCTACAAAATATTACAGTAATTAAAAGGAGTGAGTTAGGTCTAAATGTATTATTTAGACCTTAGAAAGCTGTCTTTGATACATTTTTAAGTAGATGAGCAAGTATCTGATAATTCATATATTATTAAATGATTTTAAAAATACATTATCTATTTTTATATATTTGTATAATAGATCAAACAATGAAGTTATTAATATTAACATTTAGGGAATATATTTGTTACAAATATCTTCTAGTTTGTAGCTTGTTTTCTCACTTTCTTAAAGCTGTATTTTGATGGACAGAAGTTCTTAATTTTAACACAATAAAATGTATCAATTATTTTTGTGGTTTCTGCTTTTGGTTTTTAGTTTAGGAAATTCTTTCTCACCCCAAGGTTAGAAGGGTAATCCCCTTTACCGTCTTCTAAATGTTTTTTACTTTGACTTTGACATTTATGTTATTAATACCCTGGGATTGATTTTATGTATGGTGATGACTGGGAATCTGACTCCATTTCTTCCATATATATAGATAACTACATTTTCCAGCTTCATTCATTCAATAGTTCCCTTACCCCCAGTCATCTGCCTTGACTCTTGTCACCAATCAAAAATCTATACATGAGTGGGATTGTTCACAGCCTCTCTGTTCTGTTTCATTGTCAATTTATCTACCCCTATGCCAATACCACAATTCCTTAATAAATATGCTTTACATTACAGTACATCTTTAAATCTGGTGAGTCAATTCTTCTCACTTCATTCTTTTTGTTTAGAGGTATCTGCACTATTCTTGATCTGTTGCTTTTCTATGTTATCTTGTAAAATTCCGGGTAGAATTTTTGACCCAGGGCACCTGGGTGGCTCAATTGGTTAAGCATCTGCCTTCAGCTCAGGTCATGATCCCAGGGTCCTGGGATCGAGTTCCACATCGGGCTCCCTGCTCAGTGGGGAGCCTGCTTCTCCCTCTGCCACTTGTGTTCTCTCTCTTTGTGTCAAATAAATAAATAATCTTAAAAAAAAAAAAAGAATTTTTTTTACCCAGGTTGAAATAAATTTACAGAGCAACTTGGAGAGAATTAGCATCTTTATGAGATTATCCTCTTAATCCATGAACATGGGATGTCTCAAAAATGACCAATAGCTCAGAGAAAATATGAGCCCAACAGCCCAAAGGGAAAAATGAATAGGCACGGAGAAAAACCCATCTGGCCAATAAACATATGGAGAAATACTCAGCCTCACTAGCAATCAGGGAAATGCAAATCAAGATCACAATGAGATGCCATTCTACCCTCATTCAAATGGCAAAATTTAAGATGCCTGATAGATTCTGGTGAAGAAGTGAATCGTTTCTAACTTCCTGGTGGGAGGGAAATTGGTAAACATCCTGATATTATCATAGAAAGTTGATATTTCCACAATCTAGGACCCAGAAATGGCAGTTTAGGTCTCTATACACACTAGAGATAGGCACAAGAGTGTTCCCAATAACACTGTTTTTTCATTGTATTAAACTAGAAACAATCCAGACCCATTGAAAGCCTAGAAAAATGGATTGTGGTGTAATCACATAATTGAATATTATCCTACAGTGAGAATAAATGTACTTCAACTACACTCAACAGGATGAATTTCAGTAACATAAAATCGAATGAAAAAAGAAAGTTCCAGAAGATTGCATACAGTAGAATACCCTATTGAGAAACACAAAACCAACCAAAACGATAGAGAGAGAGATTTAACAAGCAAAACAAGAATTATAAACTGACAAATACAGACTTCAGGAAGAGTGGTTGCCTCTGTGGAGGTATAAAGCTGAATTACATTTACTTACACACCCAATATGAGAGGGGTGTGTAAGTAAATGTAATTTATTGATAATTCTCCAGATCTTTGGCTGGATGTTGTACTCATGAGTGTTCCTTTTATTAATAAAAAATTAAACAAATAAATAAACAAACAAACAAATGAAACAAACTAAACCTGGCCATGCACAATGGGCAAGGATGTATGTCATGGTATGACATAGTATGACCAAGCTATGTCATGAACCAGGGCTTATGAAGAGATGGATTCCGGGCTCCTGGAGTCCAAATTAAAGTACCCACATGGAAGGATCCACAAATTTTATGCTGTTTACATCAGGGAAGGATTTGGGGGGAAGAGGACTAATGTCTCTATCTACCTCCATAAAGTTCAAACTGTTATAATAAGCTTGATGTGCCAATAAAATGCAGCATAGCTGTCCATTAGGGCTCCTCCTGTCCCTTTGGGGGAAACTAAGCTACAGTGGTGAGGGTCTTTCACATCTGTCCTTTTTGGAGTGCCTTCCTATGGTCTTTTTGTACAGCTTCTGATCCATTCCACACCATATCCAGATGTCAAGCCATGACCTTCAAAGATCTTGTCAAGAAATTCAGTGTCCCCTAGCATTTTCATGGATCAGAGCTTCTGCCGAAGACATTGGGATACCCCCAGGGAGAGAGCCTACAGCTCTGTGCCCTCTCCACAAAACCACCCTCTCACACTGCACACCCTCCAAAGTCTGCACTTGTAGTGTGACCCTCCCTGCCTCAGGCAGCCCCTGGGGACTGGGACCCCATCTCCCCCCCCACTGCTTCTCTGATGTGGAGGAGCCCAACAAGCAGTTCTGGTATTTCCAAATTACACCTCCCTCTGCCTGAAACTTGGATGAATAGAAATTTCTCCATCTTACTACATTTTGTTTGTAAAATGAGATCAATGGGACCTGTTCTACCCACCTCATGGGCTTATAATGAGGATCTAATGGACCTCATGAATTAATTGGCTGTATGTCTTCAAGAAGAAGCAAGAACAGATCTGAGGTTCACTCCTTTCCAATCAAGATATGAGTGAGTTTGTGTCTTCAGTAGCACACATTAACAGCTGCCAATTAAAAAATAAATAAATAGGGGCGCCTGGGCGGCTCAGTAGGTTAAGTATTGTCTTTGGCTCAGGTCATGATCCCGGAGTCCTGGGATCGAGCCCTGCATCAGGATCCCTGCTCAGCAGGGAGTCTGTCTCTCCCTCTCCATCTGCCTCTCCCCCCACTCTTGCACGCTCTCTCTCTCAAATAAATAAATAAAATCTTTTAAAAAATTAAGGGGCGCCTGGGTGGTTCAGTCTGTTAAGCATCTGCCTTCGGCTCAGGTCATGATCCCAAAGTCCTGGGATCAAGCCCCACATCAGGCTCCTTGCTCAGTGGGAACCTGCTTCTCCTTCTCCTTCTACCTGCCACTCCCCCCACCGCTTGTGCTCTCTCTCTCTCTCCCCCCCTCTCTCTCTCCGTCAAATAAATAAAATCTTTAAAATTAAAAATAAATAAATAATTAAAAATAAAATAAATTAATAAAATACAGTGTATCCCTGAGCAAAATTGGGAAGTGACCACGTGGGCCCAGGAAAAGGGCCCACCCAGAAAAGACCTGAGAGAGGACCTCAGTTTACACCTTAGGAGGATCCTTGGCACAGAGGCAGCCTACAACAATCAAAAAACCAATAAACTGGGTGCCTGGGTGGCTCAGGCAATTAAGCGTCTGCCTTCAGCTCTGGTCTTGATCCCAGGGTCCTGGGATCGACTCCCGCCTCAGGCTCCCTGCTCAGCAGGGGGCCTGCTTCTCCCTCTCCCTCTGCCTGCTGCTCTGCCTACTTGGGCTCTCTCTCTATCTCTCTGTCAAATAAATAAATAAATAAATAAATAAATAAATAAATAATCTTTAAAAAAAATAACAATAATAAAAATCCCCAAAAACACAGGGGAAAATGTAAAAATCTGATTCCTAGAGTTTCCTGAGTTCCAGACATTATTGGATTAAAATGTTCAGTTTTCAACTACAACAACAAATATCAGAAGACATACAAGATCTTGTCAAGATCTTGGGACATTGGCCCATTCAAAGGGAAAAAATTCATCAACAGATACTTTCCCTGAAAAAGGTCTGATGTCAGACCTACTAGACAAAGAGTTTAAAACAGCTTATCTTAAAGATGCTCAAAGAACTAAAGGAAGATGTGGAGATAGTCAAGAAAACAATGTATAAACAAAGTGGAAATATTAACAAAGAGAGAGGAAAACTAAAAACAAAAAGAAAAGAAAAGAAAAGAAAATTCTGGAGCCGAAAATAACAATAACTGAAATAAAAAATTCACCATCTTCCCCAGACTCACAAAGAACTTTTTGCCATGGGAGAAACGAAGCCAACACAGAGGGGAGCAGGGCTGATAGAGAGTAAGCCTCCAAACCCGAGGTGCCACAGAATACGGGGGAAATTCCAAAGGTTGGAAGGCTTACTCTCCAGAACTAAGGACAAAGACCAAATTCTTTCTTATACAACAACTCCCAACCCCAACACAC
Organism: Mirounga leonina; assembly: GCF_011800145.1. NCBI lineage: Eukaryota > Metazoa > Chordata > Mammalia > Carnivora > Phocidae > Mirounga > Mirounga leonina. Next base: position 3,328,372 of record NW_023270454.1, on the reverse strand, counting down.
AAGTACACACACTGAAGAAATCTGCAGCTCCTGCAACACAGCCAAACTCTGAATAGCATGCTCACTCTCTTACACCTCAGTTTTCCCTCAGCCACATAGACATAACCTTCTCTGACTTTGTAGGGAAGACGTGAATATGTCTGTAAAATCATCATGAAAACCTAGAGACATGTGAACTTCTGATTTTCTGAAAGACGTCAGGAGGTGATTGTGATTGAGGTGCTGAGATGAGGTGCCAAGTGAGAGGCATGACCAGCTTGGCATCAGCTCAGGGAACCTGTTCATTCATTCCACAAGTACTCTTTTAGGTACTCGAAAAAGCAGTGAGAAAAGAAAACCAATTAAGAAAAAAAAAAAAAAAGCAAGGTCTGCCCTTGCAGAGTTCACATGCCACTGGAAAAGGAAATGAATGAATAATGTATATGGTATGCTAGAAGGTTTGAGGGCTACATGGAAAAATATGAAGCTGAGATGGTGACCAGGAAATGCCAAACGGCAGCGGAGAGGGGGGTGGAAGTTAAAATATTATGGTCAAGAAAGAATGTTCTTCCAGAGAACATGGCACTAGAGCAAAATCTTGAAGGAGGCAAGGGAAGAAGCCCAAGAGGACCCTGGAAAAGAGAGTTTCAGCATGATGGAACCTGTGCAAAGGCCCTAGGGCAGGAACAGACCTGGGGCATTTGAAGAACAGCAGAGAGGACAGTGGAACTGGAGCAGAGACATCAAAGTGGAGATGAAGTCAGCAAGGCACGCAGTTGGGGGGCAGAGAGTATAGGAGGAGTTCGTGGGCTAGTTGTAAGGACTTCCGCTTTCACTCTTGGCGTTCGGAGGCTATCACAAGGTGATGTCACAGCAGAGATGGAATTTGACTGATGCTTTAAAAGCATTACTTGGCCTGTGGCCTTTAAATCAACTGTTGAGGCAAAGACAGAAGCAAAGTGATCAATTGGGTTATGTCAGTCATCTAAATGAGAGATGATGAGTACAGGAGTGAGGAGTGGTTGGGATTCTGGAGATCCAGTGATTTGGAGTGAATCTGGGAAGTTAAAAGTGAACGAGTCAGCAAGAAGAATAGCCTTACCCTTTCTGATGTGGGCAGATTTGGGGGAAAGGATCAGAAGTGGAGTTTGAGGTATCACTTAGGTACCCAGGGGAGACATGAAGCACAGAGTTGGACCCCAGGAGTCTGAAGGGTTTTGGAGATGAGCAGGCTAGAGGTCTGTTTGGGAATTGGCAGCATCTAGAAGTAGTTGAAGTCAGAGGCCTGGAGGGCATAACCCACCCTGAGGCCTGGAGCCTCTGACAATAAGAGACCAGGGAGAAACCAGCGGGAAAGTCATTACCGTTAAAAAAAAGAGAGTGTGTGTTTACCTTCAGGGCAGGGAGGTGGTTTTGGGGAAGGAGCTTGTGTTTTGTGGGGATGTTTCTGGGATGCCAATAATATTCTAGTTCTCGAGCTGGACAGTAATTATATAGACGTTTGCTTTATATTAGTTCATTATGCTTATATTTATACATTATGCACTTTTGTGTGTGTAGGTTATATTCCATAGTTTTAAAAGTTTTGAGATGATAGACAGACAGATCGATAATGGGCTCGTAAGGAAAATCAGGAGAATGAGACTGGAGGGCCAGAAGTTATTTATGTTGAACCACAGAGAATGGGGTTTTGTTTTGTTTTGTTTCTTACTACAGCTCAAGAGCTCCAGGGATCCTTTAAGGAAAAATGATTCTAATTCCTAAAGTAGAAGCTGCTGGAGAGACCGGCTGCTTTGGCTTGAGCCTCCCTGCAATGGTCTCCTAGCAACCAGGGAGGCTGGTAGCTGGGGACGGGCCTCTGACTACACTGATGTTTCTTGGGTTGCTCCATTCTTCATAATCACACCCAATAATTAGGGAGCTACTTTCTCTGTCTAGAGCACATCCATGTTTAATCTCTTCCGCCTTCTCAATAGCTTTATGAGGTAGGTGGGGGAAGCCACAATTATATTTCAATCTACAAGAAAGAACACCAAGATTCAAAAAAAAAAATAGAGCAATGCCATTTTTATAGCTAGGAGGGGCCTTCATTATCTAATTCAACCGCTTGTTCCCTGGAGAGAAAACCCGAAACTGGAATCCAAGTTGCTTGACATTCCTGGAGTGCTCCAGAATACGGGTTCGTCAGTCTGGAGGAGGTGGTGCCCACAGCTCCTGGCATATTGCCGGCTCCAGAAGACGAGAATAAAAAGGAAAATAAGGTCTTAGTTTTATAAAAATCGTTTGACCTCGTGGAATCCTTGCAAGGGTCTTGGTAACCCCCAGGGGTCCCTGGAGCACACTTTGAGAAGTCTTGCTGGCCTAGAGTATCAGGGGCCAAGCCGGGGATGGGAGGTCACCTGGAGGACGGTTAGGGCAGTAGCCGAGGGAAGGGGCTGTTGGAGGGACATGACGTTGTTCACACATTTGGGGTGCATCTTAATTTATGCTGCACTTGCGCATTGGAGAGGAGGCGATGGGGGCTCAGGGAGCTAGCCTGTGTGTAGGAGAGGGGTAACAGTGAAGCCAGAGGACAGAGAAGCAAAAGCCCCAGGGTCGCGATGCTGCCAGGGTCCGCGGTGACCAAGGTCTGGGAAGAAAGCGCCATCTGCGTGTTTGTGCGAGTCAGCTCAGGCTACTGAAACAAAATACCGCACCTAGGCAGCTTCAATGGCAGGCATTTATCTCGCACAGTTCTGGAGCCTGCAAGCCAAGATCAAGGTGCCAGTTGTTCCTGGCAAGAGCCTGCTTCCCGCCTGCCTGCAGACAGCTGCCTTTTCCGCTGTGTCCTCTCCTGGTGGGAGGAGAAAGAGAGAGAGGGAGAGAAAGAGGGAGGGAGAGAGCTTTCATCTATCTCTCTCTTTTTTTTTTTTTAAGATTTTTTTTTTCTTTTTATTTATTTATTTGAGAGAGAGAATGAGATAGAGCATGAGAGGGGGGAGGGTCAGAGGGAGAAGCAGACTCCCCGCTGAGCAGAGAGCCCGATGCAGGACTCGATCCCGGGACTCCAGGATCATGACCTGAGCCGAAGGCAGTCGCCCAACGAACTGAGCCACCTCTCTCTTTTTACAAAGCCACAAACCCCATCGTGATGAGGGCCTCACCCTCATGACTTCATCTAACCTCATGACCTCCCAAAGCCCCTGTCCAAATGCCATCACATTGGGGGGGGGGGTGCTTCAGCATGTGAATTTAGGGGGACACAGTTTAGTCTGCAGCAGTGTTCCTGCCATTTTGGTGACCGGCCTGTTGGGGTTTGGAGACTTTTTCCTGAACCATGCCTTCCTCTGAACCTTCCATCCTCTCCAGATATTTAAAATAAGACAGTTGCCCTGGTGGGCTGGTGCTGGGTCTTCTCCCAAGAGCAAGGGGCTGGTGGGCAGAGCAGGATTCGTACCTCCTCTCCCTCCCCTAGGGTGCCGAGCTGGGTCTGGGCAAGCAGGAGCCTCATAAAGCCCGTGGCTGGAATGGAATGGAGTCAGGCTGTGTCCTCAGCCAACCCCGAGTGACCTGGCTGGGCCGCTCAAATGCTTTCTGGGAGGTGGCAAGGCTTTGCTGGGCTGCGGGCCGGAGTAGGGACCCTGCCAGATGCCAGCCCATTGCTCTGCAGAAAAGCTCCCATTTTTCTCTGGCACTCCCCCTCCCTGTTTCAGCTGCATCTTTGAGGCAAGGTGGTCAGAACTGGCAGGGGCCAGGTGTCTGGGAATGAGATTTGGAATCTTTTTTTTTTCTCTCTCTCTCTAAATGACTGTGCTAGGTAAGAGTCTCCCTCTTCTCCCAGCTGCAGACTTTCCTGGTGGGGCAGTCAAGTGAGAAGTGAGGAGAGCAGTAAAATTATAATGTAGGTGAAATGTGTCTTCAGAATCTGTCACCCCATGTTCTGTGCCTTTGCCAAATCTCCAGGGTCCACTGTATGCCCAGCCACATCCCACCTGCTCCCAGATGTCGCAGAGCTCTTCCTGAGCAAGGATTAAGCTGCTTACCCAGGTGTGTGTCTTCCTCCTACCACCCCCACCCATCACACTCCCCAGACACCACGAAACCCCTGGGACTCTCCGGTCCCTCTGATCAATGCTCACTGCATGGTGCAGCCACTTTGTACTGAATCTCCTACTGTTTTGTCTTATTATTTAATTTCTATGTGATCTTCTCTCCTAAATCACAATATAAGCCTCTTGAGGACTGCATCAAGTTTTATTTAATCCTAGTACCCTTTCCAAATCCTATCTGCTACACACACACACACACACAGGGGAAGATATGATGATGTTCCAGGTACTTGGTGAAAACTCCCAGCCACAGACTGGGAGAAACTCCTTGTAAAATGCATAAAGGACTATATAAAATATACAAAGAATTCAAAACTCAACAATAAGGAAACAACCCAATTAAAACATGGAGAAAATATCTGAAAAGACAGCTCACCAAAAAAAGCTGAGCAGATGCAAATAAGCATAAGAAAAGATTCTTCACATCATACGTCATCAGGAAAATGCAAATTAAAACAACAGTGAGACACCACTACAGACCTATTGGAATGGCCAAGATCAAGGCTGGTGAGGATGTGGAGCGACGGGAGCTCTCATTCATCACTGGTTGAAACGCACCATGGAATAGCCACTTTGAAAGACAGTTTGACAGGTTCTTAGAAAACAAAACATACTCTTTCCCCCTCACACACAATTTCTCTGCTTTATATGGCCTTTTTCCCCTATGGTTTTTATTATGGTGAAATACACATAACATAAAATTTACCATCTTAATAATTTTTAAGTGTACAGTTCAGTGGTATTAAATACATTCATAATGTTGTGCAACCATAGCCACCATCCATCTCCAGAACTCTCTATACCATCTCATAACTCTGTCTCCTTCATCTTGTAAAACTGAAACTCTATATCCACTGAACACCACCTTCCTATTCCCCTTCTCCCCAGCTCCTGGCAACCACCATTCTACATTCTGTCTCTAGGATTTCGACTAGTCTAAAAGCACCTCAAATAAGTGGAATCACACAGTATTTGTCCTTTTGTTTATTTCAGTTAGCATCATGTCCTCAGAGTTCATCTACATTTGAGCATGTGTCAGAATTTCCTTCCTTTTTAGGGCTGTATAATATTCCATTGTATGGCTTATGTCATTTAAACCAAACACAGCCTTACCATATGATCCAGCAGTGGTGGCCCTTGATACTGACCCAAACGAGTTGAAAGCTTATCACCACACATGAATGTTTGTAGCAGCTTTATACATAATTGCCAAAACCTGGAAGCAACCAAGATGTTCTTCAGTAGGTGAATGGATTAAAAAAACTGTGGCACATCCAGACAATGGAATATTATTCAGCAATAAAAAGAAATGGACTATCAAGCCATGAAAAGACATGGGAGAAACTTGAACACAGATCGCCATGTGAAAGAGGCCAGTCTGAAGAGTTTACATGCTATATGATTCCAACTATATGACATTCTGAAGAAAGCCAAATTATGGAGAGAGTAAAAGGATCAGTGGTTGCTGGGGGTTGTGGGGAGGGAAGGAAGAACAGGCAGAACAGGGAGGATTTTTAGGGCAGTGAAACTCTTCTGTACAATATTATAATGGTTAATACATGTCATTATACATATGTCAAAATCCACAGAATGTACAACACAAAAATTGGACCCTAATGTAAACTATAGTTAATAACAATGTGTCAATATAGCCATCAATTGTAACAAATGTACCACCCTAATGCAAGATGTTAATAAGAGGGGAAATTCACTGTGTGAAGGTTGAATATATGGGAGCTCTCTGTATTGGCTGCTCAGTTTTTCTGTAAACCTAACACTACTCTAAAAAACATAGTAACTAGAAAAAAGAAGACAACTTGAAGTGATGTTTCCACCTCCATATAAATTGGTTTAAAGCTAGCTGGTGGTGTCCATGTGCCAGACATTTTACTCTGGGCACTTCACGTTTATGAACTCATTTCAGCGTACAAGAATTCTGTGTAGTAAAATATGGAGGCATTTGACAAATGAAGAAACCGAGGCCCAGAGAGGTTAAATGACATGCTCAGTTCACATGACTGGTAAGTAGTGGAGTTAAGATTTAAACCCACACAGCAGGGCTCCTGCTGCTGAGCTCCTACCCACGTGTCACCCTGTGTGGCCCTTATCGAAACTGCTTGCATTGTAAAAGAGGATATCAGAATGGGGAGGAGTCCCAGAAAAGAGCACTAAGTTTCAAACAACACTTATTCTGGAATAATTTCTATAAAATAAAATTCGCCCATTTTAAGTGTTCAGTTTCACGACTTTTGGAAGAAGGCATATACCAATGTAAACACCACCACAATCAAGAATTAGATCATTTCCATCACCCCAAAAAGGTTTGTCCTCTCCTGCTCGTGCCCAGGCAAACCCCATGCCCACCTCCATGCCTCAGGTCACCACCAATCTGCTTTCTGTCAGAGTGGGTTGTTGTTGACTTTTCCAGAGTTTTCTATGAACGGGATCGCATGGTATTTTACCCTTTGGTAGCCGGCTTCTTTGGGGAGGGGGTGCTCAGTGCGATATTTTTGAGACTCAACCATACTGTTGCATGTAGCAGTACTTCATTCATAAGAGACTAATTTCTAATGACAGGATTTCAGACACAGCAACCCCCAAAGGAGAAATGCATGCTTTTATGTAGACCCCTTAAATTATACCTACCCTGGTCAGTCTGCAAGGGAGGGGACGCACTGGGCCACATCAGGCTGAACGGGACCCCAAATGGGCTACAAGCACCAGACGTTATCCAAGGAGCCAAGTAGCTGCCCGCACAAGTTCTGGACAGAAATGGCAGGGTGGTCGTGGAAAATGGATTTTCCCTTTTCTAGACTTCATTTTCTTCTTTGAAGAATGTAAAGGATCGTCTTGCTCTGCTTTCTTCATTAGAGAAGACTTTGAACAGCTTTGGGGTCCCAAATAAATTGTTTTGCACCTTCAAACATGCTGTTATAATGACTAATGATAAAGAAAATGGAAATGAGAGAGATGGAGGAAGTGTAGCCCAAGGCCAAGTACAAGCGCTCAACGCCGTGTGAACATGGACACTAGGGGGCGCTGCCGGCCAGGAGGAAGCGAGAATTTCCCCCAAGCTCTTCGTACAAGGCATCCACACCCGTTAAAAGTGGTTGTGATAACACTACAGATTTCTGAATCTGAGAAAGCCAGCCAGTTGGGTCTGATATCTGGCCAACGTAGGACACTGGAATATATGAAATATTTGACCAACCTGACTCCTTTAATTGCAATCCCCTCCGTGAGCACCAGACCAGACCACGACCCTGGCCGCCACCCTGCGTTGCCAAATCACTTTCCCAAAGGAACCAATGTTTGTTTTGTTGCTAGGTTCCCCTTTTAACTTAACAAGTAGGCGAGCTGGAGCCTCTTCTTTGATTGTATAGATTTAAACTACTAGTTTTTTCATTCTTCTTACTGTGAGTAATCATTAATAATGCCCACTACAATGATTTCTTAGTCATGTAGGCTTTCAAATGTTTCAGGTCAGTCTGATTCACTTCAACAAACACGGATGCGCGTGATACGTGCAGGGCGCGCCGCTGGCTCCCCAGCTGGCTACAGAGGCGAAGCCCACTCTAGACGCATGGTTTCTGCACCCAGGAGCTTGTGATAGTCCTATAAGGGAGAGAAATCGAATACGTTACCACGTATAACTCAAACACAAAGTGATACATAGCTCAGGAGTGCTGCGAGGTAAGTGCCGTGGAGCCCGCAGGAAGGTGAGACTTCCCACCCCAAAAGGCCACCTCGTCAGACAGGGTCTTCCGAGCCGCGCTGGATGAAAGAGCACCCTGTGCCTCCCTCACTTCTGTCCTCCTTGCTCTGCTTCGGTCTTCCCCATAGTACTTGCCACGGGCTCCTTCCCCATTGCATTGTTCCTCCTTGTCAGTTTGTGCCTTGTCTGTCTCCCCACACGGGTGTGTCAGCCCTCTGAGGGCAAAGACTGGGGAGGATATTAGCTGGGCCTCCACTGAGACCCCGGTTGGACTTCCTGGGACATACCCAGACTTAGGAAGGTGATTTGGCCACTGAGCTCAAGAGCCAAGAAAAAAGAGGGCGAACAGTCCACACCCTTGGACTCAGGCATCACGTCCAGGGAGTGTGTCCGGGGAATGCAATCCCCGTGGCCACCGCCAGTGGCAGGCAGGTGCCGGCTTTCTTCCCTCTGGCTGCTGGGGGTCTGCAGCTCCTGCTCCTGCAGAGTCCACAGCAGCCCCGTGCCCTCCTCCCTGAAGCCCTGCAGGAGCAGATGCCAAACAGCAACTTCCGTGCAATCCCACGTGGCAGGGACTGTTCTACGCCCCCACGGGCATTCGCCCTTTTCACTCCTCTAGGAGCCTTTTGAGCGAGGGGCTTCTTACAGATGAGGCGAGTCAGGCAAAGAGAGTCACTGTCCAGGCAGGTTGTGGTGGAGTCGGGATGTGACCCCAGGTATTCTGACTACAGACGCGTGCTCAGAATCCATTGCGTGGCTCTGCTTCTGACTGGAAGATGGGGGTGGAGGGGGCACATGTGGACTGTATGGATGACATATGGACACAAAGCATTCTGTTTCATCTAGAACAGAGGTCTGCTGCCTTCCTGGTCTCCCAGGGCTTCGGTTCAGTTCCCGAAAGTGCATCCATGAACTACTCTGTGCAAGCTTCAAATACTCATTTTCTCTTGAGAGTCGGGGCATGGGGAGGCACGGGTAAACTTGTAGAGGCCTCGGGTGTGAGGCCACTGAGTACCTGTAGGAGGGGTTAAGTACACTTTAATGATCACAGCCTGACCACTTACCAGTTCCGTGAGTCTGGGGATATTACACAGCCTCTCTGAGCCTCCACTTTCTCATCTGTAACAATTAGCAGGAACCACATAGTAGCTGCTCAATAAATATTCCTTTAACCGTCATGGTATAATTTAAACTAGTAAAAAGTTTTAAATAACTTGATGTCTAACAATAGAGAAATGCCATCGAACATGGTAGTTTTAGACACTGGAAGAGTCTGAAACCATTAAAAAGTACATTGAAAAATGCACAACAAACAATATAGTAAAAAAAAAATGCTGGGTACAAAAACGGTATCTACCTTTGATTTTTAAAATATCCTGAAGGAAATACTCCCCAATGTTAGGTGTTTATCTCTGGGTGATAGGACGAGACGGTGACAAGTTTCTTTTCTTTTCTTTTCTTTTTTAAGACTTTATGTATTTATTTGACAGAGAGAGACATAGCGAGAGCGGGAACACAACTAGGGGCAGTGGCAGAAGCAGGCTTCCTGCTGAGCAGAGAGCCCGATGCGGGGCTTGATCCCAGGACCCTGGGACCATGACCTGAGCCTAAGGCAGATGCTTAATGACTGAGCCACCCAGCACCCCAACAAGTTTCTTTATTATACTTTTTCACATTTTCTAAATGTTCCACAAGGAGTTTGCCTTTGTTCACAATCAGACAACACATTGTTTACAAAGTTAGCTTCCTTTCATTTTATACCTTATCGGTTAAAGCTTTAGCACGAAGAGTAGAACCAGAAGTGGAGGGATCAGGGGAAAAGGTGAGGGGAGAGGAGAGAGCTCAGTTTCACTGGCATTTATTGAGCAACTGCTATGTGCAGGCACTGTGCCGACTGAGTGCGATCATTGCCAGGCAGACAAAGCACGGGAATGGCACGTGCAAAGGCCCTGGGGTGTGAAACAGCAGGCAGGCTGAACAGCAAGTAGGGCCTGTGGGGGAGAGGAAAGAATGTGGCTGAGAGATGGGCAGGCTGGAAATGCTTTTGGGGACCCTGTCAGATGTCAAGGGGATCCGACTGAGTCCTGAGGGCCCCGGAGCTCCTGTGGGTGGGTTTTGGGGTTTTTTGTCAGTTAATGAAGCAGACATCAGTTGACAGTCCCCTTCTGGGTACTGCCTGCACAGAGGCCCACAGACCCCGTGCCTTGTTTTATGGCTGGCTGCCTCCTGCCTGGCCGAACCTTGCTTTTGCTTAAGGAACCCTGGGAATCCGCACAGAGGGGTCCCCCAACTTGTAAGGCGCCCTTCACTTTTCCCCCAGTGTGAGCCTCAGAGCCAGTAATGGAATGTCCCTCTGCACAATATGCACCCCTTAGCTGTGCCCTGTTCGGTTCCCTGAGCACAGAGCTTGTTAATCCTGGCCCTGCCCTGCAGGGATGGACCTTAGAGGTCATTGAATCCAAAGTCTTTAATTACAAAGGAGAAAACCAATCCTCAGAGAGGGAGGCTTGTCAAAGGCCATAGATAAGACCCGCTGGAAGAAAGGGGGCTGTGTTTTCACGTGCAGAATCTGCTTTCCTCGAGAAACCCAGGCGAGATGGATGAAAGTTTCTGAACTCCTTCATTGATCAGTTTTTATTGAGCGTCTATTATGCGCCAGGCCGCATTGAGTTCCCCGGAGACCAAGACGATCAGGCGCGGCCCCTAATGCTGGTGAATAAGGGCATCGACGAGTTAAATTCCGGGAGCTATTGGGCGGGGGGGGGTAGAGGAATCTCCCTGAGGAAAGGCCCCCTCCCTAGCTTCTCGGGCTCCGGAAACCTGGGCGCGAGGAGCCTGGGAAGGGCTGCCCCTCTGGCGCGCAGCCTCCCCGGCACAGCCCGCTCCGGCCCCGGGAAGGGCAGCTCTCGAATTACAACAAAAGGGGCTGGAGGCCGGGCCTGCTGCCGTGGCCGCCTCCCGGGAAGGGGGTGGGTCCGGGGAGGGGTTTGCCTTCCGACTCTCATTAAAAGCACCGGGAAAAGCGTAAAGGAGCGACTCCAGCCTGCGGCGGCCACAACGTGCAGCCCGCTTTCTCCAGCGGCCTGAGACGTCGGCTCGCCCCCTCTGCTCAGGAAAGGGGGTCAGCGGCGACGGGCGCGGAGAGGGACCACCGTGGGAAGTGCTGGCCCCTGCTGCCCTGCTGCCAAGTAAGAGCGCCCCTGCCCCTCCCCTCCCCTCCCCGCGGCGGTAGGCAGGGAAGCGGGAGCGTCCCGGTGGGGTCTCCAGGCTCCACTCCCTGCGGAGCTGCCTCTCGGCGGTGCTCGGGGTTCCCGGGACCTGTGCGGCGGACACTCCGAGCGAGGGCTACTTGCTCGGAGAGATGCTAGGACCCGCAGGCTGACGGGGTGCCCTTTCCGACTCGGGCCGACCCGCCCAGCCCCACCTCTCCTGAGCCAGACGAGGCCATGCAGCTGGCGCGCCCCGGAGAGCAGGGCGCTCGGTTCCTTGCTTGTTGGGGGCGCCCGCGACCCGGCAGGACGGAGCTAGTCGAGGCTCTGGCGCTCTAGGTGCCTAGGAGGGTGAGGCGGGGGGGCCAGGGATACGCGGAGTTAGGGCTTTTGAGGAGGTGGAGCGCGCGCGGGGAGCGGGGGGCGCCCTGGAATATGTCTCCGGTGCTGCGGCTTTGGGGATACGGAGCGCACCGGGCTGGGGCAGAGTGGGTGGGGGCCATCGGGGCTGTGCCTGGGTGCTCTAGTGCCCACTGCCTCGGAATTGGGCCTTCTCCCCAGCCTGCTGGAAAGGCTCGGCTGAGCGCCGGAGAGCCGAGTCCGGTGCGAGGACCGGCGCGATCCGCGCGCGAGGTATTCCCTCCCACGTCGCCCTGGCTCGTCCCGGGACCAGGCAACCTCTCCCGCCGTTGCCACAGAGAGGCCCTGGAGTAGGAAAGAACCAGCACAAGCTACCCCGCGAGTCGTGCATGCAGGGTCGCCTCGGGGGTAGAGCAAATCTTAGTCTAGTGCGGATACTCCGGCGGTCCTCAGTGCCTGCAGTTTTTACGCAGGCGCTTTGGCCACTGCGCTCTGCACACACTCCTCCCAACCCCAAATTTGGGAGCCTTCTAATGTAGCAGCCTGCTGGAGGTGTCAGAAATCAGCGCCGGAATAGAAATGACTGGAAGAAACAAGCGGAGACCACCAAAAAAACCAGCGCGGGTAGGGTGAGGGGACGCGGCGGAACTGGCGGGGTGGGGGCGGGGGCACTGAACTACTCAGGATGCTTGGAAACCTCAGGTCCAGGTGAGAAGAACGATGTGCATGAAAGTCAGAAACATGCCCCAAATTAATTTCGCCCCCTAAAATCTTTGAACTGCCGAGTTCTTAAAAGCAGTCCAATCGTTTCTTTTTGAAGAGAAGGAAAAGCACTGAAGCTCAAGGCCCCTGAGTTGATCAGTGTGGGGCCTCGAAACCCCTTCCCTTACTCCAGCTCCTCCCTTATGCCACCGCGAGCCTGTCTGTCCAGGAATCCCCAGAGCCCATTTGTCACCCTTGCTGGAATTATTTAGTTATTTATGGTGTATTCTGTACTTAAAATGGTCAGGGATGGGGCTTAAGAGGAAGGCAAAGTGTTCATTTCCTTGGTCAGTGCCCAGATGAGTGAGTGACTCACTGGACCCTGCCTCAGCTAAATCATTCACTCGTCTCCCTCTTCCTTTTGTCCTGTTCTCCTGCCTGGTCCCTAGTATCTGCCTTGGGAAGGACCATCAAACCCATGGCAAAGTGTATGCCCCATGGGCCCCTGGAGCTCTTGGGGGCCCAAGAAGACCCAGTCTCAGTGGTGTGTGTACGCATGAATCTGTTGGTCTCCCTGTGACTTTGTATTAAAAAGTGACTTGGTCTAAGTGAATATGAAACTTAGGTCTGAAGACAAAGTATGCACTTGACATTACAGGTTGGCTGACATTTTGATGCATGGCAGACAGGAAAATTCTGCAAAGAGGCTTCTGTGTGTCTCCTTTCCAGCTGGGTTCCTGGCCTGGCTTCTCCTGGCCTTTTGCCACGTCCTTGTCATCTGACCTCTGGATGACCAGTGTGGAAGGGTCTTTCTTGTGAGGGAAACAGATTTTCTGTGCTCTGGGGATGGCCATCGGTGAAGCTTTGTGATGTCCACCCAGGTTCTGCAGTGTGTATTTAAAAATTATTTTATATTCTGAAAAATTTCAAATATGCACGGAAGTAGAGAGAAGGCCCCCATATCTTCTCACCCAGCTTCAGATTATCAATATTTTGCCACACTTGCTTGTAACTATCCCTTTGCTCTTTCTTCTCTCATTGAAGTATTTTAAAGCAAATGCCAGATTTCAGATTTGATAATCATTCCATCCCTGTGTATTTCAGTGTGATCTTGAAAAATATTAAATAACCGTGATGCCATTATTACACCTAAGAAAATTAACAATGATTCTTTACTATCATCTAATACCCAACTCATATGCAAAAATTTCCCAGTTTTCCCCCAAATGCCTTTGTAAAGGTGATCTGAGTTCTGTTGGTTTTTATAATCTATGTTTATATCATATGTTATTCCTTTCAAACTATGTTTCTTTCCACTGTGTCATTTGGTCATTATGACGCCCCACTAAAGAGTGAGATGGGTCCTGAATTCATTTTACGCCTGAGTAAACTGGCAAAGAGATAAGCTGTCCAGGTGGCATAGCTGGCGATTGGTGGAGCCAGGACCTGACCCAGCCTCCTCCTTTCTGGGCGGCGGTGGTTCTGTTTCTCAGTGCCGCTCCTGGACTATCAGCTGTTCTCAAAGCGTTCATTTTGGCTCTGGCTTCATCCTGAGCTGATCACTTCCTAAGCACCTGCTGTCAGAAATCCCTGTGTAAATATTGAGTAATTGGCCATTTGGCACTTGAGGTAAATCAGCCGCAAAGTCAGGAAGCCTGGGTTTATTTCCCAGCTTGTTATGAAATTGTAGGAAAACAATGTCCCTCTTGAGGACTCGAGGTGGCCCTCTCTGAACTAGGAAGCATTCCCCTGCCATTCTCGGGCTCCTGGATCTGGGAGTGGGACGAGTGAAAAGACTATAGCTGTAATTCCTGGACAAGACCAAGGCCCCAGAAAGAAATCTCATTGAGAACAGTTGCCCCTCCTGGAGTGCTGCCTGAGTATTCTGGCAGCTGGAATCTTTTGTCGGAGATTCCTAACTCCGATGACGGAGAAGAGGCTTCCCTCTGAAGTCCTTCATTCACGGACAACTTTGTTTATTCTGCCGCTGTCCGCTGGGGATACAGAACACCAGAATTTTGTACTTTTAGCCTTTTCGTTACTTGTGTTTATTTGCTTTGAAGTCGGGTGATAGATCCTTTTTACATCTTACTACTAAGGCTCATGAATTGGAATTCTCCTTCCTTGGCTGGCCATGTGGGAAAATGGAATCTCTTACGTCTTCACCCCTAGATTTTCCGCTCGTATGTTCATTGCCCTGAAATAGACATTGGATGAGCAGATCTTCCATAAAACAGCCAGTCAGGGACAGTGAAACTGGCTGCTTCAATCCCATTATTCCACTGTAGGGACTCATCAGGGCACTGCATTGACCTGGAGTCACACTGTCTTCTGGGAACCACCAGTTCTCTTCCCCTTTGCTGATAGGCAGGCTCCGTGGGGATATAGTTTCTCGGTGATTGCATGTCCGTGGTGGCAAGTTGCTTCCTTCCTTTGACAGCTTCGGGAGCATTGGGAGGTATAGTTCCCTGCTCCCAGGGCTGCCTGGATTCGGAACAACTTGTGATGACGACTGTTTTATTTCCCTCTGGGGAAGGGTCTTGGCCATCCGTCCGCGTGGCCATGTCACACGGACTCAGCTGCGCTGCGGACCTTGGCTGGGTCTTGAGGCCTCAGATGAAGTGGCCGCACCCTGCCCTGCTCCAGGCCCACAGAACCAGCGGGACTAGCAAGCGTGGGCCAGAGAAGGAAGGGCCAAGCAGATTCTGCAGATGAGCATCTGCAGGACACGCTGGGTCGCTTCTGTCCCGCAGCCATGTCCAGTCTGAAGTGAGTTCAGATCTTCTTGTGTTAGCGATTCTAGCAGTGATCCTGCTGTTGGGCATGGCGCATGCCTGGCGGGGAACACAAGTTGGCCAGGTGTGCGGGCTGGTCGTCCCCCTCGCCACCTGTGTCTGAGAAGCCTTCAGGCACCAGGACCATCCTTTCGAGGGGGATAAAGCATGAGGGTGACAGTTTAGATAAGATTTCCGTCCAGATTTCAGAAAAATCTTTTCACACTTCTCTTGGCAGGAACAGCATACCCAGGCAAGTTTCATGTGGCAAGGATGGGTGCAGAGTAAGAGTGGGCTCAGCAGAGAGTGAGGAGGTAATTAGGGTCACAGCTAATTTCTTCTTGCCCAAGGCTTTTGATCCCTTTGTTTGGAGTATTTTTAACTTGGTGTTATAATATCATGGGTGAATGATGACACATTTTTTTAGTTTTTTTCATTGTCAGAATCTCTGTTACATAAGCAGACACAGCTAGTCCCATGGAGGTTTTGTGCAAACTACCATATGTCCTCCTTGATGCATCCCCAACACAATGCTTGTGTGGAAAACCATGCTGCTTGCCTATAAAGCACACGATTTATGAGAACAGAATTTAACGGCGATGACTTGTGAACAACTTACTTTGCTCAGTTTCTTTACACTGTCCTTGAACTTGGATCCATGAACTCCCCCGCCCCCACCCCAGCCTTGTCCTGGGGCACCACTGCAGCAATGAGATAGGTATCTTTCCAGAGTGCCAGCATGACCCAAAGATCTAGTAAGATCTTTTCTTAAATTTCTAATTCAAATACCAATATCCTTTCCTAAATATCTTTCTAAATCAAATACAAATATAAAATGGAGTACATTCTTAAAGTCAACTCCTCCCCCTCCCCGAGAATAGCATATATAGGTAAAATGGCACCAATCCTAAGCATACATATGTGTAAACTTTTGTTCTTATTGTGGTAAAATAGACATAACTTAAAACTCACCATTTTAACCATTTTTAAGTGTACAATTCAGTGGCATTAAGTACATTCGACTTTTTCATCTTCCCAAACTGAAACTTTGTCCCTATTAAACACTAACTCCCTATTCCCTCACCTCCCAGACCCTGACAACCATCATTCTACTTTCTGTCTTTCTAAATTTGACAACTCTAGGTACCTCGTATAAGTGGAATCATATGGTACTTGGTCTTTTGGTGACTGGCTTATTTCACCTAACATGTGTATCCTCAAGATTCATCCACGTTGTAGCATGTGTCAGAATTACCTTCTTAAGGGAATAATATGCCATTGTATGGATAGACCACATTTTGTTTATTCATTCATCCATCAATGGACACTTGAGTTGCTTCCACTTTTGGTTATTGGAAATAATGCTGCTATGAACACGGGTGTACAAATACTTGTTCTGGATGAATTTTTACAAAATGAACATACCCTTATTAACTACCACCTAGATCAAGAGTTGAAGGTTACCCAGAGTGCAGGGATTTACAGGGAGGCAGGAGATGTCAATTACATGTCAATTACATGCCCGGCATTCCCCTCCTTCAACTACACCTCAGGAGCTGGGGATTGCTTGCTCATTTTCTCTACCATGAGGCAGTTTGGAAGAGATGTTTGAAAAACACAGTTTATAATGTAAAAGGCCCCAAGATGGGTTTTGAGATTTAAGCAACTTCTTTGCTTAGGGGAAGATAGTACTGCATATTTGGGGTTTGCAGTTGCAGCTGTGTTAACACATGACCATTAAGGATAGTCCGCCCAGGCTTTTCCTGGAAGAAGGGGGCTCACACCCACCTAGAGAACTGCCCTTTTATCAGCTGCCACTGGAGCCGGAGTTTTAAGCCTGGAGGGAAAATCATGTGGCCATGTCCTGCCTTCCTTTCTTCCTTTCCTTCCTTCCTCCTTCCCTGCTGACCCAGTCCTCTCTCTCTTAACTAAATTGGTTTATTAGTGGCCTTCTATGTACCAGACACTCTGCCAGCCACCGTAGGAGACACCACGATGAATAAGGCATGATATTTGACGTGTGTATTTAAAATGAAATCGTCTGTCAAGAATAATATTCTGATGGCTGGCAGCCAACCCCTTGGTGCCCGCCTAGTGCCAACAGCAGCCTCAGAGCACAGCCAAAGAATCTGTGGAGTTTGGGCTTGTTGCAACACATGAAAAGGGGAAGACTATCCATCTGGTGACCTAGAATTCCTCTAGCATGCCCATAACCAAAGGGTAAGAATAATTTTTTAAAAGACTTTTAAGCTGGGGGTACCTGACTGGCTCAGTTAGTAGAGCATTGACTCTCGATAGCCGGGTCATGAGTTCAAGCCCCACGGTGGGTGTAGAGATTACTTAAAAAAATAAATAAAATACTTTTAAGCTGCCTTGAATTCAGGTGCTCTGTTTGAGAGCGTTCTACTAAAAATGATGTTTAGAGACTATTTTAATGATGAAAAAAAAAACCCCCTAAAATTTACACATTGGTCTCTAATCCTTTTCAGAAAATCAGGCACTGTTGATTTTCTTGAATTGATACTCTCCAGGTGTTTTTCCTTCCCCACAAAGCCGTGCCCGTCCCTCCAGCCCCCAACCAACCCCCTGTGCCATCAGTTACACCATCATAACATTACCCAACATCAGGAGAGTTGCTGGTCTCCTCATTGGCCTCCTTTCCCTTGGTCTTAACCCATGCGAAACCATCTTTCATGCAATAACCCCAGTGACCTTTCAAGGGCAGGGGGTGGTAACCTTTTTCTCTAGGGATGGACAGCAAATATTTTAGACTTTACAGTCCATTTGTGCTGTGTTGCTTGTTGGTCAAGCCTGCTATTTTAGTGGGAGAACAGCCACAGATAACAAGTAAATCATTATGGCTGTGTTCCAATAACATTTTATTTCCAAAAACTATTTATAGATTTGGCCCGTGGGCTGCAGTTTGCTGACTAGTGCTCTAGGTCACAGATCTGCCCCCCATCGCCCTCCCGCTTGCCGTTCTTCCCGAAAGGAAAATTCGGCATTTCTTAGCATGACGTTCAAGTTCCATCTTGGCTGGCCCTCTGCTTACTTCTCCACCCTCACCTCTTGCACTTCTCACCACACCCAGCGCTTCTACTTTTCATCTGGTAACTGGAACCACACACGGCTCCCCAAAATACCCTGCGTGATTTCAGACCTGCTCTGCCTGCTGCCTGGAATGATCTCCCCACCCCCAGTCTTGTCAAACTCAAAACTTTCCTCCAGAACCTGCGCAGTGTCAGCTGTCTGAGCCTTTCCCGCTCCTCATCCCCACCTGTGAGCAGCGCCTCCCTGTTTCGTTTCTGTGCTTTTTCCTGCACAATTATTGCCTAAGTATAGTGTGAACTCCTTGAGGGCAGAACCCACGTCAGATACATCTTTGAATTCCCAACGCCTAACAGCATTTGTCATGCAGCAGATGCTTCATAAATACATACTACTAACATGAAGTGTCATTTAAGTTGATTTTTTTTAACAGCATAATTTGAGATGTAATTCACAGACCCGACACTTCCCCCATTTAAAGTGTTCAGGTCAGTGGATGTTAGTGTTTTCACAGATATGTGCACCCATCACCACGGTCAATTTTAGAGCATCTCATTGCCAGAAAGAGGTATCTGTGCCCTTCACCTATCCCCTGCTTCTCCTCCCACTCCCCTCCCTCACTCCCCTCCCCTGCTCCCTACCTCTACTCCTGCTAGTCTACTTTCTGCCTGTATGTGCCAATTCTGGATATTTCATATAAATGGAATCATATATATGGCTTCTTTTACTTCACATAATGTTTTCAAGCCTTATTTCTGTTGTGGCATGTGTTCATACTTAATACCTTTTTATGGCCAAATAATGGACCATTCATTGTATGGATAGACCCCGTTTTGTTTATCCATTTACTATTTTTTTTAAAGATTTTTATTTATTTATTTGACAGAGAGACACAGCAAGAGAGGGAACACAAGCAGGGGGAGTAGAAGGGGAGAAGCAGGCTTCCTGCAGAGCAGGGAGCCCCATGCGGGGCTCGATCCCAGGACCCTGGGATCATGACCTGAGCCGAAGGCAGACGCTTAATAACTGAGCCACCCAGGCGCCCCTGTCCATTCACTATTGATGGACGGTGGTTGTTTCCACCTTTTGGCTATTACAAATAGTGCTGCTATGAACATTTGTATACAAGTTTTTGTTTGAACATCTGTTTTCAGTTCTCTTGGCTATATAAATAGGAGTGGAATTGCTGGGTCATGTGGCAATTCTATGTTTATCTTTTTGAGGAATTGCCAAACTGTTTTCCAAAACGGCTGCACCATTTTACATTCCCACGAGCAAAGTATGGAGGTTCCAATTTCTCCGCATCTTCACCAACACCTACTTTTTCCCCCGCTTAAAAAAAATCCTAGCCATCCTAGTGTGTGCAAAGTGGTATTTCATTAAAGTTTTGATTTGTGTTTTCCCTGGTGACTAATGATGTTGAACATCTTTTCAGGTGTCATTGAGCATTTGCATGTCTTCTTTTTTTTTTTTTTTTTAAGATTTTATTTATTTATTTGAGAGAGAGAATGAGAGAGAGCACGAGAGGGAAGCGGGTCAGAGGGAGAAGCAGACTCCCTGCCGAGCAGGGAGCCCGATGCGGGACTCGATCCAGGGACTCCAGGATCATGACCTGAGCTGAAAGCAGTCGCTTAACCAACTGAGCCACCCAGGCGCCCCAAGCATTTGCATGTCTTCTTTAGGGAAATGTCTGTTCAAGTCCTGTGCCCATTTTTAAATTGGGCTGCTTATCTTATTCTTATTGCATTATAGGAGTTTTTATATGTTCTGGATACTATAGCCCTTTCAGAAATATGATTTACAAATATTTTCTCCCATTTTGTGCATCGTCTTTTCACCTTCCTGATAGTGTCTCTTTGTTTTTCAGTTCATTTCACATTTACTCAGCATTTATTCTATAATGGACCCAGGAGATCGAGATTATGTGCTCTCCAGAGGGTTCACAGTCTTGAAAGGGAGACAGACACGCAAACAGTACAACAAATACTTGATCAATATGCCTTTTTCTACCACTACTACTGCTGCCCTGGTTCATGAAACATCTTAGTAGTGCCTTTTGATGCACAGAAGTTTTAAATTTTGATGAAGTACAATATATACATTTTTTTTAAAGATTTTATTTATTTATTTGAGAGAGAGAGAATGAGAGACAGAGAGCAGGAGAGGGAGGAGGGTCAGAGGGAGAAGCAGACTCCCCGCCGAGCAGGGAGCCCGATGCGGGACTCGATCCCGGGACTCCAGGATCATGACCTGAGCCGAAGGCAGTCGCTTAACCAACTGAGCCACCCAGGCGCCCCAATATATACGTTTTTAATTTGTTGCCTGTGCTTTTGGTGTCATATTTAAGAAACCATTGCCAAACCCAAAGTCATGAAGATTTACCCCTATGTTTTCTACTAGGTTTATAGTTCAGCTTTTATATATAGGTGTTTGATCCATTTTGAATTAATTTTTGTAAATAGTGTGAAGGAGGAGTCCAACTTCTTTCTCTCTTATTTTTAAAGATTTTATTTTTTATTTGACCGGGGGGGCGGGGGGAGAGAAAGAGAGGGAGAGAGAGAGACAGAGAGCAAGCACAAGCAGGGGGAGCATCAGAGGGAGAAGCAGGCTCCCCGCTGAGCAGGGAACCCGATGCAGGGCTTGATCCCAGGACCCTGGGATCATGACCTGAACCGAAGGCAGATGCTTAATGGACTGAGCTGCCCAGGTGCCCCATCTCTCTCTCTTTTTTAAAAGATTTTATTTATTTATTTAGTTAGTTATTTTAAAAGATTTTATTTATTTATTTGTCAGAGAGAGAGAGCACAAGCAGGGGGAGCGGCAGGCAGAGGGAGAAGCAGGCTCCCGCTGAGTAAGGAGCCCGATGCGGGACTCGATCCCAGGACCCTGGGATGTAGGACTTGATCCCAGGGCCCTGGGATCATGACCTGAGCCAAAGGCAGATGCTTAACCAACTAAGCCGCCCAGGTGCCCCCCCAACTTCTTTCTCTTCCATGTGGCTATCCAGTTATTCCAGCACCATTCTTTTTACAGACTATTCTTCCCCATTGAATGTTCTTGGTACCCTTGTCCAAATGAATTAATCATAAATATATGAGTTTATTACTAGACTCTCAGTTCTATTCCATTGATCTATAGGTCTGTCCTGTGCCAGTACCACACTGTCTTGATCACTGTTGCTTTGTATTACCTTTTGAAATTGGGAAGTATGAGACTTCCCACTTTGTTCTTTCTCAGAATTGTCTCGGCTATTCTGGATCCCTTAAAATTCCACATAAATTTTAGAATCAGCTTTTAAATTTCCATGAAAAGGACATTTGGGATACTAATAGGGATTTTGATGAATCTGTAGATCAATTTGTATTCTCATCTTAATGACAGACATTAAGTTTTCCAATCCATGAACATGGGGATGTTTTTCCATTTATTTAGATCTTTAATTTCTTTCAACAATGTTTTGTAGTTTTCTGAGGATAAATTTTGCATGCCTTTGGTTAAATTTATTTCTAAATATTTTATTCTTTTTGATGCTATTGTAAATGGAATTAGTTTTGTAATTTCATTTTTGTATTGTTCTTTGAAAGTGAATAGAAACAGTTAACTTGTGCATATTGATCTTGTGTCCTGTAACCTTGTTGAACTCAGTTCTAATAGCCTTTTAGTAGGTTCCTTAAGATTTTTTTTTTATATACACATGTGGATAGATTCCTAAACAAAGAGTAATAGTTGTTCAGGAGGTGGATATGTGGTGTTCTAGAACAGGGAACAGCAAGTGGCAGGGAAGTGTGGAAGCAGGTGTCTTCTGGGAACCACATGCCCTCAGTCAGTGTGGCGAGAGCTCAGGGTATGGGTGCGTGCCATGCCAGAGAGAGTGGGGGCATCCTGTAGCCACCAGTGGGAGCCATGCCATGCTTGGAAATGCAGTGAGAATATTAGAATCATTCCCAGAAGGAGGCCCAGAAAAGACTTGTGATCAGCATGATGGACACTAATCAGGTCCAAAGGTAGCTGAGGAAGTCTGCCTTCCTCGGGAAGGGCAAGAACTGGTAGGTGGGTGTGTATATGCCACGACTCTGCAGATGCCATTACGTCCAGGAATGATGATCAGTGACACAGTCCCAGCTGGCCTTGTGCAGCTGAGCTGAGCCCAGCCAGCTTTGGTGATGTGGCGGTTGGGGCCTGTGGCTATTACTCACTGGGCTTCTGGAAGGGAGCCAGGGCTTCTGTGGACAGCAGAATCCCGGATCACAGGCTCTTAACAAACTTGAGAACAGCGCTCCTGCCCGCTCCTCTGTGTAGCCAGACCTTTCCAGACAAGCCGAAGATGCGGCTGCGGTCTGTGTGCTGGCTGCACCGTCCCTTGCTGGCCCCGCAGGGTCTGATTCTCACCTGATGGGCTCAGGCCTGAACAGTTGATCCTTGAAGGCTGAGGTGGTATCACTTGAATGAGAGCCTGGCCTGGAAGCTAGCGGAGACCACAGAAAGTGGACAAAGCCAAGAGTGAGTCCTGCTGGGACTCGCCCTACCTGAGGCATGAGGGAAGCTAAGTAGGGGGTGCCTGCTTGGCCACTTTTGAGGGGCCATCTCTTCGAGAAACTGGTTTGTATATTCCCTCTAGCCCAGTATACTCTTACTGGCCCTGCCGAGTCCGCCCTACCTGTCTGGGCCTGGACCAACCCTCCAGGAATTTGCATGCACTGGGTCCCATCCCCCACGACACTTCCTGCCCTAAATACACAAGGTGTTTGCAGTGATTGGATTGCTGACCACGTCTGCACACCATTTTGGCTGTGGCTTTGGTTCTCCTCCCCTTCGAAAGGGTGCAGAAACTCAGACCAGTTTGGCTACTGATCCTTAGCTCTGGGAAACAGTGTGTGTGTAGATGGGGGGAGGTGGGAGGATGGTTAAAACCTGTTATCCAAGTGGTATGTTAAGAGTGCTTGATGGGATGGGCGCCTGGGTGGCTCAGTCGTTAAGCGTCTGCCTTCGGCTCAGGTCATGATCCCAGGGTCCTGGGATCGAGTCCCACATCGGGCTCCCTGCTTGGCAGGAAGCCTGCTTCTTGCTCTCCCACTCCCCCTGCTTGTGTTCCTGCTCTCGCTATCTCTCTCTCTGTCAAATAAATAAATAAAATCTTAAAAAAAAAAAAGAGTGCTTGATGGGTCGGGCACCTGGGTGGCTCAGTTGATTGAGCAACTGCCTTCAGCTCAGGTCATGATCCTGGAGTCCCGGGATCGAGTCCCGCATTGGGCTCCCTGCTCAGCTGGGGGGTCTGCTTCTCCCTCTGACCCTCTTCCCTCTCGTGCTCTCTGTCTCTCATTCTCTCTCAAATAAATAAATAAAATCTTTAAAAAAAAAAAAAAGAGTGGTTGATGGATGAAGCGACACCCCTCTTGGGATTTTTTCCAGGTTCTTGCTGATTGTATATAATTGTACTACTCATCGAACATTGCCATGAGCCAGTCACTGTCCTGGGCCCTCAATACCTCCTGTGCAGCTCACTAAGATGGTTTTAAGGCCCTTCTCTGTTTGCAGAAGCCAGATCAGGATCTGAGACCACTCTAGAGGCCAACGCCCTGTTCTTTCCATTATTGTATGTTCTCCGGTGGTCTTCCTTTTTTTAGGGGCTAGGGATTGGTTAATGTGAACCCGAGGGGCCTCTTGGCCTCACACGGTTCCCGCTGCCATTTTAACAGAGCTGCCTTCAAGTGGCAGCACTGGGTTTGGATGTTCTCTGCCTCTCTCTATGGGCTCTGTGCTATAAAGATAAAATGCATCTCTTGCAGACACTATATATATTTCTGATCCAGTCCGAGAGTCTCTACTAGGCACACTTTTTAAGAGTTGGAAATTGTACCTTCAGCCTCCCCAAGAAAGAGCCTGGTTAAAATGAGATTCCGCCCAGAGCCAGAGGTGGACTGTGGGGAACCCCAGTTGATCACAACCAATTACGCCTGACAAAGGCCTCTTTCTGGAGGATGAAAAAAAAAAAATCAGCTTCATATGCTCCCCTTGTCACCATTTCCCTGTGCCCTGAACATTCCTGCTCCTGGGCCAGAAATAGGATGGAGGTGGAATCTTTGGCCAGGGGCCAAATGGACCAGCCCTGGCCTAGCCTGGTGTCAAAGTCTGCATTCTTGTCTGAGGTGGTTCAGAAAGGCCCCACCGTCCCCCAGCGCTTCCCTCATTCTCTGAGCACACCCCATTCACCAAAGGCAGCCTTCTTCCACAAAGGAATGTGTTCTGTGTGGGGCCAGAAGCAGCTCCGGGACCGCAGCTGGGGTCGCCTCCCGGCGGTGCGCCCTGGGCCGAGAATGAGGACCATTCATCACTCCTGCTGATCCAGCAGGAATCCCTGGCGGTGAGGGTCTGAAGAAGGAGACGGCCTCCAGCCCACCCCTTGACCCCCTATCTGAATGCCGACATCTGGCAGCGGTGTTGAGCGGAGCATTCTGTCCGGGTGAAAGAATTCTGCTGAGTTCTGTGCTCCAGTGGTCAGCCAACACTAAGCAAGTGCCCTTTGCATCGTGGGCCGCTCTCTGCTCCTGGCTGGGGAGCGGTACCCTTGTTATGTGACGCTCCCCGTGTGAGGCAGGAAGGCCCCTTCCTGGGAGCTGCAGAGCACAAGATGCGGAGCCAGGGCTGGGAGGAATGATTCATTCATTTCCCTGCCTACAAAGGGCCTAGAAACGACAGGGCCAGTCATGCAAAGCTGGAGTGAGGACTGCTCTCGGAGGGCCCCAGACAGTCCTGTTGGTGGGCAGGCGGAGGGGGCGCCGTTGAGAGGATCAGCTTGCATAAGAGCAGTGCTTTCTGCTAAATCATGTTTACAGTGTGTCCCCCACCCCCATCAGTGCGTGCCTTTGTTACTGACTGGGAATCAGTTGGTCACAAGGGGCATTTTTTGACTGGGTGCCCCAAAGTGAGGCATCAGTGATAAGAGGCCATGGCTCGTCATAATTGTTTAAGGCTACACTGGGGAAGTCAATAGCCACTTGACTTTTCAGAAAATATTTTTAGGCAGGCAAGTTCTATAGCACAGAATACCCTTTTTTTTTTTTTTTTTTCCCAGGTAGATGATGGAGTGATTCAGATAGGATTGCTTCTAGGGAAAGAAAAACATTTGAGTGGGTCCAAGGCTACTTGAGACTCAGATTTCTTTGGAGTAGGCCTTTTATATTCTTTGCTAGGCAGAATGATTCAGCTGTGAAAATAGTAGCCTAAGAAAAAGACCTTGGAAATTCCAGTTTTACGTTTTCTCCTTTGTATTTTGGAGCCCTGCTTGGTTAAAGTTAAGTAAAAGATTTTCAAATATTTATCCATTACGAGAACAATGCCACTCTTGGAATCCTAGAAATCAGTGTTTCTAGAATGTACTGGAAAGTTCCTCAGGTGACATATGCTTTGAAGCTAAAGATGTCCTCAAAGAAGGATGTTTATCAGACCATTGAAGAAGCTCTGATCAGATGAGAACCTTGAACAAGATCCAGGTTTACAAACTCTTTTTCTCTCTCTGACCAATGTCCCCGGCCCCAGCAAGATCAAGAAGCATTGGATGACTTAGACCCCACTTAAAAGTCTTATTTGCAGGGGCGCCTGGGTGGCTCAGTCGTTAAGCGTCTGCCTTTGGCTCAGGTCATGATCCCGGGGTCCTGGGATCAAGCCCCGCGTCGGGCTCCCTGCTCCGCCGGAAGCCTGCTTCTCCCTCTCCCACTCCCCCTGCTTGTGTTCCCTCTCTGGCTGTCTCTCTCTGTCAAATAAATAAAATCTTTAAAAATAAATAAATAAATAAAAGTCTTATTTGCAGACACTGCAGACTCCCTAGAGCCCACCTTCCCATTGAACTTCACACAAGGTAGCACCTCCCTAGCTTATACAGCACATGTGAAGACACGTATTGATTTAGGTAATTAAGCTTTTCTCCCATATCATATTCTTTGGAGCAAATGTATATTTCTAGTTTTAAACTGCGTTGTTCCAAGAGGTGGATCCAGGAGGAACTACCTAAGCTCATCCCTGGGAGTTACCAGTTTCCCAAAATCTGAAGATCAAAATTCAATACAACCATTTCCATAATGCAGTTTAGCAACTTGCAGTTGGCATTTAAATCGCCTGACCCGAATCTAGCAGGCTGCACCTGTTTGAACCCAAACACTTTACCTGGTATTTTTGACCACCTACTGTGGATCAGGAACTTAAGAAATACGATCTTTGATCTTTATAACAATCCTGAAAAGTAGATGTTTCTTGTTTTCCCTCAAAAAAGTTGCTTTTAGGTACATATCGCTTCGGTTTTACAGATGAAATACAGAGACTTAGAAAATCTCAGTGTGCCTGAGGTCACAGAGCTGGGAAGTGGAAATGAGATTTGAAGCCTATTTTGCATGCCTCTAACCTATTACTCCATGCTGCTTACTGACAACAGAGAGGTGGGAGTGCATCCAACCCGTTCTTCATGGGGGAAGAACGTGCAGGCTGAGTGGGCCACTGTGGGCAGGGAGTGCTCAAGGCCCCTGAGGAAGGTGAGCTGAGTCTGGCTGATGTTTGTCAGGAATGCCTGGTACGTTCAATCCCAGTGATGTGAAGGAATTCTTTCCCTATCTCTCCCAGATACCCCCTGGGGGCATAGAGCCTCTTGTTAGCCAAGCTTATATTAGTATCCATCGTGTGAAAGTTGTATCCTCCAGCGGATTGAATTAAAGTAAGAATGTCCTCAACTGCTTAGCCGAGAGCCAAGTGAGAAAACATTAGGAGAGGTAATTTACCACTTTCTGATAAGCCACAGCCATAGCCAACTTTTTTCTGACACACACTGGCTCTCATTCATGTTAATCACATACTGCAGTCCATGGGCATCTTGCCTTGAACCCTCTGATGATGGCCCACTCCCGAGCTAAACTGTGTGAATAATTAAGACCATCTGCTACGGTAGTTCCTAGACTTCAGTCAGATGAGGTTTTAACAGAATACTCTCCAAGGTGAGCTTCCCCCTTGTGAACTTTCCTCAGCTTGCCTGGAGAGGGTTGCTGAAACCCTGTTGAGCTCGCTTTTTGGTATGTGTGCGAAGCTGCAGAAATGTTCCGCTGACCCAGCTGGCCTGTGTTCTGGGTAAGGATGCTCCTGGAATATCCCTGTTGGGTGGTGATGCTTCCTCACTGGCATGGACCCTTATTGGGACCTGGGAGGTCTTCAAAGGTGAATGCTGAAAATAGATCTTCTTTGTTGCCAAAAACTCCCCCAGCTGTGGTAGCAGATACCACATTTGGTCAGATGTCTCCACCATTTTTTTTTTTTAATGTCTTTAGCAGAATAAAATTTCTGACCAGGACTGATAGAGCAGGTGTGAGGAGGAGGAAAGTGTCTTCCATCAATCCAAATGTCATCAAATGTCCAGAAAGGTAGGGGCACCTGATGGCTCAGTCGGCTAAGCATCTGCCTTCGGCTCAGGTCACGATCCCAGGGTCCTGGGATCGAGCCCCGCATCAGGCTCCCTGCTCAGTGGTGAGTCTGCTTCTCCCTCTCCCTCTGCCTGCCCTCCCCCTGCTTGTGCTCTCTCTTTCTCTGTCAAATAAATAAATAAAATCTTTAAAAAAAAAAAAGTCCAGAAAGGTAAAGGGAAAATTTACCATATTTGTTTATGATTAGGTAAGAGACCCAGTGCTCTTCTGTTTGTTTTATTGAAATTATAAATTCAGGCTTTCCTTTGCTTTTGTTTGTTATCATTTGGAGCCTGGTACATTTATTAGTGAAGCTCAAATGCTTTAACCCAAAGCAGTCTTCTCAAGCAAATTGGTCCCTGGGCAAGGACGGGGATACCAAAGTACGCTTGTCTCAGCCACAGGGATAAGAACGATTAGTGAATAAACATATCAGCTCTGGTATCTGGCTGCCTGGATGCAAATCCCACCTTGATCACCTTTTAGCTATGTGACCTTAGGAAAACCACGTAGCCTTTCTGTCCCTCCGTTTTTCCTGGGGGCAGTAGGGATGCTGGTAACACTCTCTCGGAGGGTTTCCTGGAGCTGTGCCATCCAGTAGGCACAAGTGGGATATTGTGGGGCTGCCGAGCACCTCAAATGTGCTCGACCGAATTGAGGTGTGCTGTGAATGTACTCACCAGATTTCAAAGACTTAGTACAAGAAAAGAATGTGAAGTATCTCATTAATAATTTTATATTGAATACATACTGGATTGATATTTGTGATGTATTTGGGTTAAATAGAATATATCATTAACATTAATTTCACCTATTTCATTTTACTTTTTTTTAAGATATTATGTATTTATTTGAGAGAGAGAGTGAGAGAGTACGAGTGGGGTCAGGGGCAGGGGGAGAAGCAGGCTCTCTGTTGAGCAGGGAGCCCGATATAGGGCTCAATCCCGGGACTCCAGGATCATGACCTGAGCTGAAGACAGACACTTAACCCACTGAGCCAACCAGGTGGCCCTCATTTTACTTTTTTAATGTGGCTACCAGAAAAATTTAAATCATATATGTGGCTCGCATTATGTTTCTATTGGGAAGCACTGGTCTAGAGAATTAAATTGGTCTATACCTGTAAGGCACTTTTCACATGGTAATTGATACAGAATGAGTGATCAATAAAAACAAGAGTTGTTTATTTTTTTAAAAAATCCAGCTTTTTCTGTAACAGAATCCCACCTTCAACACCAGCCCATGTAGTTTCCAGGTTTCTGTATAAAAGCAGAGATCATACTTTTAGAAGAAGGTGGGGATGAGGGCAAATGAATACATAAAACAGGCAGAGAGTAAGAAAATTTTGTATGTCCCTGGGTGGGGGGACAAGTGTGGAATTACTCACCACAATCTTTGCACAGCAAAATGACCAGACCCCCAGAGGCGAAGCACATCTACCTCTCGGCACCTTCTAATAGAATGTTCTGCTGAAAGATGGAGCCTGTTGAGCTGCCCCATAAGCTTTCGTTCTGCCTTCCTTCCTGAGGCTGGCATCTATTTGGAAATGGCCTAGAGAGGGAATGGAATATGCTTGGCCTACCGGGCATGCTCAAAGCACGAGATGATGCCCAGCCCCCTCTAGCTTCCGGAGCGCAGCTAAAGGTGTTGGAGGTCAGCCGGGAAGGCAGAAGTAGCTGGAGCTGGCTGCTTCGAGGAGGTGGGTCTTGAGGAGTCACCACTCCCTGTGGGACTGCCATGTGGACCCTGCAGACACAACTCTTCTCCCCTCTAAGTGTCAGCATGGCTCACTGCCTCAGACCTTCACCGGCCCTTAGGCTGTCAAGTCCAGCAGGTGGTTAGGGGCTCATCCTTTGAGGGCTAACAGGTGTGTCTGCACATTTCCGAGGAAATCAGCTGTGATGAGTCGGAATTGTGCCTTACTCTGTCTCTCCCAGATCCCACCTTACAGCCCATGACTCTCGTCTAGATACCAGCACTGATGATCTGGTCGGGTGAGATTTTAGGATCCCAGGGGATCTTCATCTTCCATAAATCATCCCAACGCCTGCCTCCCACCTTCACCACACAGTGAATTTCAGAGGTAAGCAGGCACCTATGGCAGCTGATCTGAAGGGCATGGGGAAGGTCCACCCACTCAGGAAAAACCCTGTTGCTCTTGCTTCTAACATTGTACAATATGTAAAACTCGACGATTGGAATTCATATCTAGGAGTTCCTCTTACAGTGTAAAAGTGCCCTGTCCTTAGGAGAGTAATTAACTTATTCTTTAAGGTGTTACATCCCTAAACACAATAATTTCATAAGGGAAGAATTTATCACCTTGCTTTCCAATGCAATTTATCAGAAGAAAAAGGCAATTTGGGTAGGGTGTGAAGATGTGAATAGGAATTTTACTTACTCACTCAATAAATATTTACTGAGTACCCACATCGGGGGTTCTGAGTTGGCAGGAAGGAAAGAAGAAAACTAATGTGAATGAGGCTATGCTGTGTGCTAGGAATTTTTACATTATTTTATTTAATACACACACACACACACACACGCACACGGAAGGTTATTTCCATAATCCAAAGAGGAAATTCAGGCTCTAAAAGTAATTTGTTGGGGCACCTGGGTGGCTCAGTCGTTAAGTGTCTTCTGCCTTCGGCTCAGGTCATGATCCCAGGGTCCTGGGACTGAGTCCTGCATTGGGCTCCCTGCTCAGCGGGAAGCCTGCTTCTCCCTCTCCCACTCCCCCTGCTTGTGTTCCTCTCTCACTGTGTCTCTCTCATCAAATAAATAAATAAAATCTTAAAAAAAAAAAAAAAAGGTAAATTGTCCCCAAATCCATAGAGCTTGAAGGCAGGATTCAGACATTTGTGTTCTGATTCCAAGATGCCCAACAGACCTCTCCAGGGAACCAGTGATGCCAATAGATACCAGAGGAGGGGTTGCCGAGAGGCAAGAGGACCCACACATTGCAAGATGAGGGAGCCAGAGGCCCCCTCCCATCCACTTGACTTCAATAGTGCTTTGACCTATGATCATAGAAGAGAGCTTGTTTTAAAACTACCATGGAGAGGCATATCAAGTATCAGATGGCCATCTGATCCGACCAGCGGATGTAGATAGAGAGGCCGTGGAACAGAGTAGATGCGCACACAGAGGGGTGGTGGAGCATGTGTCTGGGGTGGGCTCAGCAGCAGAGCATCATAGCAGAGATCCAGGGAGGAAGCATTACTGAGGTCTAGCAGCAGAATCAGGACCAGGGCTCAGAGAGGGAAGCATCAGCCCCTAGAAAGACTGACCAGAGCAAGGCAGGGAACACAGTTCAACCCATAACAATAGTCTCACCTAGGACGTTTAGGACCTCAGCGGATTCATAAAATCTGAGAAAGTTCTTAGGATCATTTGTCCCGTGCCTAGGACAGCAAATGCCCAGCAGGCATGCTGCCACCCTCGTGCCCCTGTCTGTGGCAGTCCTCACAAACCCATGCCAGCCCTCTAGCCTCTTAGGCCTTGATGCCACTCAGCTCCCTAGATAGCCCCACTAGCTGGGTGAATGTGACATGCAAGTCGACCTGTGCTTCCCTTCCCTGTGCTAGCACACCCTCTTCCTGGCACAGATGAGGGATTGGAGGCTGGGGGTGGCAGGCACTCAGACTGCAGAAGAGACCGAGAGCCCGAGCTCTTGTCATGGTCCCTGGCTGCATCTTGGGGTCCAGCAGGATGGTTCCAGGTCCTGTGCAAGCTGACCTCAGCCAGGTACTTACAAGAAACAAAATGGGGACAGACAGGGACAGACAAAGGCATCCCAGTATAGGAGGTAGAATTGGAAGCCAAGATACCCAGGGTCAAGAAAGGCTCTGCCAGTTACTAATGATTGACCATGGGGCAATCCAGTAAACCCTTGGTCCTCATTTCTTTTATCTATGAAGTGAAATGAGATGGACTGGCTGACTTGATGGACTGGCTCTGAATTCCCCTCCGGCTCGGAAGGTCTGCCCATTCCATCCTTCTTATCCAGCACCTTGTAAACACTGTCTTCCAAATGCCACCTCCTTCTGTCCCTGCACGGATGGCTGATTTCCACACCCATTGCTTTCCACACTAGTTTGCTCCAGTCCAGCCTACTCCATGTTTTCTTTTCCTAATTCTTCTTCCAAGCCCTGCTCAAGGCCGTCCTCCTCCCAGAGCCTCTCCTGACCTTGGTACTCAAGCGGCAGGAGTCCTGGATTAGGGAAGCCGGAGCTACAAATTATTCCCTGCTCTTGCTCCCTTAGCTAAGTGGCCTGGACATGGCCTTCCCCTTTCAAATGGCCCTGCCTCGTCCTTTCTGGCAAAAAACCTCTGATTTGGGTGCCTGGGTGGCTCAGTTGGTTAAGCGACTGCCTTCGGCTCAGGTCATGATCCTGGAGTCCCGGGATCGAGTCCCACGTCGGGCTCCCTGCTCAGCAGGGAGTCTGCTTCTCCCTCTGACCCTCCTCCCTCTCCTGCTCTCTGTCTCTCATTCTCTCTGTCTCAAATAAATAAATAAAATCTTTAAAAACAAAAACAAAAAACCTCTGATTTTGTTCTATCTCACACGGACCTCTTATACCCATAACTCTTAACACTCCCATCATCTGGGCCCACCTATTTAAAACTTGAGTAAATTCTCTTCTATGGTTCTCCCATTCCAGAGAGATAGGACCCGCCCAAGAGACAATGGGAGGAAAAAGAGGACAGAATTCTAGATGGGGAGATAGGACCCACCCCACAAGAATGGGAGCACCTCCCATTTCTTCTGTCTCTCCCACCGCAGCTCCTCCACACTGGGTACATAATAGGTGCTCAGTTAAATACTCATTAAGTGTAATACTACTTTTCGTTTACATAGCACAAGTGATAAAGAGTCTCTGAACTAAAAGGAGCTGAGTAAGGAGATGGAGCACAGGAACCGGGAGGCCGTATAGGCTGTTCCTCCTTTCTTGCAGGAAAAGAAGCGAGGGCGTGTTTTCTGCACCTGAATTCTTATTTGTCACCTCCTCGGAGAGGAAGAATCCACAGAAGGGAGCTATACTGCAGGCGCTACCAAAATTCAGTCCCAAACCCTGCAATTGTTCAATTAAAAAATGACATTTTTCACCTGCTCTAATGATCCTTTCTGGAACAAGTATGTATGCAATATGAGACATTATCTACATCAATGGCAGAAAGTAGAGGGAGTCTTTCTTGAGGTTTGACTGCTGTCACCCCTGTCCTCTGAATTCCACAACTGGGAATTCACACAGGGCACCAGAAAACACGAAAGTAATGGCTTTGTATGAGAGAGCTGGGTTTGGGGAAGACAGCTTGGGCAACGATGGAGCTCTCACCTCCCAGGGAAAAGTAAGGATAAGGTGATCAAGTTTTTGCTCTGCTTTTGCCACTGTTTTCATTGGCTGAATACATTTTTATCACAGGTCAGAACGATATATCTATTTTACAGAGAAAAACACTCAAGAAGGGGAAATGGTTTTCTAGGGGTAAGAGAGCTGTGCCAACGTAACTATAATCTCAGAACTTCCGCCTGGTGCTCTGTTCCAGCTCCTTCGTGAGGTCCGTTGTTAATAAGTAAAACTGTGACTCTGACCCACCATCTGGAAGGCCTGCGGTCGGCCTGGTCTCTGCCCTCCCCCTCCCCTCTTCCAGGAATGAGGATGGGTCTACTCTGAGCCAGCTGCACCCTGCCATTACCCAAATCTTCTAAAACAAGGATCTAACATGCGCCAGGCACCGGGCTAAGCCTGGGGGTCGTGTCCAGTGCCAGATCACCAGCGGCGCCCCCCAGACACACACGTGGGCAATGCGAGCAGAGAGGAGACACCCGCTCCCACGGAACTTGGCCCAGCCCACCCTGTCCTCACCTGGCCCTGGTTCCCGGAGAGGCCCCGGAGGCAGCGCCCCGCCCCCCGCCGCCCCCGTTTGGCTCCAGCGCGGCCGCCGCGGGCCCGGGGAGTCCAGGCACCCGGGTCAGCGCGCGTCCGCCCCCCCCCGCCCTCCGGGGACCCTGGTCACCCTAGTGCCGCGCCCCGCGCCCCCGCGGGCTCACGTGTGCGCCCACGCCGGGCCGAGGGCGGCCGCTGCCGGCCCCGGAAGACTTGGGCGGCCCGGGCCCCTAGTGGGCTGGGAGGGCGGCCCGACCGAGAGCCGCGCCCGCCCCGGGGAAGGAGCGCCCCGAGCCCGCAGGCCCGGGCCCGCCCTCCGCAGCTCGGACCTGGGCCTCCCGGCGCGCGGCTCCGTTCCCCCCGCGGCATCAGGGGCGCGGGGCGCCGCGGGCTGCCGGCGGTGGCCAGAAACGGGGACCACCCTGGACGGATCCCCCGTGGGCCGCCTCGCTCCAGGCAGCTGGGGTCTCTGAGGCCGAGGAAGGGCTGAACCCAAGCTCAGGTGCAGGGCGCTTGGGAGCGGCAG
The DNA here is from genome assembly GCF_011800145.1 of Mirounga leonina. NCBI lineage: Eukaryota > Metazoa > Chordata > Mammalia > Carnivora > Phocidae > Mirounga > Mirounga leonina. The sequence continues at coordinate 3,294,643 of NW_023270454.1, read as the reverse complement.
GCCAGGCCTCCAGGCTCGAAGAGGGGCAGCGTGAGGAGAGACCCAGGGCATGTTGCTCTGTGCCCACCCAGGCTTTGCTTTGGACGTTGGTTTTCACCTGACAGTTTTTTCCCTCCTGAGGGTCGTCTGGATGCCAATGAGAAAAATGGATTTTACAAAGCCACAAGGGAAGACGAACATTCAGTAGAAAAGGGGATAAAAAGCATGAAGAGAGAATTTCAAAAAAAAAAAAGGGGGGGGAAGGAGGGAGGTGAGAGAGAAAGAAAAGAAAGGGAGGGAGGGAGAGAGAAAGAAAAAAGGAGGGAAGGAAGAGAGAGAGAAAGGAAGAAGGAAAGAGAAAGAGGAAGGAAGGAAGAAAGGAAATGCAGGTGGCCAATAAGAATGGGGGCCGGGGGCACTCAACCTCACTAATAACAAAAGAAATGCTGGTTAAAACAAAAATACCCTTTTCCGCTTATCAGATGGAGAAAGGTTTGAAAACCTGGTCATGGCTAGAATTTTGAATTTGTGGGGAAATCTACATACTGCTGGCTGATGCACAAGTTGACAGTGTTTCTGGAGGGCAGTTAATACAGTTTTGCAAAAGTGTTGACTTTTTGCCACTCTTTGACCCAGCAATTTCACTTTTTGGAATTTATCCCAAGACTGTGCAGAGTTTTAGCTACAAGGATATTCATTTCCACAATGTTTATAGCAGTCAAAAATTTTGTGACAAGATTATCCAATTTTATGGTATATTGATAAAAATCTTGTAAAGAAAAGTCAAAGTGGCATAATATTTGCAATATACTGGTAATTGTGAAATGCAGTTTACACAGCAAGTATGTAGAAAATTATTCCAGTGTTTTAAAGTTTATACATATGTACAAAAAAAAGTCTGGAGGGATACATAGCACAGTGTTGGTAATGGTTCCCTCCATCAGTGATATTGCGAATTATTTTCTTCCTTTTACTTGTTTGCATTATCCAGGTTTTTATCACTAGTTTGCGTAACTTTTCCAGAAGAAAAAAGCATAAAAGTTAATTTTGAAAGAAGAGAGGAGCATCTGGGTCTAAAACTTTACAATCCCCCAGAGTAGGAAGCAGAAGTCTCCACAAAAGAAACAAAAAATTCAGGAGCACTTTTCTAGGAAAGATTTAGGAGGTGAACACTGGCCATTCCCACAGGTTGGAGAATCCAAGAAGACGGGTGCAACAGTGTGGAGATAGGCACATTTGTTGCACTGATGTGCAACTCCAGGGAAGTCCTTAATCGTTTCTGGTTCTTGAGTTTCTCCCTTGTAGAAGAATCATGATCCCTGCCTTCTCCCCAGCAGGCCTCGAGGTTTTAGTGAGGCATGGTTGATCAAGCCTGCGGGGGGGCAAACGTGCTCTGATGGGAATGGAGTGTGACCAGGGGAGGCGACGAGGCCTCCCTTCAGAGCCACACTGCTCATTTGCCAGGCTGTGCCTGAAAGGGGCTATTGCAGGAGCCCCCGTGACTTTCCGACCTTGCTCGTGAGTCACAGGATGACGATGGGTGGATCTCCAGTGAAACTGGGGGGCCTTCCACAGTCCTCGGGCCTGACCGACCCCCAAGCACTGGCATCTTTGCCCCGAGCCCACTACGGGGGACTGGGCACTGCCTGGCCGTCCTGACAGTTCTGGGCCATTATCTGGTCCTTCCTCAATGGTGAGGGGCCATGTACTGAATATGATTAGCCTAACCCTTTGTACATGGTTAAAATAGAAAGTATTTTACTTTTAGCTTCCACCTGCTGGTCCCGGTTTTGCTTCTGGGGCCCCACATCCCAAGACTGCTTCCTCTCCTGGGAAACACCTGCAGTCCTTTTGAGCTAGTATTCCCTCTCTCTGAACTATGGAAGGACCAGGACACATGACCTAAGTACTCATCTCTTGCTATAATCCTCACTGTGGAATTCTTAGTGGTAGTCTCCACCTGGGTATGGTGACCACAGTCTTGAGATTTTAAATTTTTCACTTAGGAAATGCTCCAGTAGTCCTTACCATGTGCCATTCATTCAATCTTCATGACACTTCTGTGAGCTAGATAGTATTATCCCCATGTTATAGATAGGAAACACAGAGGCACAGAGAAGTTAAGTATTTGCCTGAGGTTGCACAGAAGGTAAGGATCAGAATGAGGATTCAAACCCAAGCTGTCTAGCTCTAGAGTCTGTGCGCCCCCCCTACTCTGCTGTCCAGTCCTCCCTTGCCTGAGGACAGGCCACTCAGCCCCTCTCCTGTTTGCCTCCCCTCTGTGCTAAGAGCAGACTGGTCTCAGCCCCCTGCACCCCTCAGGGACAGATGCCGTGAAAAGGGACGGAACTGTCCCCAGGCCGTCACTGGCATCGGGACCGTCTGTCGCTGCTGCTTGCAGAAACCAAAGCTCAGCTAAGGACAGGCCCTGCATGAGGGCTTTTTAAGGAGACTTTGCCACTGACCTCCGCATTCAGCAGCCTCGCCCGTCAGGCGGTCCCGGGTACACAGTGTAATGAGGTCAGGGGTGTGGGTGTGTCTGAAGGCCTGGAGCCTGAGAGCAGAGCCCTAGGAGTGTGCAGAGAGAAGAGCAGCCCGTGTTAGTCAAACATGGTGTTCTTCCTGTGGTACTCTCTGTACCCGGAAGAGGCCATTTCTGTCCAGGTCAGTTAACGTCCCAAAGGAAGGAGGACACCACACACAGGAACGCCCAGAGAGTGCACACGGGACTCCTTCCATGCAGTGCTCTCAAGCTCCATACCTCCCCAGTGGCTCAGTCCCTGGAACCAGATCACCTTCTCGTTCAATAAACATGTCCGTGAACCTGTCATGTTTACTCTGGAGCAGCCAAAGAATGAGCTTCAAGTCCTGCCCTTGAGAAGTTTGTAACCTACCTGGGGACATGGAGGTGTCTGGAAAGGTTGAGAAGCATGTCTAGATGATGAGCCCACCTGGGAAGGAGAGAACCCCGGAGGCCTCTTCCGTAGGGATATGGCATGACGGAGGCGGGAACGGGCCTGGGCCCTGGGGATCCAGCTGTACAGAGGTGGGCAGGAAGATGGAGAATGTGCTGGATGCCTTCAGCTTGCCCTTTCCACCTGATGCCTTCCCTCCCCGCCATCCCCTGTGCCCCAGGAGGCCTACCCATACAGGCTTGGCTTTGGGCGGCAGGGTGGGCTTGCCCAGTAGGAGATAACCGGAAAGAGAGCAGGAGACCAGGAGAGAGGGAGAGAGGTCAGGTATTTTTTCCTCCTACTCCTGTGGCTGTGGTTTGGCCTTAAGACCCTTCCCTGAAGCCACAGCTCCAAACAGGCTTGGCCGTTCTGACACTGGCCACCACTCCTCCCGGCCCCTCAAGCTGGCGCGGGAACAGCTCTCCTCTGGTGCCAGCCCTGGGTATCATGCTGTCTTTCCTTCGTTCCCCTGAACTCTGCTCACATCTCTGCGGATGGGCTTTTTAAGAGCTCTGCTCAAGGGGTGCCTGGGGGGCTCAGTCCATTAAGCGTCTGCCTTCGGCTCAGGTCATAATCCCAGGGTCCTGGGATCGAGCCCCGCATCGGGCTCCCTGCTCAGTGGGACACCTGCTTCTCCCTCTCCCTCTGCTGCTCCCCCTGCTTGTGCTCACTCTCTCTCTCTCTCTGTCAAATAAAGAAATAAAATCTTAAAAAGAAGAACTCTGCTCAAATGAAGTGTGAATGTGCCCTTGTGCCTGCCAGGAGGCCCACTGAGAAAAAGCATTTCAGAGCTAGGGAAAGGTGGGTGGGCAGAAGAGGTAGGGATTCACACACCTGTCGGCTGGAGTCTCAGGTGGGAGAAGAGAGGAGGTCGGGGTCCAGAAGGTGAAGAGCTTTAAATACTAAGCTGGACGTTTTGTAGACCCCCCCGTCACCTGCATCCCTCCCTGTCTTCCAGGACGCTGCCCAGCGCCCCCTCGCTCGGGTCCTCCAGCCAGAGGCCGGGGATGGAGACGCGTGGAGGCTGGCGCCTCGGAGGCTGGCTGGCCCTGCTCTCGCTGCTGCCGTCACTGGGCCTGGCTCAGTACGAGGGCTGGCCCCACGACCCCGAGTACTTCCAGCAGCCGGCACCCGAGTACCCCCGGCCCCAGGTGCCGTCAGACGTGGTGAAGATCCAGCTGCGCCTGGCTGGCCAGAAGCGAAAGCACAGCGAGGGCCGGGTGGAGGTGTACTACAATGGCCAGTGGGGCACCGTGTGTGACGATGACTTCTCCATCCATGCGGCCCACGTCGTCTGCCGGGAGCTGGGATACGTGGAGGCCAAGGCCTGGACCGCGAGCTCCTCCTACGGCAAGGGGGAAGGTAAAGGCTCTGTGCTCTGGAACCGAGCGCTCGTGTCATTGGAAACCCCAGCAGGAGCGGTCCTGGTAAAGGAAGCTGCAGTTGCTGTCAAGTGTCAGGTCCCCATAATCCTGCCTCTGGACAGCCTCCTGGGTCTGGGCAGGAAGGTGGGAACAGACGGGTGCCGGGAAGGGGGCCAGGGTCCAGCCGTCCCGCTTTGCCGGGGGCTTTCCCGGTGTTAGCACAGGAAGTCTTGCGTCCTAGAAATGCCTCCTCCTGGCCCGAGCACACCGGTTGGTGACCCTCACTAAGGGCTGAAGTCCGTCTCTACACGGGGCCCCATGCACCCTGCCTGGGGGCCGCGTGAGCCAGGGGATGGGGTGCCTTTCTTCCAGTCGCCCCCTCCTCGAAGGGGTGCCTTTTGTTCTTTCGCACAAAGGCTCCCCATAGGCCAACGTTCCCTGACTCTCCCCAGTGTGCTGTTCATGTAGCCTTCACACTGTTAACACTAAGACGCTGTTCTGGGCTCATCCATCACAGGCACAGAGTTGCTCTGGGTTTTTCACTTTGGTTGGCCTACTCTTTCTTCCCTTGTCGAGTTCAAATCAATATATTTTTTTTTTAAAAAAGGTATTTTGGTAAAAGCTTTGAATGGAGTGGGGGGCAGGTGCTGGAGCCCAGAACCCTGAGCTCAGTCCTTGTGGGGGGTGGGGGAGCAATGCTAACCTGTAATACTCTGGGTTTAAGGTCTGGGCTAGAGTCTAGGACTCTAACTTTTGGAAGCCTCCCAAGTGATCGTATATGTAGCCAGGTTTGGGAGTCATTGAAATAGATCATTATTATGGTCCCTTCTAACCCTTGCTTTCTGTTATTCTAGAAATTATAGGGAAAAGGGAGCCAATCTCATATGTATCTTACCTCCATGCAGTTGAATATGCTCTGTGGGAGTGACCAGATCAAGAGACCACACTTAGAGTAAAATGTTCTCTGAAGCCTACTTGGGGGTCCCTAGCAGTGACGAGATTAAAGCAGCAAAGATGAATTAGCAAATGCTGGGCCATTTTTTGTTTGTTTTTTGGTTTGTTGTTTGTTTTTTTTGAGAGGGGGAGGCAGGGAGGGGCAGAGGGAGAGGAAGAGGGAGAATCCCAAGCAGCCTCTACACCCAGTGCGAAGCCCAACATGGGGCTCGATCCACAACCCCGAGATCTTGACCTGAGCCAAAATAAAGAGTTGGACGCCCAACCGACTGAGCCAGCCAGGCGCCCTGCAAATGCTGGGCTTTTAAAGCCCACTTCCTGTGTTCTTTACAAAACTCTGGACATGTCAGAACACCTGGGTGGCTTAATCGGTTAAGCATCTGACTCTTGATCTCAGCTCAAGTCTAGATCTCAGGTTTTGAGTTCAAACCCTGCGTTGAGCTCCATGCCCAGCACGGAGTCTGCTTTAAAATGAAAAACAGAAACCTCTGGACATGTCTCCACACTTCTACATCTCCATGTATTCTGCTGGCTGAGTGATCCAGGGGTAACATCCATCAGGTTTGTTTTCAATCCCAGGCTCTCAAGCCTAGGTATTTTATTTATTTATTTATTTTTTTTTTTTTTAAGATTTTATTTATTTATTTGAGACAGAGAGAATGAGAGACAGAGAGCATGAGAGGGGGAGGGTCAGAGGGAGAAGCAGACTCCCCGCCGAGCAGGGAGCCTGATGTGGGACTCGATCCCAGGACTCCAGGATCATGACCTGAGCCGAAGGCAGTCGCTCAACCAACTGAGCCACCCAGGCGCCCCAAGCCTAGGTATTTTATAACAAATACTTTCCAATGACTATGGGGTTTTTCCAGTTTATTTTATTTACCGCTTTATTTTATTTCTACTCAGACTTAAAGTCTACCTAACATCAAATTAGATGGGTGTGGTTTTTTTCCCATCCCAGTTCACCTGCACAAGTAGTGGGCATGGGGTGGCCGGGGAGGTGGGTTAACCTGGCTCAGACTTTGCCACCCAAGGAGGATGACGGGAGAAGAGTTCAAGGGAGCAGAGGGAGTGTGCAAGGGAGCAATTGAAACCATGGTCCCTGGAGTCTGGGTTGGGTAAGTAGGATGGTACTACGTAGGGGGCGACTTGTGTGGAGGGCTGCTGGGGTCACAGTCAAGGTGGAGATTGCAATACAAGAAAGAGCATGCTAGAAACATTTTTGGGGATGGGTGGAGATGCAGATGCATCTGAAGGGTTGAAATGGACATTGGGGAGGGGTGTCACTGCCGTTAATGACGAGGCCTAAGCTATGATCATGGGAGAGTGGCTGACGTAGGGCCAGGGAAAGATGCTGCAGAGAGAAGCTATAGTAACAAGAGGCCAAAGAGTCCTTGAAGGGTCATCTGGGTGGATATTGAAACCAGCAGGACTTAGGGAAGGAGAAATATCAAAGACAAAGGGAGAAACAAATGCTAAAAAAAATTGTCTCCCAGACTTTGAGGATTATGTTGTCTATATAAAGTGATACTTGGTTTTTGCATCATGAGAGGCCTTTTAAATACAAAGGTATTTGAATTCTTCAGCATCAGGTTAGGATTCTTTTTTTTTTTTTTTTTTTTAAGATTTTATTTATTTATTTGACAGAGAGAGCGAGAGAGCACAAGCAGGGGGAACAGTAGAGGGAGAGGGAGAAGCAGGCTCCCCGCCAAGCAGGGAGCCCGATGCGGGACTCGATCCCAGGACCCTGAGATCATGACCTGAGCTGAAGGCAGATGCTTAACCATCTGAGCCACCCAGGCGCCCCTCAGGTTAGGATTCTTAGCACTGGGTACATGTTGGGCCCTCCGTAAGTATTAGCTGATTAATTCATTTTGATTGAGGAGAATACTGAGAATACCTGGCAGGCAGTCCTTGGCATAGGGACCAGAGACCAGTGCCCTGGGCTGTGTGCCCGTGGAAGGAGTTTAACCTGCAGGTCAGCTCCGTGCGTGCCCTGGGAACACCACAGCGAGCACTTACTGTATCACCTGTGCCCCTGACGCGCAGGCTGTAGTAATGAAGCCCCAGGAGAGCACCCGAGCCTCCCGGGTTTTCCAGCCTGGACTGTCAAGAGTTCTTTTCCCCTAAAGTGTCTCTGAGCTCAGGGAACTCATGGACCCCTTCAGAGGGTTCTAGAGGGGACAGCTGCTCTATTTCTCACCCTCTGGTTGGGTCTCACAGAAACCTGACCAGAGATGATTGCTCTCCTTTGCTTGTCTTCAGACCTGAGCTCAGATCTGATCCTTCCCCAGCGCCCCTGCACTGCCCCTCACCCCCCATTGTTCAGATCAGAGCGACAAAGCCAGCAGATGACCACAGTGGGGCCCCAGAGGTTCTAACTTGGACAGTTGTCCTGACCACTCAGGGAACACTCCGGCATTCAGATTTTCATTTGTGATCTCTATCTTCCAAATTGTTTATGGATTGGTTTATACATTTCTCCTTTCGTCAGGAGAAGCATTTCTTAGAGTGAATGAACGGACAGTAGAAATGAGGTTTGGCCTCTGATTGGCTGGCTTTTCGTGTCCAAAGTTAGAGCCGCATCTACAATCCAAGTGCCGCTTTCCTAGTAGCTCTGAGATGGCGTCTACCGAACTGTGCCCGGCCCACCGTGCATCCCTGCAGGCAGAGCCAAAGCTGGCTGCTTTACAATCAGAATATTCTAGATGATAGGACGCATACAGGGAAGAATATTGTCATGAAATGAAGCTAAATTAGTATATTGTGCCCGGTGATGCTATCTTGGGCTATGTAGAAATTTACACTTCCACCATCTACGATAAAATACCTGGGGAGGGGGCATCTGGGTGGCTTAGTCGGTTAAGCGTCTGCCTTCGGCTCAGGTCATGATCCCGGGGTCCTGGGGTCGAACCCCACGTCAGGCTCCCTGCTCAGCAGGGGAGTCTACTTCTCCTTCTCTCTCTGCCCCTGCTCGTGTGCTCTCTCTCTCTCTCTCACTCACTCTCTCCCTCAAATAAATGAATAAAACCTTAAAAAAACAATAGTGAGAATCTGTCAAGAGTAGGATCATTGGCAGTGAGCTAAAGCTACTTAAGAAAACAGCTCTTTGGTGGAAGTTAGTTCACTTAGCATCCAGGGAGCTGATTTCCAAATGTTCCTTATCAAAGAGTAAAGCAGGCCAGAGAGAGTCATGGTTCCTTCAGCTGCACGCTGTCCTGCTTCCCCTCCCCTTAGCTGGGGTGGTTTCTCTCATTGCAGATGGAATAAGGGCCCCGCCTCTTTTCACCATCTCTGTCCCTTCAGCAGTTTTGCCACAGAATGTTCCAAAGAAGAGGCCCCGCTGCAAATGTGGAGGGTCTTTTTCGTTGCTAGTACTTAGTAAGACAAACATTGGTTTGTTGTCCAAGCAGCAATCGATTAGGGACCATATGTTTCCGAGGAGCTTGACGACTGGGAAGCGAGGCCAAATTGAGAAACCAGTTGGAAACCCTCAGGCCAGATGTTTTCACTCAGCTTGTTGTTCCCCACAGTACGTCTGAGGCGCTCTGGTTTGAGCCCTAACCAGCCATCAGTCACAGCAGACGCATCTCAGCAGGGCCCTGGAGTCAGGGACTAGCCCCACGTCCTCCCTGACCTCGAAGAACCTCAGATTCTCCTTGGTTTTCTCATCTCTACAATGGGAGTGTTTGTATCTGCGTTTTCCTTGCATCGTGGAAACAGCGGGATTCCATGTTTTTCTGATGAGTTGGAAGGAGGAAGGGAAAGGGGCTTGAACATGTACTAGGCACATACATTATCTCATCGAATCTCCATGGTGACCTGTTTCTTGGGGATCCTTGTTTTCACCTTAGAAATGGGAAACAGGCTTGGTTAAGTAGCTGGTCAAGTTACTTGGTGCCCAGGCCCAAGGCAGAGAGTCTGAGCCCCGGTTATCTGGCTCCATTATCCTGTCAAGTCCTGCCTAGAGCCATGAGCAAAAGGAGACGTTTGATTTTGTTTCCTTTCATTTTGCAGGGGCACTTACAAAGATAAAGTTTGAAAGCCCTTTAGCACTTTATTTTTTTTTTTTTAAGACTTTATTTTTTTGAGAAAGAGAGCAAGCACGAGCCTGGGGGAGGGGCAGAGGGAGGGAGAGAAGCAGGCTCTCCACCGAGCAGGGAGGCCGATGCGGGGCTCCATCCCAGGACCCTGGGATCATGACCTGAGCCGAAGGCAGATGCTTAACTGAGCTGCCCAGGCGCCCCGCCCTTTAGCACTTTAAAAAAATTGATTTTTAATGGTGGTGAAATACACATAACATAAACTATGCCATCTTCACCATTTTTCAATGTGCTATTAGTAGTGTTAGTACATTCATATTGTTATACAACCAATTGTCATGCTCCCCCTCCCAGCCCCTGATAACCTCCGTTCAACTTTCTGTCTTTATGAACTTGACTACTCCAAGTACCTCATCTAAGCAGAATTATACAGTTTTTGTCATTTTGTGACTGGCTTATTTCACTGAGCACAATGTCCTGAAGTTTCACCCATGTTGCAGCCTGTGTTAGAATTTCCTTCCTTTTTAAGACTGAGTAATAGTCTCGGGGTATGTGTATACCACAGTTTGTCAATAGACACTTGGGTTGCTTCCAACTTTTGGCTATTGTGAAGAATGCTGTAATGCACGTGGGTGTGCAAATATCTCTTTGACACCCTGCTTTCCGTTCTTCCGGGTGTATACCCAGAAGTGGGGATTGCTGGATTGTGTGGTAACCCCATTTTTATTTTTTAAACATTTATTTATTTATTTATTTATTTATTTATTATTTTTTTTTTATTTAAAGATTTTATTTATCTATTTGAGACAGAGAATGAGAGACAGAGAGCATGAGAGGGAGGAGGGTCAGAGGGAGAAGCAGACTCCCCGCTGAGCAGGGAGCCCGATGCGGGACTCGATCCCGGGACTCCAGGATCATGACCTGAGCCGAAGGCAGTCGCTCAACCAACTGAGCCACCCAGGCGCCCAAAACATTTATTTATTGAAGTATAGTTGGCACACGTTACATTAGTTTCAGGTGTGATTCGAAAAGCATCGTGATTCGAAAAGCCCGTACGTTATGCTGTGCTCACCACGAGCGTGGCTACCATCTGTCACCACACAACGCTATTACAGTACCATCAACTATATTCCCTGTGCTGTACCTTTTATGCCCGTGACCTCTTCACTCCATTACTGGAAGCCTGTGTCTCCCACTTTTCATTTCTTGAGGAACCGCCATACTGTTTTCCATAGTGGCTGCACCATTTTACATTCCTGCTGACCATTAGTGCACAAGGGCTCCAGTTCTCTCAACTTTGTCAACACTTGGTATTTTCTGCCCTTTCGACAGTAGCCATTCTAATGGGTGTGAGGTGGCATCTCGTTGTGACAAACCCTCTAGCACTTTGCATGTTGAATTTTCTACTGAGTGCAAATCAGGTGGAGACACAGGAGGCAAGCAGAATTGCACAGGGTCTCCCAGCCCTGCCCTCACCTGACTTCTGGAACATGAGGGGGCAACTCTGTGGGTTAGTGTAGCAGGGCCATCTCTGAATCAGTGGCTGGGAAACATCAGGAAGAGAGAAGAGCACTGAATGGACCAGGCTCTGGGCTCTGGGGGTGGCCTTGCAGGATGAGCCGCCCTCTGAGCCAGAGCTGTGTGTCTGGGAAGTGGGAATGACTATCCCTGAGGCGTGGGGAGGTCAGGGGAGGTGATACATATGAAAAATGCCTTAAAAACTCCAAACCCTGGGTTGCAAAATAGCTTACACTTTCCCTGAGGGGTCAGAGTTCAGCCTCCGCTGCAGATGGAAGGTGAGTCTGGCCTGCAGCATGGTCAGTCTAACTAAAATTGCCATCGTCATCACTGTTACCTTGTTTGAGTAACGATGGGCCAACCACAAACAGGCACGTGCCCTGTATTATCTCTAATCTGTACACAGCCCTGCACTTGAGGTGTCTGACATGAAAGAGGGGCTTGGACCAAAGTCATATAGCTAAGTGGCTCTGTCAGAATGAAACCCAGCTTAGTATCCAAAATCTCTGCCCGTTCTACTAACCACGTGACATCTGGGCTCAAATCTGGTTTCTGTCCAAATCACATTCAATCTGGCACATCCCCCAATCGCATCAGCTGCCTACTCTGGAAAGGGAACCCAGATGCCCTAGAATGATATCCAGTCTCTCAAACATACTAAAAATCAATTGATGACCACAATAACTGCCAAAATTAGAGAAGAATTCTCTCTCTATAGATGACATTGGCGCCCCCAAAGACTCAAGCCAACTTTGACGCAGTGCTTGGTCTCTCTCTTCTCTGCTTCCTTCAGGGCCCATCTGGTTGGACAATATCTACTGCACCGGCAAGGAGGCCACCCTCGCGGCCTGCTCCTCCAATGGCTGGGGTGTCACCGACTGCAAGCACACAGAAGACGTGGGTGTGGTGTGCAGTGACAAAAGGATTCCTGGTTTCAAATTCGACAGTTCGTTGGTCAACCACATAGAGGCAAGTCCTGTGTTCTTGATGACTCCCACAATGAATATTTTCCTTCTTCCATGTAACTCAGTTCTCACCTACTGATTCCAGGAAGAGTGTGTGAATGCTAACGAGGGGACCCAAGTCAACCTGATTTGGGGCAGGGGGACTGAGGGGAGGATTTCTGGAGAAGGGGAGACCACCAGTGTGGAAAGGGCATTCATTCCAGACACAAAGAATGGCTTGGGTGAAGGCATAGAGACATGACGGGGTAAGTAGATCAGTACTGCCCAAGACTACAAGGTGAATGTGGGAGTAATGTGAAAGGAAGCTACAGAGGGTGGGCACAAAAGCCCCTCTGTGCTCTGCCCAGGAGCTTGCGGTTTGGGCTGGAAAAATGTACTAGTTATCAATTGCCGTGTAACAAATTACCCCCCAAATTTTGCAGCTTCAAACAATAGCCTTCATGATCTCACTTAGTTTCTGAGGGTCAGGAGTCCAGGAGCAACTTAGCTGGTTGACTATGATCACGTTCTTTCATGAGGTCACCTGGGGCTGGGGGCCCTGTCCCAAGCTGACTCATGTGGCTGTTGGTCAGCTTTAGTTCCTGGCCATCAGCTGGAGCCCTCTGGTCCTCTGCACACAAGCTCTCTCTAGCCTGCCTGAGTGTCCTTAAGACATGGCTGTCGTCCTTCTCCAGAGTGAGTGACTCGAGAGAGAAAGGGAGCAAAACATGGAGGCCACAGCCTTTCATAACCCAATCTTGGAAGCAATAGACCATCATTTCTGCTATATTCTGTTGGTCACATAGACCAACCATATACAGTGTGGGAGGAGATTACCCAAGGGTGTGAATGCAGAAGGTGGAGACCATCGGGGGCCATCTCGGAGGCTGGCTATCAAAGGACCATTGTTTCCAAATCTAGCTGGGGATCAGAATCACTTTTAAAAGCACATACTAGGGCCTCGCCCCAGACCTCCTGAATCAGAATTACCCCCAGGGGACCAGACTAGTTTTGAAAGTGCTCTCAGATGATTCTCATGTTGCCAGCCTGACCCAAGTCAGCATTTGGAAATGCCCAAAGGGCTTGTGACCCTTCTACATTTATGGCTACGTTTCAGAGTCAGATTTTCAATAAGTTCCCCACCCAAACAACAGAAAGGAACAAACATTTATGGCACTGCTTTACATACAAGATATGTGGGGCTTAGGGTAGCCGGAGTAGGCAGCCTCCTCAAGGACACGTTGGATGTCACCCCCAAGGCACTGTGAGATCTGCCATGAAGCCAAGCCAAAAGGCCTTCACTGTGCTTTAGCCCCCAGCTGACCTCAGAACCAGTGCTGAAGAAAGGCAACTTGAATTGCCCTATTTGGGCTCCAGAGGAAGTTCTCCCCAGACTGTAGTCTTTACATTTTCCTCTCATGACTCACACTGTCCCACTCTTTTCTCATATGTTCCTAGAGCACACTGAGTATGCTGGGAACTTGTCCAAGCCTGCATTATAGCAGGGAAAAGGATTTCCAGCTTTCTCTCAGCTGGCGGGATCAGACTGCTTCTAGCTGACACTCGTCAAATGCTGCTGTTTTATCTGGGAGAAGTAGAAGAGATTGTCAAGGAGCTAATGTGCGTTAGTGTTCCAGTTATTGATGACAGCTTCGCTTTACAGTAAAGTCTGTGATTTGGAGGATGGGGTTGTCCAGCCCAGTCTCACACGTTCCATCTCTGCTCCTTATGACCTCATATGGGATCATTAGCACCCACTTTCTGATGAGATTGGAAGCTCCTGGGGGGTAGGGGCCTATCTAATGCACCATTGTATCCAGTAGAAATAGTGCTAGGTACCTGATAGGAACAGTGTCTCCAACCCCTAAATTTTCTTCTTAGGAATGCATACCACAGATCGTCATCCCCATAGGTGAAGAATCTCCCAGAATCAAATATCAAATTAAACAGTGATAAGAAGCACATAGAAGCAAATCATTCCTTTACAGCATTGCCCTGCTTAATAGAAAAGTGACCTTATTTGTAACATCTTTAATGGGCCTCTGTTCAGCTTAGAACCTCAGGATAATACAGTTGGATTGTCAAGTGAAGATCCAGGTTTCCAGGTATAAGAAAGTCATTGATGGTTTGAATAAAAAGAAGGTTGACCACCATGTCAGTGGGTTTTTGGGGATGGGAGAATGAAAAGACTTCATCCACCATTAGAAAAAATGATTCTGGGAAAAGGGCATGGCACTTTAACAGAAAAGTGTTTATTGAATCTGGCTCCTAGAAAAAGCAGACCCTTGATTGGGTAGAATAGGCAGAGAAATGACCCCCCCCCCCCCAAATATAGTAAGAAGTACATTTTTATTCTGGAAGTGCTAAGAGTCCACCATAAAAGCTGAGTACTGTCTTTATTCTGGACCTTTGTTGGGTGTCCGCTGTACACACAGTGTGGTCTGGGAAAGAAAACATGGCCCTCATAACCTGAGAAGATGAGATGCATGCCTTTGGAAAGCTTGACAATCACTCCAAGGCAAGGAGCCTAGACCCTAAATGAATTTACGGTAACCCAGCGAGGACTACTGGGGTGGGGTGGGGGTGAGTGGTTTGAAGGGTGGGATGACTCCCACCGCCTCCCACGCTTTGCAGCTTCCTAGAAGGCCTCCCTCTTGCTGTCGTATAGTCAGGGTGGTTGCCATGAGCCACACTGGGAGTGTTCTTGTCCAGCCACAGACACAGGAAACTTTGAACTGATGAGCGGTCCCCTGGAACCTCTTCCCTTCGGTGTCAGCTGAATGTAGGTCATGAAAGGGCCCACATCTCAGGATGTCTGAGGAGAAACTTTGAGAGTTGCCACTCCATCTAGGACTTTGTGGCTAAAGCTCATGCTTACTGTCAGAGCTGGCCTGATGGGTGGGGAGCTGCCCAGACCACCTATAGGGATATTTGTGGGATGTTGAGAAGTTTCTCCGAAATACCTCATGTAATAGCCTGTGTCGGTAGCTGAAGTCATGGAATCGTCCCTCTTGGCTACAGAAATGTCCTCTATTAGATGTTTGTGGATGAGAGGAAGAGATGTAGGCTGGTGGACGTGCAGTTAGGTGGGGCCACAGTGCGATGACTAATGGTGCCGGGGAAGACTGCAGGTTAATCCGAGAACACAGCAGATGGTCTTGAACCGTAGTTCCTGGGGCCCAGCTCTGCCTCTCTAACAGCAGACGTTCACATGGAGATTAAAGTGGGCCCTGATAAAAGTTGTAGGGGACACAAAACTAGAAGGGATTGCTGGACTATAACATTATTGAACAAGGTTCAGAAAAACCTCAGTAAGTGGAGATAATAGGCCCAAACCATAATATATTAGGGATGAATAGAAGGTCCTATATCAAGGTTCATGGAAAAAAAAAAAAAAATCAGCCATAGAGTGAAAGCCAGGGAGAGTGACTGAAAAGCATTGATTATATCTTTAAAATCCCTGAAGGGGATTGGTTGACTAAAAGCTGTGTATAAGCCAAAGCTGTGATATGGTGGTAAAAAAAAGCAAAAACAAAAAAACCCCAAAACATGAATGTGCACTGATGCACTGAGGGAAGAATTCTTCCCCTAAACTCTTTGTTTTTAGATCAAGAACTGAGCGCAGGGTTCTTGGCCTCAAGATCTGGGGCCATCTCTTAGCTAGGTCACCCAGAGGAGGGACCAGCAGGACAGAGACAGGTCTGGAAACCATATCCTATGAGGAAATGAAGATATGGGGACAAGAAGAGAGAGAGGAGGGGAGCCGTGTGGGTTCTCTAAATATCTACAGTGTTACCATGGAGAAGATGTGTGATTTATTCTAACCCAGAACCAAGATGGGTAAGAAGGTAATGGGAGGAGATTTCAGCCCATTGTGGAAACTCTGTAACACTTAGGTCTGCCCCACGGTGCAAGCGGCAGTGTTCACAGCAAGCTCCCGTCACAAGAGTCATGCAAGCAGGAATGGGATGACCTCCTGCCAGGAATGTGCAGCCAGATTCCTACCCTGGGAAGGAAGCAGGATGAGGCGATTGCCAAGTTCCAAGATCCCTCCTTACTCTGCATTTACGAGAACACCCCCATCCCACGCAGGGGGCCCCCACAGCTGGCTGTCGGCAGTGCACACCATTGTGTGACTCGGCATGTCTCTCTCATACGCGCACATGCGCGCGCACGGGACGGATGCCCGCTGGTGTGCGTGCCCTATACCCTGGCCCTCTCCCTGCCTCTTCTCTGGGCCTGCCCAACCTTAGCCTTGAACGCAGGAGCAGACTTTTTGCCCTTATTCTTCCACATCCAAGTGTGAGCACTAAGGCCCTCCCTCGACATCCCCAGTCTGGGGTCCATAAATTCAAAAGTGGCCAAGAGTGGAGTGTGATCAAAAGGAGGTATCAGTTAATGCTTTCTCTGTGGCTTATGACCCCAGGTGCAAATGAGGGGCCTAATGAATGTGATGAGGACACCTCCCCCACCCTCCCATCCCATCTCTTCCCACCCTACTCTGACGAGTATGGCCAGGAGCTCTCACATCCATCCTCACTGAATCCTGGAGATTGGGGGCAGGTCACAGACCATTTGAGGTGACCCTCATAGGCTTGTGCCTTCTCCAGAGCACACTGGAATTCCCCAAGCAGAGAGTGGAAGAAAACCGAGCATCGGTCTAGACCAAGTTCATCCCACTTTGGAATGCCAGAGGCATGAGTCACTAAGCCCTGGGGCCTGGCTGATGAATTTCACTCAATGAGCTAACTGTGCTTCCAGTGGACTCCTCCATCTGCTTGGGGCATCCCCGGGGGCTCTTTGGCGCGTCATGAATTGCGATCTAAAGAAGGGAAGCAGCGCATCTCCTTCATATGAATGGCCCCACCAAGGGAGAGTTCACAGGTTTGGACCCTGAGCTACCTGTTGGCCAGCAGCCAGAACACTGGGCATGTCCATTCTCTTCATTAAGATGAGCTGGTTGAATTCTGTCCCTTCCAGCTAGGACAGTCGGGAAGCCAGAGTGGCAATGGTTTCTCCAACAAAATGACACAGCATGCACTCATCATTTACAAGGGAGTTTTAAATGTGAAAACTCAGATGCTTTCTGTCAAAGTGCTTAGCAGACTATAAAGTGCTGCAGTAGGTTAACCCTACCAATCTACCAACCTTGGTTCACGGCATCCAGAAAATTCACCAGGGAGAGTCTCAGTTCTCTGGTTTTCTGACACAGACTGTATAGTTACATCTTGCTCTGGAGCCTCTCTTAGACCCCAGAGTTGAAGGCAGGACCCCTGAGTTCCGGTCTGGCGGAGCCTGAGATTTGCAGCTGTGTGTCCGGAGTGTGTAACCCTTCCTGGGTCTCTGGACTGTAAAATAGCATTCTCATAAGGCAAATGAGTCGGAGGCCAGTCCTCAAAACCTTCTCAAAAAGAGGCAAGCAGGACCACAGCATGCAATGCAAAATACTGTTGTTTCCAAGCAAACGGATCTTTTTTAAACCTAGGAAACAGAGCCCCCACCAAACCTCCCAGGATTTCAGAGGCTCTTAACTTGAGAGGCTTTGCTTCCTGTCTGTGGCAGTGAACAAGTTGGAAAAAGCATTAGATAAGAAGAGATTACAAATCCAGATGCCCTCCTGAGTAGACCTCTCCACACTGGCTGTTTTGCACATTGCTAAGTCATGTGCTCATAGAAGGGCTCAAGGCTGGAGCCATGTGTTGTGAGATCAGGGAACATACAGATCTTTTCCTTTTCTTCACCCCCTCACACCACCTTCTTCTATACCCATTTTTTAAAGGCTTTTTGGCAAAGGCAGTTAGGTTACCAGAAATGATCGGAAACCGCCGGGCTGTGAGATTTAGTTGGGGCCCATCCCTCAAGTGGCCCCCAAGCCTCAGTTTCTCCTTGTGACAGGAGGCAGCCCTGAGGTCTGGAGAGACCACCAGGGGGACAATGAGGCCAGAGCTGGGAGAATCTGGGATCCCTACCCTCCACACTCTCACATCCTTCTGGAAGGGCACGGAGACCTGAAAAAGCGCTTTCTTCTCTCAACCACAGGAACTGAGGCTGGTGTGAATTCTTAAAATTCCAGGAGTCCAGGTTTGTATTAGTCACCCTCAGCTTCCAGGATGCTTCAAGGTTTCCCTCTCAGCAGCAGCCTTATCTCGCCAGCATCTGGGACCTCTAGGAAGGTCTGAGAACTTCCCAGCCAAAAGTGTCCCCCTGCCCCCATATCCCCCCAAGCAAAGAGTGGGTTCAACAGGTTGCACTGGGTGGTTTAGGAAAGAAAGGGCGTCTGTTCTCATCTGCAATTTCGAAGGTGGGAGTCCCTCCAAGCCTAAATACAGTCCTGCTTCCCCTGATGTCTGCAGGAGAGCTAGATGGCCTCCCTCTGTGGCAGGAGGAGAAATGGTGGCAAGTGGGCTGTTTGAGCCGGGTGCTCCAGCAAGGGCGTGAAGACCTGTGTGGAAGCCCACAGCCTCTGAATCCCTAGTCTCGCCGACCCGTTGAATAGGACCATCAGCCATAGCTGTGCAGGGTTCGTCTCATAGCTCACAGGGAGTTTGGGCAAAAGGATGTATGTGTAAGATCCTGTCTGGTGTTAACATTCCATGATTCTGTTTGTTGAGTCTCTGTGTGGTCAGGGCTTGCCAGCCATCACAAGGAACACAAGTTCCAGAGTGACCTGTTTTCCCAACTGAAAAAAGGTCATAGCATCTGAAAAGCAAAAGGGCATTTATGCGGGTAACAGAACAAGATATTTGAAATTGGGCACATCCTGACAAACCTGAGAACCTGGTTCCTGGCCAGGGTGTTGTTCACACAACTCTTTGAAAAGTACAAATCCGATTATAATTGTGTGTGAGGTGAAATAAGTAAATAAGCAACATTGTACTCAGCTGTTAGATGAAATAAGTAAGTTGCATTACCATGTATCCTAGATGAAATAAATGGACAGCATATGGACTCAAAGTTCGAAAGAGTGACTTGGATGGGAAATTTGTGGCAGTTTGGCAAGGGAGAGAAGAGAGAATGTGGAAGGTTAGATATGGAAGGGATGCAAGATGGGAGAAGTGAGCAGGAGACTCTCATTGCCCTGGCTGGGGGATCCGTTCTGGAGGACGGTCCACTCATGTGGCTAGGGTGGGGCTGCAGTGGACTGGAGGAGTTCGAATGAGTCACTTCAACCAGGCCGGAGGGGTCAGTGCCCCAAATCCACCCCCACTCCATCCCCATGAGGCTGTTGCTGAGTTAGCTGTATGGTGGATGTGGTCATGCATTCACATTTTAATCGAGCACAGGATGCGATGCAGGGCACTGGGAATAAAGAGACTGATGAAGTAGACAGCCTTGCCTTCCTGGAGATTACCATCTAGTAGTGAAGGACAGTTCCACAAATTGTGCCTTTGTTACCATGGTGATAATTACCCTGAGAAAACAGTAGGTATCCCAGCTGGGAGTCTGGCCCGGGACTTGGCTGGTCTGTGGCCTCAGCGCCCCCCTGCTGGGTTGGAGGGACAGGTTGCAGGAGCACGTGTCCTGCCAGCTTCCTGCAGAGAGCAGGGCTCACTTGTTCTCCAAAGAAGCAGTCTCTCTTACCTACCCCAGCGCCCTCAGGTTGGAAAATGCAATACAGAGCCTCCGATTTTCCAGCAGCCTTATAAGGCTCTTGGTTTATAGGAGGAGGGCCCTGACGGACAGCTGGGCTTTTCCTCTGGTGGCTCAGAATGACCTCAGCTTTCCACACCACCCCCACCCAACTGGTGTCCGTCACATGGAGCGGAGGAGCAGCAATCACGGCGATGTCTTCTCTCTTCCCCTTCATCCATCTGACCCAGTGGAAGTCCCTGAATGTTACTTCTTACTTAGGCTCCTTACTCCCTGAATTCCCAATTTGATCATCAAAAGGAGGTAATTACAGGGGCGCCTGGGTGGCTCAGCTGGTTAAGTGTCTGCCTTCGGCTCAGGTCATGATCCCGGGGTCCTGGGATCAAGCCCCACATCGGGGGGCTCAGCAGGGAGGTTGCTTCTCCCTCTCCCTCTGCCTGCCGCTCCCCCTGCTTGTGCTCGCTCTCTCTCTGTCGAATAAATAAACAAATAAGATCTTAAAAAAAAAAGAGGTAACTACACTGTGGCCAGATTCTTCGATTACGACTTGCCTCATGCTGTTTACAGATGATACCCACTTAGCTAAACCATCTAGATGTGTGCTGAGGGTCAGATCAGCTTTTAATTCAGCTCAGTAACTCCCTTAGCATCAGATTGTGAGAGGCAAGGGAGGGTGTCAATAGCCCCGAGGAGAAGGGAGCGCACGGAGAGAGCATAGACCTTCTGCTTGTCCATCCGTAAGTCATACAAGTAGTACTTATGCTGTGAAGAGAAGCAAGTACTGCCTAGTTTATTTTGCATTAAACAAAGAATAAAGGGAGTCTTTATTACAGTTTTGGCTTGGGAGCTCAGTGTTCAGCTAAGACGAATTCCTGTAATCGGATTTTTAAAAATTATTATTGGTTCATTCCAAAAATATTTGAAGACCCACTCTGTGTCATGTCTGGCACTAGGGGCCGTGGGTAAGACAGAAATGAATAAGGTTCCGTCCTGCCCTCAGGAACTCACAATCCTGAGGTGGCAAAAACACATTGGAAGGATAAATAATCAGAGTACAAGGTGGTCAGGCTAAGTCAAGGACTAACTGAGCGACTCAGAAAACAGATGCACGGGGAATAAAGAAATCCAATCTCTGTGGACCAGATATTTGGGGAAGGGGGCTCCGTGGAGGAGATGGTGCTGTTTCCTGTCAGGAGTGACAGCAAGAGACTGGTGTGTCGGGTTGGCCTGTGTGTCCCTGGCCTCACACGGTGCCAGGAACACTCAGCAGACACGGTTCAAACGCGTGAATGACATTGTCCCTGTAGGGACTGTAGGTCATAGGACTCAGAGAGAAGGAAAGGAGAATTGCAGGGAGGTTCAGTGCTGGGCTTTAAGGAGTGATGTCCTGGCAGTGAGAGAAGAAGGTTGCTGGCTAGAAAAAGGGAAGGGAGGGCATGGTGTGGATCAGACCAGGGAGCCTAAGGCCTGGGGAGCCATGGGAAGGTTTGGAACAAGACATGACTACATAGTGGGTGAGGTGGTGTGAGAGGTGGACCAGATCAGCGAGTCCTCCACCCCGGGGAGACACTCAGCCTGTGTGAAATGACAGAGTCCCAGTCATTTCACTCCCACGGTTCCCATTGCCACCTGACTGGCAGATGGAGATAGGAATGGGGCAGTGACGGAAGGCTAGACGAGGTGTCGCTGGGTGGCCGGGCGGTAGGCGTGAGGAGGGGAAGGTGCAGAACGCAGGTGAGGCTTGTGGTCTGCAAGCTAGAAGGGCGGGAGCCTGACTCGGTGAGCGGAGGAAAGGTTAAGGGTATCTTGGATGTGTTTGGTTTGAGGTGCTGAGGAAGGTGCCGAGCTGGTGGTTGGGAAAATGGATCTCGGTCTGGAAGGCCAGGTTTTGAAACGGCTGAATAAAGGCAGCTGAGGGCTTAGGGAGCAAGATGCAGGAAGCCCTTAGCAGTAGACGGATGGGGCCTGCTAAGCAGACAGAGGTGGTGTGGAACCAGCCGCGCATTCTTGTTGGGGTGACTGCGTACTCGTGCAGCTCACCACTGCCGTCCTCCCTCCTCGACACCTCTCCTGGGACGCCTTCTCAGGTGGGAGGGCCTGGGCTGATATTCAAGGACAGCTTCTAAAGCAGAGGGAAGGAAGATAATTGGGCTAAGGTGGGGCCGTTACAAACATGCCTCCCGGGATGGGGGGCTTTGCACCCAGTGTCGAGCTTTCAAATTGTGAAGTATGTCTTTATAGGCTTGCTTGCCTTGCCTTGCCTTGCCTTGCCTCCCCCTGTATCTTTACCTGATGCAATCTTCAACTAGACTTTCAAAATTTGTGATTTTTCCTCATTGGCGACAGCCCCAGACTGTCACACTGTGGAATTTTTGCAAGTCATTCACACATGCTGCAAATGTGAAATGTCATGCAGACACAAGACTGGGAGTCCTGCCCTGGTGCTCCTGCACCAGCCTTTCTTTCCACCAGCCTCCTGGCTGAAGCAAGGCAGGCCCTCACCTCCCTGCACCTTGATTTGCCCTTTTGGAAGCGGCTGATCATCACTCTCAGGGCTCGAGCCCTGCCGGGGATGAGATGAGTTCTGAGTAGGACAAGTCTAGAAGGTTCTGTGAATTCCTTGGAGGAAGGCCTTGTTGGAGATCTGGGTGAACTGTTATCTCTGGCAAGAGAGACAGCATTCAGACTTTAATTTTAATTTGAAAATGTGCCAGATGCATTACCAGCTTCTGGGCTGTTGGTCTTAATGTATAACCAGCAAGTCTAGAGAGCCCCTTGTGAGAAAAGAAAGAAAAATGTGTCTGTGTTTCAGTGTTTCACATCTTCTCTTTTTTGGAGTTGAACTTCTGAGGAAAAAAAAAATCTAACCCTTGTGGTTATGGAAGAGATTCCACAGCAGTGAAGTAAGGAGGGAAGTTCTGTGTGTCTGTGTGTGTTTTCCTGCACAGAAGTCTCTAGGCGGCCTATGGGAGCTCGTTAGCTAGCAGGGAGCCCTGAATGCGTGCCACGAAGGTTTCCCTGCTGCCCCCTGGCCCGAGTCCAAGAGCAGCTGGGAAGCAGTTCTCCCCTCACGTACATTCTGGTCTGACTCAGGGCTCCTCCCACCGGAGCACAGGATGGACTTCAAACGTGCAGGCCCCAAAGGGACCACCCAGAAGGCCGAGCCTCTGCCCCTGCCCCGTGTGGGTCAACTCAGTACCTCGCCCTGGACAGGGCATGAGTGGGAGGGCATCCTGGCTGGACAGGGGCGCAGGCACTCAGGTTGCCAGGATCCT